>NC_044301.2:28118077-28418077 GCF_004027225.2 Strigops habroptila | reverse complement strand
TAATACACAATGAGGTCAAGTACCACAATTGGTCAGTTAGTTAAGTATAAAAGGATAATTATTATAAAAAAGACAATTATTATATAAAAGAATGATAGGACAGATTGGAAAAGAGGATAGAAATTAAGCAATCATTCGAGTGCAGAGAGATAGTCACCACTGTGGATCCAGCAGCATCCCGAGGGTCTGTAGTCATCTTTGGTGGTGGGTGGCCACACTAGCGATTACCTTCGTCCCCTTTTATTATGTGTTAGGGGGAAGTACTTCTGTTCTTAATGTCACTACTGCACATTCCTGGTTGATCACACGCATCCAGTTTCCCTGGTCTTGCAGCGAGCTCTTCAAGTGCACATCTGTCAGCAATCCTTGAGATAATGGACAGCAGTTCCTCACACCAATCCTTGAGACAATGGACGGAGGAGTCCCATCTCAGCTACTTACACCCATCTCTCAGACAGTGGATGGTGGAGTCTTACCTCAGCTCCTCACACCCATCTTTGAGATAGTGGACCTCAGCTCCTCACCAATCTTTGAAAAACTGGATGGTGGAGTCTGATTTCAGTTCAGTCTCTCACACCACCAGGCAGTGGCTCAAAGATAGTTCCGCCATCCAGGTGGTTTTAGAAAAGAGATAGTACAAAAGAGGCCAAGAAATGAAAAGAGCAGTGATTTAAACTATCTTTACAACCAACAGTTTCTGTGGACGTATTAATCTGATTTGTTTAGTTCCATTTGGAGAGGCGGTAGTTACAAATTGCATGTTTGTCACAACGCTCTGAATTAATTGAATGAGACAAGGAATAATACAAGGTAAGAATAAAAACATAGCAAAGACACATAAGAAATAAGATAAAATTTGTTTAACCCACGGGCCTCCAGGAAGCCAGGAAAAAGGGTCAAACTCCCATCCTTTCCAGGTTTGAACAGGAACGTGAGCCAATTTTTGAATTCTGGATGTGATTTGTTTTACTATTTTACCATTATCATCAATGTTCAAACAACAATTAGAATCATTTAATTTGCCACAAACTCCCCCTTCCACGGATAGCAGGTAGTCAAGAACCATGTGATGTTGAAATATTGCCATCTACATTTGCATGGCCTGATCTGCCAACAGATCAAGGGCATAGGCTGTTTCATTGGTAATGATTTCTAGGATAGCTTGTAACCGAATAATGCAATTTAAGCTATAAATAGGCTCTCGAGCATCGTTAATCAATTTGTTAGGGTTATAGGTAGCCGGTCCATAAAACTGTATAATTCGTTACAATGCTTTATCAAAGTATCCCGAGTGACCGAGCCACCCAGGGGTCCACAAGTTTGTTTACAAATATTCACTAGATTTCCTGGAATTATAATATTTGCATTTTAATTACACATGTGCTTTCTTGCTGGGTGGCAGTCTCGAGGGGTCTCTGGTGGTCCTGATAGCCTTCCTCGCTGTGTCTGCTGATTGACCTCTGTGCTCGTGCATGTGCAAAAGACTTGTGAATTACTTAACTGTGTCCATGTTTTAGGTAAGTTTGTTCTGATTTGTTTCTTATCTTGAAGAACCAGCCCCATCTTGCTCTCAACAAAGAGGTCCAAATTTACAGCCTAACATCTTGTTTACAATTAATAGAGTGGTTTTAATTTACAACTTCTTAGCACTTTAGCTTAAAATTCCCCCCTTTGACACTTATAGGATACATACATAACCTATATAATCTCATATTATTTTCACATCTTTAATTCTGAAAAACTATTGTGAACAGCAACTATAACATTGAATCATGATGCATGCTAGGGTACAAACACAAATTATTATTATAATTATTAGAAGCTGTCATGGTTTAAGCCCAGCCGGTAACTCAGAACCACGCAGCCGCTCGCTCAATCCCCCCCTTCTTCCCCCCCGCCCGCTCCCAAAGGGATGGGGAGGAGAATCGAAAGAATGTAAATCCCATGGGTTGAGATAAGAATAGTCCAGTAACTCAGGTACCATACAAAATTACTACTACTACCACCACCAATAATAATAATGATAAGGGAAATAACAATGGAAGAGAATATAAAACTAAAAAGGGAAAAGGAAAAGAAAACAATAAACACAAGTGATGCACAGTACAATTGCTCACCGCCCAACGACCAATGCCCAACCTGACCCGAGCAGCGATCTGGGCCATCAGGGTAACTCCCCCCAGTTTATGGAGTGGGTATGATTTGCTGTGGTATGGAATACTCCTTTGGCCAGTTTGGGTCAGGTGCCCTGTCTCTGCTCCCTCCTGGCTTCCTGTGCCCCTCCTCAGTGGGAAAGCATGAGACTGAAAAAGTCCTTGATCAGAGTAAGCATTACTTAGCAACAACTAAAAACATTGGTGTGTTATCAGCGTTGTTCTCAGACTAAAGTCGAAAACACAGCACTGCACCAGCTACTAAGAAGGAGATAAAATAACTGTTACAACCGAACCGAGGACAGTATCCACCATTAGATACCATTAAAGTCATGCTCGGATCCCACATTTATCAATATACCATTGCTTTGTGTCATCTATATATAGGTATACACACACACACAAAGAGACAAATATAATTTCCTTAGTCCATACACCACCCTATGAAGTTTGCTGAATTAATTTGGTCCATGATGTCGGGCTCCATCTGTTTTAACAGTCTTTCAGGGCAGGAGAGATGGTGTATAGTGTTGGATTGTCGCCTACTGATGACACTGATGAACTCATCTGGTCACTGCTGAGCTCGTCTGGTTTCATCAAAGTTCATTCTTTGTTGGGGTGATGATCAGAGGGAAGTCAGGGTCAGTCGATGGTGACCTGAGGACAGTTCTGTTGCTGCTGTTGGCTTTTCCCACGATTTTTTTCTCCGCTGATGACCATGACAGCACATATCTTCTTTTCAAAGCCCAGAGTGGCAGAGATGGGCATCTAGCTGATGGGCTATAGAACTGTTATATAGAAGGCAACAGCATATAATTGAGTTCATTGGCTGTTTTCCCCCAAAATTAAATCCCCTAGAGGTACACACAGAATTTCCCCATCTTCCCACATTACCAAAGTATATCCAGGTCCCTGAGCAAAAGCAACGCCACGAGTGGGTTTGCATTTACATGTCTTCTCCATGATCCCACAGGTAAAATCATAGGGTGGACCATGGCATGTACCTCCTATATCTTCTCTCTCGAGCCATAGGTGCATTCTGTTAATAACTGAGACAGGGGTTGGCACACGTGGGGAGCTGGATATATGGGATGGATCGTCTCTCAATTGTTTGAACTCCTGGGACAGTTTTTCCAAAGCTGAAATGATGGATGGGTGAGATTGTCTTCAAACTCTTGGAGTTGATGAGTCGGTTACTCGACTGTTGGTGGTGCTACCTCACTCCAGGTCATTGATGCCAATGAGGGGGCATATGATGATGGTGCACTCCGTGTAAGTTTCTGCCACATGGGTCGTGTACATTCAAGTTCATCTGGACCTGTGGATGTCATTCCTGGCATCTGGCCTACGATAGATCATCTCTAGAATGGCTGATTCCCTCAGGGACTAGATGCCTCTCTCTATCGTGGTCCACTTGCCTGAGCAACTCATAACATCGTCTTTGTAGGGAAACCTTTCCTTCACAGCTGCCAAGAGCCGCCTCCAAAGGCTGAGGGCTTGCTTCTCTTCTGCAATTGCTTTCTCAATTCCTCCTTCCCTAGGAAGTGATCCCAGCTGCTTGGCTTCCCTACATTCTAGTTTGTGACCATCGGCCCCATTGTCCCAGCATCGGAGCAACCAGGTGACGATGTGCTCCCCTGGAAGACGGGTGAAATCTTTTCACATATTCCGCAGCTCGGCCAAGGTCCGGGGTCGAGAAGTCACCTCTTCTTCTTCCTCTTCCTCTGATTCACATAGTGATAACTCTTGTTCAGATGCTGTCCCCTCTAGTATGTGCATTGGGTCTTCATATTTCTTCACTGCACGGGTTGCAATTTGTGCCTCTCGTTTGCTTTTCCCCTTGCTTACAGGGGCAACTGATACTGGCAAGAATTGGCCATTTGGTTTAGCTGAAGTGTCTATCACTGCAGTTGGAGTGGTTGCAGTGTCTGCCACTAGGGTTGGAGTGGCTGCAGTGTCTGCCACTAGGGTTGGAGTGGCTGCAGTGTCTTTCACTGGGGTTGGAGTGGCTGCAGTATCTGTTGGCAGGGTTGGTGCAGCTGCTGTGCTTGGGAGTTGAGTAACACCAACAGCTGTGTTGTCTGTTGCTGTCTTGGTTTGAGTAGCTGCTGTACTTGTCGCTGGAATTGGTGTAGCTGCCCTGCTTGAAGTTGGAGTAGCTGCATTGTCTGTTGTGGTCAGGGTTTGAGTAGCTGCTGTGCTTGTCACTGGGGTTGGTGTAGCTGCTGTGCTTGGAGTTGGAGTAGCTGCAATGTTTGTTGCTTTGCCATCAGATCCAGAGACATCTTTTTCCCTTTGAAGGTGCTGCATCATGTTGAGCACGGCTCTGTAGGCATGGGCTAAGCCCCAGCACATTGCCATGATTTGTCCCTCTCTGGTATGACCAGGACGACAGCACACCTCGCTCAAGTGTTTTACCATTTACAGTAGGAGTAGATTCTGGAAAAGTTATAGAGCCTGAATATACTTTTTATGCCCTTGAAAGCACCCTGCTCCTTTTGCTGGGAAGCAGCTTGTTGCTGCATATGCTCTCTATGTTTTGCCTATGGCGTGACCATCCTGGGAAGGCCCGATCTTGTCCGATCTCGAAAGCTAAGCAGAGTCTGGCTAGGGCCTTGTCTAAGGTTAAACGACTATTTAAGAATACTACCAAGAGATCTTCCCCAAGGCTGGGCAGTCATGAGTGGCAGGGTGTGGGGGATCATATGGGCAAGCACTTAAGTCAGTTGGTCCCTTGAGTGCTTTGGAATTTCACTCCTGAACAAATGCAGAATCCGAAAAAATTAGCAGAACACTTAGACAAGGTGTGCTGTCATCCTGGCAATACCAGGGAGGGACAACTAGCTGCAACATGCTGGGGCTTGGTCTATGCCTATAGGGCCCTGTTCTTTAAAGAGCAGGAAAGAGATGTACCTGGATCTGATGGCAAAGCAACAGACAACCCGGCTACTCAAACCCCAAGTACAACAGCTACTCAAACCCCAACAGCAACAGACAATGCAGCTGCTAGTGCTACTCAACCCCCAAGCAGAGCAGCTGCACCAACACCGACAACAGATACTGCAGCCACTCCAACCCCAGTGAAAGACACTGCAGCCACTCCAACCCCGGTGACAGACACAGCAGCCACCCCAACCCTGGTGATAGACACTGCAGCCACTCCAACCACAGTGAAAGACACTGCAGCCACCCCAACCCCGGTGATAAACACTGCAGCCACTCCAACCACGGTGACAGACACTGCAGATAAACCAATGGACCAATCTGTGCCAATATGAGTTGCCCCTGTAAGCAGGGGGAAATGAAAACAACAGCCACAAAGAGCAAGTCGTACAGTGAAGAAAGATGAAGTCCCAGTGCACTCACTACAGGGAACGGCATCTGGGCAAGTGTTATTAATATGTGAATCAGAGGAAGAGGAAGAAGAAGAAGAGGTGACTTCTCAACCTCGGACCTCGACCGAGCTGTGGAATATGCAAAAAGACTTGACCCGTCTTCCAGGGGAGCACATCGTCACCTGGTTGCTCCGATGCTGGGACAATGGGGCCGATGGTCACAAACTAGAATGTAGGGAAGCCAAGCAGCTGGGATCACTTCCTAGGGAAGGAGGAATTGAGAAAATGATTGCAAGAGAGAAGCGAGCCCTCAGCCTTTGGAGGTGGCTCTTGGCAGCTGTGAAGGAAAGGTATCCCTACAAGGACAATGTTATGAGTTGCTCAGGCAAGTGGACCATGATAGAGAGAGGCATCCAGTCCCTGAGGGAACCAGCCATTCTAGAGATGATCTATCGTAGGCCAGATGCCAGGAATGACATCCACAGGTCCAGATGAACTTGAATGTACACGACCCATGTGGCAGAAACTTACACGGAGTGCACCATCATCATATGCCCCCTCACTGGCATCAACGACCTGGAATGAGGTAGCACCACCAACAGTCGAGTAACTGACTCGTCAACTCCAAGAGTTCGAAGACAATCTCACTCCTTCCATCATTTCAGCTTTGGAAAAACTGTCCCAGGAGTTCAAACAATTGAGAGACGATCCATCCCATATATCCAGCTCCCCACGTGTACCAAGCCCCATCTCAGTTATTAACAGAATGCACCTATGGCTTGAGAGAGAAGATACAGGAGGTACATGCCACGGGCCACCCTATGGTTTTACCTATGGGATCACGGAGAAGACATGATAAAGTGGGATGGAAAACCTACCTCAGTTCTGGAGCAACGGGTGCATGAATGGAAGAGGACAACAACGGTCAAGGCTGATCCTCCCATGAAAACTGCTGCTCCAGTCTCTGGCGAGCAGTTTCCCAGATGGAGTGGAAGAGCTGATTTTACTGCACCTCCTATGATAAGGAACTCTATTCCGTTTCTACAAGACATAAGTGGAGAATCTTACAATCACTATTAGAGGGGCCCTGTCTCCAGCCAGGTGGAGGAGAGGGATAATCGGGTTTACTGGACTGTGTGGATCAGATGGCCTGGCACATCAGTCCCACAGAAGTATAAGGCTCTAGTAGATGCTGGTGCACAGTGTACTCTGATGCCATCAAGGTATCAAGGGGTGGAACCCATTTATATTTCTGGAGTGACAGGAGGATCCCAAGAGTTGACTGTACCGGAGGCTGAAATCAGCCTGACTGGGAGGAAGTGGCAAAAGCACCCCATTGTGACTGGTCCAGGGGCTCCATGCATCCTTGGCATAGACTGTCTCAGGAGAGGGTACTTCAAAGACCCCAAAGGGTATAGATGGGCTTTTGGTATCGCTGCCTTGGAAACAGAGGAAATTAAGCAGCTGTCCAGCTTGCCCGGTCTCTCAGAGGATCCTTCTGTTGTGGGGTTGCTAAAGGTCAAAGAACAAGTGCCAGTCTCGAGAACAACAAGTGCCAGTCGTGACAACAACAGTGCACCGGCGGCAATATCACACCAACCGAGACTCCCTGATTCCCATCCATAAGTTGATCCGCAGACTGGAGAGCCAAGGAGTGATCAGCAAGACCCACTCACCCTTTAATAGCCCCATATGGCCAGTGCAAAAGTCTAATGGAGAGTGGAGACTAACAGTAGACTATCGTGGCCTGAATGAAGTCACACCAACCCTGAGTGCTGCTGTACCGGACATGCTAGAACTTCAATATGAACTGGAGTCAAAGGCAGCCAAGTGGGATGCCACAATTGACATTGCCAATGCATTTTTCCCAATCCCTTTGGCAGCAGAATGCAGGCCACAGTTTGCTTTCACTTGGAGGGGTGTCCAGTACACTTGGAACCGACTGCCCGAGGGGTGGAAACACAGCCCTACCATCTGCCATGGATTGATCCAGAATGCACTGGAACAGGGGCAAGCTCCAGAACACCTGCAATACATTGATGACATCATTGTGTGGGGCGATACAGCAGAAGAAGTTTTTGAGAAAGGGAGGAAAATAATCCAAATCCTTCTGAAGGCCAGTTTTGCCATAAAATAGAGTAAGGTCAAGGGACCTCCACAGGACATTCAGCTTTTCGGAATAAAATGGCAAGATGGACGTTGCCAGATCCCCCCAGATGTGATCAACAAGATAACAGCAATGTCTCCACCAACTAATAAGAAAGAAACACAAGCTTTCTTAGGTGTTGTGGGGTTCTGGAGAATGCACATCCCAAATTACAGTCTGATTGTAAGCCCTCTCTATCACGTGACACGGAAGAAGAATGATTTCAAATGGGGCCCTGAGCAACAACAATCCTTTGAACAAATTAAACGAGAAATAGTTCATGCAGTAGCCCTTGGACCAGGCTGGGCCAGGCCAGATGTGAAAAATGTGCTCTATACCGCAGCTGGGGAGAATGGTCCTACCTGGAGCCTCTGGCAGAAAGCTCCAGGGGAGACTTGAGGTCGACCCCTCGGCTTTTGGAGTCGGGGATATAAAGGATCCAAGGCCGGCTATAATCCACCTGAAAAAGAGATACTGGCAGCCTATGAAGGGGTTTGAGCTGCTTCAGAAGTGATGGGCACTGAAGCACAGATTCTCCTGGCACCCCAGTTGCCTGTGCTGGGCTGGATGTTCAAAGGCAGGGTCCCCTCTGCACATCATGCAACAATGCTACATGGAGTAAGTGGGCCGCACTAATTATACAACGAGCTCGAACAGGAAATCCCAGTCGTCCACAAATTCTAGAAGTCATCACAGACTGGCCACAGGGCAGAAATTTTGGAATGTCACCAGAGGAGGAGGTGAAGTCAGATGTGTACCTCCAGGGGATTTGATTTTTGGGGAAAACAGCCAATGAACTCAATTATATGCTGCTGCCTGCTACGTAACACTTTTATAGCCCATCAGGTAGATGCCCATCTCCACTGCTCTGGGCTTTGAAGAGAAGATATGTGCTGTCATAATCATCAGAGGAGAATATAGTCATGGGAAAAGTCCGCAGTAGCAGCAGAACTGTCCTCAGGTCACCACCGACTGACCCTGACTTCCCTCCGGTCATCACCCCAACAAAGAATGAACTTTGATGAAACCAGGCGAGCTCAGCAGTGAGCAGATGAGTTCAGCAGTGTCATCAGTAGGCAACAAACGAGCACTACACACCGTCTCTCCTGCCGTGAAAGACTGTTAGAAGATATGGAGCCTGACATCATGGACTGGATGAATTCAGCAACTTTATTGGGATTGGTCCATGGACTAAGGAATGATATCGCTATCTCTTTGTGTGTAGGTGAGTGTATATATATATGTATATATATGAGACAAAAGCAATGGCATATTGAAAAATTTGGGATCTGAGCATGACGTGAATGGTATGGAATAAGGGGTGGATACTGTCCTGGTTTCAGCTGTAACAGTTATTTTTCTCCTTCTTGGTGGGTGGTGCAGTGCTGTGTTTTTGACTTTCAGCCTGGGAACAATGCTGGTAATACACTGATGTTTTTAGTTGTTGCTAAGTAATGCTTACTCCGACCAAGGACTTTCTCAGTCTCATGCTCTGCCAGGGAGGAGGGGAAGCCAGGAGGAAACAGAGACAGGACACCTGACCCAAACTAGCCAAAGGGGTATTCCATACCACAGCACGTCATGCCCACTATATAAACTGGGGGGAGTTACCCAGATGGCGCAGATCGCTGCTCGGGTCAGGTGGGTATCAGTTGGCAGGTGGTGAGCAATTCTATTCTCTCCCCTTGTTTTTTCTCTTATCATTATTATTAGTGGTGGTAGTAGTAGTAGTTTCGTGTTATACCTTAGTTACTGGATTGTTCTTAACCCGTGGGATTTACATTCTTTCGATTCTCCTCCCCATCCCTCTGGGAGCGGGGGGGGAAGGGAAGAAGTGGGGGAGTGAGCGAGCGGCTGCATGGTTCTGAGTTACCATTTGGGCTTAAACTACGACAGAAGCTTAAACAAAAGTAATTGTTACGCATGTGCATCAGCGAGACCGGTAGCACAAGTAGTGCCTTTTCCCTTAGGGTGGGGGAAAGATCTACAAGGAATGGAATGTATGTTAGCCTTATACCAAGACCAGATGGCATGGGCAAATGAATCATGCAGATCCCTTTCTCTGCTATTTCCAGCACTGCAGAAGACAGACGTCCGAGTCCCACCTGTCTTCTCAGGAGTAGTTGGTAACTATACTGCCTGTCTCTCATGGCTGGGAGGAAATGGTACCAAATTCCTTGGAAATATGAGCAGGTGTATAGAAACTCTGAAAGTCACACCTCATAGGCAATTATTCTGCCCTGCATGTCCCTCAGGCCAATCTCTGGTGGTATTGTGGAAAGAGAACTCTTTCTTCTATCCTTCCTCTCCATTGGGAAGGCACTTGTGCTATTGTTCAATTAGCCATCTCTTTTACCCTGGCATTTGAACATAATAGACTATCGGAACACTGGCAAAAAATGAGCTTAGGGATATCCTTTGATGAAAGGATTTATATTGATTGGAGTCCCTAGAGGAGTTCCAGATGAACGTAAAGCAAGAAATCAAGTGGCAGCAGGGTTTGAGTAATCTTTGTTCTGGTGGGTAACTATAAACAAAAATGTCGATTGGATTAATTATATATATTACAATCAACAAAGATTCATCAAATATACCAGGGATGCTGTAAAAGGAATAGCTGAGCAATTAGATGCTACTAGTTGAATGGCATACAAGAACAGAATGGTATCAGACATGTTGTTAGCTGAGAAAGGGGGGGTGTTTGTAATATTAGGAAACAAGTGTTGTACTTTTATCCCAAACAACACTGCTCCCGATGGCACTATAACCAAAGCACTGCAGGGACTCACTACCTTAGCGGAAGAATTGTCGGAAAATTCGGGGATAGTTCATTAACAGGAAGGTTAGAATCCTGGTTTGGAAAATGGAAAGGAATAGTGGTATCAATTTTTACTTCTCTAATTGTAGTAGCAGGAATATTAACAGATATAGGATGCTGCATAATTTTGTGTATAAGAGGACTTGTACAATGTCTTATTGAAGCAACTTTGTCAAAACAAATGCTCATGGGACCACCACCCTACTCTGATAAAATGCTTCTGTTAGAAGAAAAGAGAGGTAAAGATGATTCGGATGACTTATCTTCAGAAGAAAAATGTGAAATTATGTTATCCAGACTGGAAGCAATATATGGGACAATTCCTTAAAGAAGTGCGAAAAGCAACAACAGTATAAATAAAAGAAAGGGGGAATTGTGAGAGAAACAGTGTTGTTTTAGAATAAATTGTTGGTTTTGCATAATTAAGGATGGGACTTTGCAATATTAAGGCTTTGAAATATTAGAGCTTTAAGATCAATATTAAGGCTTTGCAATATTAAGATTTTTCCATATTGGGGCTGGGGCTAAGTTACTAAGGAAACAAAAGGTTTGAGATACCATAACTTAAAAAGACACACTCTGTGATTAAAAACAATATCATCTTTGGATTAAAGATGATACACTCTGTGGTTAAAAACAATACTATCTTTGTACAACCTATGCAACTAAGCAGGTGCAGGGTGGTTAAACAGTAAGTTGGGGTACCACATGTCTGCCAGGAAGTTATGAAATCGAGCCATAAAAGGAGATAAATAAGAGGAAGGGGAGTACAAAATCAAGTAAGGGGAGATGTAAACAGAGGCGGGACAGTTAGCATGTAGATTATATGCGTCAGATAGGCCGTAAACCTTGGGCTACCCAACCAATGGGGAAACAAGGGAGGGAACTTGTGGACAGGATAGGAAATATAAATCAAAGTTCTGCTTTTGCTGTGTGTGCTTACTTGCTAGGACACCCGTTTTTGCAAAAACGTTAATAAATAGCTGCTTCACTGTTGTGTCTACCCTGAGCTTTTACAATAAAAGTTTTTATCTAGAGACCATTTCTCACAGTTTGTTGCCTCAGTCCCTGATTCTTACCCACAAGCTTTCGACCCGCACATGGCTATTCTTCAGAGACAACTCTTAGCACTCTATACCTCTCTTGATGTAGAGGGCAACCCCTCCACTCTTTGTTCTTTGGCTATCTCTTCTGAACAGCCTGTAGCCATCAATAGCCTCACTCCAGTTATGGGATCCATCCCACCAAGTTTCAGTAATGGACACCAGGTCGTTGCTTTCCAGCTTCACAGTGGCTTTCAATGCCTCCTGTTTGTTGCCCATGCTGCATGCATTGGTTTAGAGGCACTTCAGCTGGTCTGTCAGTCTTGTCACCTTCTTGGAGGAACACCTCTTAATGCTGTATAATAGTGAATATTATTGCTTCCATGTTGGCTATACACCCATCACTGATCTGGACACCTCATGGCACCTGTTTCAACCGCTCTGAATTTGAGGATTTGAACCCGACTCCCTTTTGATCACCACATTAATGAAGAATGAATTTTAATAAAACTGGACAAGTGGAGCAGCGATGGAATTGGAACTGGCTTCATCATGCAACAATCCAACATCACACACCATTCATCCTTCCTGCCCTGAGAGACTGTTATGACAGATGAAGCCCCAAGTCATGGACTGAATGAACTCAACAAACTTTTCTGGGGATGGTCCATAGACTAAGGGAATGATATCTGTTTGTATGTGTGTATATATATGTGTGCGTATATCTATATATATATGTATATACAAAGACAGGAAAAAGCATGTCATGCTCTGTATATAAACTGGGGGGAGTTAGCCGGAAGGGGCTGATCGCTGCTCAGGGACGAGCTGGGTATTAGTCAGTGGGTGGTGAGCAATTGTATTGTGCATCACTGCTGTTTATTGGGTTTCTTTTCCCTTTTCCTCTTTAGTTTTATATCTCTGTCCTTGTTATTCCCCTTAGTAGAAGTAGTAGTAGTATACTGTGCTTTGTTTTAGTTATTAAACTGTTATTATCTCAACCCATGGGTTTTACATTCTTTTGATTCTCCTCCCCGTCCCACCTGAGAAAAGGGGAAGGGGTGGGTGTGCATGCAGCTGCGTGGTACTTTAGTTGCTGGCTGGGCCTAAAACACATCAGGCTGAATGTGAGCTTCAGTCCTAAATACAGACCCTTTATAAAGGGATTGATCAGTCTGACCTTTTTTAGACATCTCTCTTTAGGATGAGATTAATAGTGCTGTAGACATAGAATCATAGAATTACATGTCTCTTTCTTCCCACTGACAATAAAGGGAAAGTAAGGTTACTATCTCAAATGTCAGTATCTGTATTGTACCACTTAGTGTGTCAGATCTGCATTTAGAGTACTGCTACTATGAAATCAGTGTTATTCTGAAAAGTACTTGCCAAATATCCCTGTGTATGTTTTTTAAAGGAATTGTTTCCATTAAAATTGTTTTTCCAGTGACGCTTCAGGTGCCTAAGAAACTCTTCAACAAAAACTGTTTGTTGTGACTTTACCTAGCAGTCATGTTGCAGCAGGCTTGGAAGGGAGGAATAACAGGAGAGCTGAAATGTGAAAAAAACCAGATGAGTAAGGCAACACTGAAATGCATGGGATATTTGCTTTCCTGATGTAATCTGTTACCTTATCTTTGGCCTGGAATCTCTTATGCAGATACTACCTTATTGAAATGGAGAACAGTAACATGAGGAGGTCCATTTAGGAAATGTCTACTAGAGAAATGTCACGAGCAATTGCTTTGTCATTTACTTCATTCAGCTTCTCTCCCTTCAAGCTGTCACCCTGCAAACTAAAATCAAAACCAAGCTAATGAAGCCCTTAAGATGCATTTCTTATATCTGAAGGAAAACATATATTATTAAAAATACCGATGAAGAGCATGAATGACTCAGATTTCCACTTCCTTTAATAACCAATATGCATGAAGATAATTTCTTCAGTTGTACCTGTTCATTTTGTCATGTAGATAAAATGAGGTGCTATGAAAAATTTGCCAAAAAGAAGTTTTCTGAGCATAAATTTTTTTGTCATTACAATAGAAGGTCAGATTCTTGGCCAAGGATGAAAGAAAACATGGAATCTGTTTCATGTGTTATCATGCCTTAACCCCAGCCAGCAACTAAATACCATGCAGACGCTTGCTCACCCCCACCCTTCCTCTCTCCCTGGGCGGGATGGAAAAGAGAATCGAAAGGATGTAAAACCCTGTTGTTTAAGCCCGGCCGGTAACTCAGAACCATGCAGCCGCTCGCTCACTCCCCCCCTTCTTCCTCCCCCTGCTCCTGAAGAGATGGGGAGGAGAACTGAAAGAATGTAAATCCCACGGGTTGAGATAAGAACAGTCCAGTAACTAAGGTATAATACAAAACTACTACTACCACCACCAATAATAATAATGATAAGGGAAATAACAAGGGGAGAGAATAGAATTGCTCACCACCCGCTGACTGATACCCAGCCCAACCCAGCCCGAGCAGCAATCTGGGCCTTCTGGGTAACTCCCCCCAGTTTATATACTGGATATGATGTGCTGTGGTATGGAATACCCCTTTAGCTAGTTTGGGTCAGGTGTCCTGTCTCTGCTTCCTCCCAGCTTCCTCTCCTCCCTGGCAAAGCATGAGACTGAAAAAGTCCTTGATCGGAGTAAACATTACTTAGCAACAACTAAAAACAAGTGAGTCCCAGGGAGACAGTAGGAAGAAGAAAGGAAAAAAAAAAAAAAAAAACCAAAACACTAAATTTTTGCCTCAATGAGGCAGCAATTGAATCAGCAGCATGGTCCTCAATTTTTTTATTTAACAATTAGTGTAGTTTTCTTGTCTGCAACATTTCTCTGAGCAAAGCAAAAAGAAAGCAAGCAAATGTGGCAGAACTCCGCCAGGATAGCACTGGAGAAGTCTGACACTTATTTTGCAAACAAAATTTTGCAACATCGCTCATGTGTTTGCAACTACACCAGAAACTACCTGAGAAACTGAAACTGGTGCTTGTGGCTCTTCCCCCTTGTCACCTGAAGAGGCATTGGGGTTGTCATGATGGGTATGGTAGCCTCCTGAGAGAAAGATGGCTGAGTATTCCTCACAGTCATAGAAGGAACCGAGTGTCTCCTACAACTCTTGAGAGCTAGTGATTAAGAAGAGTAGGGGGGATGCTCCTATATTATTTCACTACTTTTAATGAAAGAACTGACTTGCTTTTTTTTTTTTCTTCCCAAAAGAAAAATCTTTAAAAATAGCATGGGGTGAATCAGTACCAACTGTGAGAAATATAGTTGCCCTAATTCACTACAAATAAAGTGTTTATTATCTCACACTGGTCTTTAATTTTTTTTGTGTATTTATGTTATGCGCCTTATGTTTTTACTGTATCTAAAAGTCATATGTATTGACATTAACTCAGTGTATGCCTGAGCTCTGCTGTTAACTGCACGAGTCTATAGTATACTGAAGTTACAGTACTTGTATATATTACACAATTTATGTTTCTATGTATAGCATGTACTGTTCTGCACTGTGTTATATTGAAAAATTACTGAAATTATGTCCTGGGTTCAGCTGTAACAGTTATTTTTCTCCTTCCTAGCAGCTGGTGCAGTGCTCTGTTTTTGACTTTAGTCTCATAGTAAAAGAGACTGAGTGTCTCATACATATATATGAGAGACAAAAAGCAATGGTATATTGAAAAAAATGGGATCTGAGCAGGACATGAATGGTATGGAATAAGGGGTGAATACTGTCCTGGGTTCAGCTATAACAGTTATTTTTCTCCTTCTTAGTAGCTGGTGCAGTGCTGTGATTTTGACTTTAGTCTGAGAACACCACTGGTAACACACCAATGTTTTTAGTTGTTGCTAAGTAATGCTTACTCCGATCAAGGACTTTTTCAGTCTCATGCTCTGCCAGGGAGGAGGGGCACGGGAAGCCGGGAGGAAGCAGAGACAGGACACCTGACCCAAACTGGCCAAAGGGGTATTCCATACCATGGCACATCATGCCCACTATATAAACTGGGGGGAGTTACCCGGAAGGCCCAGATTGCTGCTCAGGTCAGGCTGGGTATCAGTTGGCAGGTGGTGAGCCATTGAATTGTGCATCACTTTTTTTCCTTTTCCCCCCTTAATTTTATATTCTCTCCCCTTGTTATTTCCCTTATCATTATTATTATTGGTGGTGGTAGTAGTGGTTTTGTATGATACCTCAGTTACTGGACTGTTCTTATCTCAACCCGTGGGAGTTACATTCTTTCAATTCTCCTCCCCATCCCCCTGCGAGCGGGGGGGGAGGGAAGAAGAGGAGTGAGCAAGCGGCTGCGTGGTTCTGAGTTACCGGCTGGGCTTAAACCACGAAAATTACAAAAGCAGTATCTCAAAACTTAGGAAATGCCACAAGTAAGGTAACCTATGTGACTTAATTCAGCTCCAATGACATGATCACATACAGTTTTTCTGGGAAGGCCTTTCTCTCAGTTCACTGAATGATTAGGACCTGAGTGAACTTCCTCTAGAGGCTTGTTTTACCTCACTGCTCTACACATGGCCTCATCCTTTATTTCCAAAATAATATTCACACCTCATGAAGACTGAGTATTAATTTCCTTATGAGGGTGGGTTTTTTTTAACCGTAATAAAGCAATGTCTGAAAACTCTATTGCAAGGAGTTTATATTCACAACATTCCATTAAAATGAGCTGGGTTTATTATTTCCCTTTTGCAGCTGTGTTGTGGTTTAAGCCCAGCTGGTAACTCAGAACCACACAGCCGATCGCTCACTCCCCTCCTTCTTCTTCTCCCTGCTCCTGGAGAGATGGGGAGGAGAATCGAAAGAATGTAACTCCCACAGGTTGAGATAAGAACAGTCCAGTAACTAAGGTATAATACAAAACCACTACTGCTACCACCAATAACAATAATGATAAGGGAAATAACAAGGGGAGAGAATACAATTGCTCACCACTCGCCGACCGATACCCAGCCTGACCTGAGCAGTGATCTGGGCCTTCCGGGTAACTCCCCCCAGTTTATATACTGGGCATGATGTGCTGTGGTATGGAATACCCCTTTGGCTAGTTTGGGTCAGGTGTCCTGTCTCTGCTTCCTCCTGGCTTCCCCTCCTCCCTGGCAGAGCATGAGACTGAGAAAGTCCTTGGTCAGAGTAAATATTACTTAGCAAGAACTAAAAACTTTGGTGTTATCAGCACGATTCCCAGGCTGAAAGTCAAAAACACAGCACTGCGCCAGCTACTAAGAAGGAGAAAAATGACTGCTACAGCTGAACCCAGGACAAGCTGATAGATTACAAGTTTCCTCTAAATCATAGTAGAATCATAGAATCAACTAGGTTGGAAAAGACCTTCAAGATCATCAAGTCCAACCATTACCCCAGGACTGCCAAGACCACCAGTAAACCATGTCACTGAGGACCTCATCTACACATTTTTTGTACACTTCCACAGATGGTGATTCCATCACTTCCCTGGGAAGCCTGTTCCAGTGCCTGATCACCTTTTCAGTGAAGAAATTTTTCCTAATAACCAATCTAAACCTCAACCTCCCCAGCACAGCTTGAGGCCGTTACCTCTTGTCCTATCACTTGTTACTTAGGAGAAGAGACCTAACCCCACCTCACTACAACCTCCTTTCAGGTAGTTGTAGAGAGTGATAAGGTCCCCCCTGAGCCTTCTCTTTTCCAGACTAAACAACCCCAGTTCCCTCAGACATTCCTCATAAGACTTGTTCTCCAGACCCTTCACCAGCTTCATTGCCCTTTTCTAGATCTGCTCCAGCACCTCAATGTCTTTCTACTTTATGATACGAATTCCTGATATATTTTTTTTTCCCAAAGAACATTGCATTTTGTACCATTTTCTCTATTCAAAGCAGAATGACCACAACCTTCAGCAAAAACTGAATGCCCAGCACTTTTTTTTCAGATTAGGTCCCAGGTTTAAACTCAAACCTACACAAAACGGAGAGCGCACTCTTAACACAAGTTATTTTGTGTGGCTTATATTGCATAGAACAACTTAATATCCACATAATTTTCCTACTGATCTCTCTAAGCTGGGTCTTAGAACACTTCTAAACCAAGTGTACCATGCCATTGGACTCTGAAACTGGTAGAGAGGATCTAGAAACACTTACAAGTCATTAGATGCAACTGTCTTCTCTGCAAGTATCAGACAACAAAAGGGCTAGGAAACACACTGATCTAATCATTTTAGCAGGCTGCTAATTTCTAAATCTAAACCCTACAGTGTAAACAGAAACATTATTCACACCCCACTTGCTGGTCATTCTAAGTAGAGGAATTCCCTGATGGGTTTATTCCAAAGTTTTCACTGGGTTCAGCACTTTAACAGAAACCAATACCTCAGTGGATCTTCTTGCAATTTCCAATTCAACCTCTCTAACCCCAAACAAGTAGATCAGATACTTAACTATTGTCAATGAAAAAATTGCGATGCATCAAAAACAAATTACAGGAATGGAATAAAAAAAGGCATTTAACATTATTCTATAGAGCTAACTTTATTTCCTACACATTTATTTTCTGTTAATTTCCTTTGATGCTTCCACAGTCCCACACAATATGCATTCATTTTGTTGTAGAGTACATTCAGATTTCAGACCACACCATCCAGTAGTCCATCAGTCATGAGTGGTGCTGTGGTTTAAGCCCAGCCAGCAACTGAGATAATAACAGTTTAATAATTGAAATAAAAGTATAATATAATAATAACAACAACATGTGCTCCCTCCCAGCTGCTTGTGCCCCTCCTCAGAGCATGAGAAACTGAAAAGTCCTTGATTAGGGTAAGCACTACTTCAGTAAGCAACAACTAAAACATCAGCCTGTTATCAACATTATTCTCAGACTAAAGCCAAAACACAGCACTGTACCAGCTACTAGAAATAAAATTAACTCTATCCCAGCTGGAACCAGGACAGTGATCAACGTCATGCTTGTTCCAAATAAAATTAAAACTGTAGTTCTCGCATAGTGCAGTAAGCATTAATGGAATTTAGGCTCCCTATATCAGTTTAACTCCAACTCTATATTGAATGAGGAAAGAAGGAAGATGCTAATATGAATGTGGATTTGAACCTTTCAAAACTGCAACAATTCAGATCCAGGATTCTAGTTAAGTTTTTTTTGGTACATCAAGTTTAACCAATTAGCATCCCCACTCTCCCCCCACCCCAAAAACTCACAAATGAGAAAGTAAGGTGAAGGCCATGACAGTTTATTTGGGAAAAGTGTACCTATCTGATAATGTCATATGTATACATATCACAGCTCAATTTCCCCCAGACATGTACATGTCTTTAATACTAGCAACCTAGAATACTTCAACTGGAACAAGATCAATTTCTGAACAGGTCTTAGAATTGACTGTAGTCTGATCTAGTTACTGCAAAGACATTTAATAAGACAGTATCTGGCTTAAGCAAACACAAGCCATGGAACTCAGTTCAAACCTAGCTCATCACTATCTCATGTAATTAAATGACATACAGGAAGCTGGAGCACTGCTGGGAAGAGATACTACGGGAAGTGGTGAGTTTTGAATGTAGAATGAGACACAATGAGAAAGATAAAGAGCAGCCTGTGCTGTCAACCTTGTTGTTTGCGGCACTCTTTTAGTAGCCTGGAAATTACATCTTTCCTCACTGATTGTCCTTTCTTTTACACATACTGTTTTTTCCTCTTTGTTATTCTGTACTTTACTTCTTTGGGTATATACTAGCAGCACTGCTGAATGCAACATGCTCAAAATAGCAATCTCCAAGAATCTGGGAATAAATCTTAAAACCAAAACTACGTTCTTACATTTATTCCTCTAAAACAGGTGCAGGGTTAAGCTACAGAAACTCACTTGATCAAGTGAAAGAATTGTGCGTTTCTGCTGCGTAGGTGAGGAATCATTTGTACTTAAATGTAACTATTGCTTAACTTCCTTTTCCAGCTTTTGTTTAAGCTATCTTTGATAAATTTCATACCATCATAGAAATTTATTTTAAATAATTGAATAAAATTAATTTAATTTTAATTTAATGAATGTAATTAATTAAAAAGTAAACACTTTGCTTCCTTGGAAGGTTTTGTTATTTTTGTTTAGGAGAAAAAAGGTAGGAGAAATAAAAACCCTCTTTCATACTGACCTAGAAGAAGGAAACCAATAGGTTACAAACACATACTTCAGACTTAATTCAAGGGAAATAAGCCAGAAAACTCTTCAAAAGATAGTGTTTATGTATATATAAATGCACCCTGCTTGTCAAAAATATTTATACAAAAATTTAGAGAACTGTTAATTCTTGAGTGTTATAAACATAAAAGTTGCAACCTGATTTCCAAGTCAGTTCAGGCAAGACTTATTTCAGATCATTTATATTACTGAACATCCCTAAAAATTTGTAACTTACTAAACTAATGAATCACAGTGGAGTTTCAACTCAACTCAGACAACTGGCAATGTAGATGCAAGTCTGAAGATAAACTGAATCAGCAATGAACAATGAGCTGATCATTTCAAACTTACAAATGTTCTAGCCACACAGCTTGCATTCATATCTCCTTGATAAATATAATTTTTATTAGGCTAGCTCTTCAAATTTCCACTCACAGTAATGTTTTATACTAAAAAATAAAAACAAAAAACCCAACCCAACTAATATTCATTACGGAAAAAGGATTTAGTGGTGTATTTTTGTATACGTACTTACCATCCTAGTACATGTAACAAGTAGTCTCCATTTTCAGGGAAAGCATGAATAGATTTAAGTTCTCCTTTTTGAGACAACATTTGTCATAAGATGGTACTTGCTGTGCAAACTGGATGGCAGCCGTTTTGTGGTTTTTTTCCAGTCAATATGAGGATTCATAATCAGTTCCTGTTAGAGGCATGAACCCTTCATTTATTAAGTAATAAAAGTGACTTACCAGAAAGAGAAAAATAGTCTAAAGGCACAGAATCACATGGCTGCTCCACTAGGAGTCTGTAAACAGAGAATCCAAATCCAGGAATGTAAAAAAGGCATCTGAAGTGGGCTTTTATCTAACTAACTTCCTTAAAGATCCAAAAGGTTTTGAGGTCTACAAAATATGCACTAAAATATCATATTTCAAAAAGCAATAAGGCAAATAGTATACTCATTATTTCAAAAAAGTTACAATGGCAGTGTACACATACACAATATAACTTAGTTAGAATGTGTGGTACTGTTTCTACTACATAGCTCTATAACTGCTTCCTTTCTACATAACTGGAAATTAAACCAGAATTCCAAGGTGAACAGAAAACCATCCTTGTACCACCATCTACCACTGGCAACAGTTCTTCAGCAGCAAGGTTTGCTCTGCTGCTTTAGTCACACTCATACTGAGAAAAGCTCACAAATCGAAGTTCAGAAATTAAACACTGTCATACTTGTGAAGAGCTTCTTCTAGCTTTTGCGTCACTTTTTGAAAAAAGAGTATTTGCTGTTGCAAGAAATGTTGCATCTGTGATTTAAAGTCCCTCACACGAATTTTGTGGAAATGATTAATTTCTGCTAGGGTCACAAAAGAAATAATGTTACAGCATTCTTGAATACCCTCAGCTTTTTGGAGCTCCATCTTCCCCTCTTCTACATGTAGCTTACTATATTTTGGTAAGGGCTCCTGTGTAAAGAACAAAAGAGTTGAACTTTGAGGACAACGTAGACTGAACTACTGTACTTCAACAAGTGATTTAGTAACAACAAGGATTCATAGAAGGCTGATGTGGTTTAAGCCAAGCTGGTAACTCAGAGCCATGCAGCCCCTCGCTCACTCCCCCCCTTCTTCCCCTCACGGAGGAATGGGAAAGAGAACTGAAAGAATGTAAACTCCACAGGTTGAGATAAGAACAGTCCAACAGCCACACCACCCTGAAAACACCCAATCTCGTCTGATGTCAGAAGCTAAGCAGGGTAGGGCTCCGTTAGTACTTGGATGGGAGACCGCCTGAGAATCCTGGGTGCTGTAGGCTGACCTGAAGATATCTACCTGGTGGGCTATAAACGCATTATACAGCAAGCAACAGCATACAACTGAGTTCATTGGCTGTTTTCCCCCAAAATTAAATCCCCTTGAGGTACACATTGGACTTTGCCATCTTCCTGCATTACCCACCAAGTATATCCAGGTCCCTGAGCAACAGCAACCCCACGAGTGGGTTTGCGTTTAGCTGAAGCAGGAATAACCCAGACTGTCTTCCCCAACAAATTCTTTAAGTGCACCACAGAAACGTTATCCCCCTCTACAGTATGTAAAAGTTCTGATTGGGCTGGGCCAGCCCTGTTGGCAGATCCCCTAGTGTTGACCAACCAGGTGGCTTTTGGTAAATGTGTATCCCAGTGTTTGAAAGTCCCACCACCCATTGCTCTCAGGGTCGTTTTTAACAGCCCATTGCACCATTCAATTTTCCCAGAGGCTGGTGCATGGTAGGGGATGTGATATACCCACTCAATGCCATGCTCTTTGGACCAAGTGTCTATGAGGTTGTTCCGGAAATGAGTCCCATTGTCTGACACAATTCTCTCTGGGGGGCCGTGACGCCACAAGACTTGTTTCTCAAAGCCCAGGATAGTGTTCCGGGCAGTGGCATGGGGCACAGTGTATGTTTCCAGCCATCCGGTGGTTGCTTCCACCATGGTAAGCACATAGCGCATGCCTTGGCGGGTCGGTGGGAGTGTAATATAGTCAATCTGCCAGGCCTCCCCATACTTACACTTCAGCAATAGTCCTCCATACCAGAGAGGCTTTAACTGCTTGGCTTGCTTAATTGCAGCACATGTTTCACATTCGTGAATAACCTGTCCAGTGTTAAGTCCACCCCTTGATCACGAGCCCATCTATATGTTGCATCTCTGCCTTGATGGCCTGAGGTGTCTTGGGCCCACCAGGCTAAAAATAATTCACCCTTATGTTGCCAATCTAAGTCCACCTGAGCCACTTCAATCTTAGCAGCTTTATCCACCTGTTGGTTGTTCTGGTATTCCTCAGTGGCCTGACTCTTGGGTACATGAGCATCTACGTGGCACACTATCACCACCAGGTTCTGCACCTGCACAGCAATATCTTGCCACGCTGCAGCAGCCCAGATGGGTTTCCCTCTGCGTTGCCAGTTGCTCTGCTTCCATTGCTGCAACCACCCCCACAGGGCATTTGCCACCATGCATGGGTCAGTATAGAGATAAAGTACTGGCCATTTTTCTCATTCAGCAATGTCCAAGGCCAGCTGGATGGCTTTCACCTCTGCAAACTGACTTGATTCACCCTCTCTTTCAGCAGTTTCTGCAACTTGTCTCAGGGGACTCCATACAGCTGCCTTCCATCTCTGATGCTTTCCCACAATACAGCAGGACCCATCAGTAAACAAGGCATATTGCTTTTCACTCTCTGACAGTTCATTATATGGTGGGGCCTCTTCAGCACGCATCACCTCCTCTTCTGGTGACATCCCAAAATCTTTGCCCTCTGGCCAGTCCATGATGACTTCTAGAATTCCTGGATGACTGGGATTCCCTGTTCGAGCTCGTTGTGTGGTTGCTGTGGCCCACTTACTCCATGTAGCATTGGTCACATGATGGGTAGAGGAGACCCTGCCTTTGAACATCCAGCCCAGCACAGGCAACCCGGGTGCCAGGAGAAGCTGTGCTTCAGTGCCAATCACTTCTGAAGCAGCTCAAACCCCTTCATAGGCTGCCAGTATCTCTTTTTCAGTGGGAGTGTGGCTGGCCTCAGATCCTCTGTATCCCCAACTCCAAAAGCCGAGGAGTTGACCTCGAGTCTCTCCTGAAGCTTTCTGCCAGAGGCTCCAGGTAGGACCATTCTCCCCAGCTGCGGTATAGAGCACATTTTTCACATCTGGCCCAGCCCGGACTGGTCCAAGGGCTACTGCATGAACTATTTCTCGTTTAATTTGTTCAAAGGCTTGTTGTTGCTCAGGGCCCCATTTGAAATCATTCTTCTTCCGTGTCACGTGATAGAGAGGGCTTACAATCAGACTATAATTTGGGATGTGCATTCTCCAGAACCCCACAAAACCTAAGAAAGCTTGTGTTTCTTTCTTGTTAGTTGGTGGAGACATTGCTGTTATCTTGTTGATCACATCTGGGGGGATCTGGCAACGTCCATCCTGACATTTTATTCCCAAAAAATGAATCTCCTGTGCAGGTCCCTTGACCTTACTCCATTTTATGGCAAAACTGGCCTTCAGCAGGATTTGGATTATCTTCCTCCCTTTATCAAAAACTTCTTCTGCTGTATCGCCCCACACGATGATGTCATCAATGTATTGCAGGTGTTCTGGAGCTTGCCCCTGTTCCAGTGCATTCTGGATCACTCCGTGGCAGATGGTAGGGCTGTGATTCCACCCCTGGGGCAGTCGATTCCAAGTGTACAGGAAGCCCCTCCAAGTAAAAGCAAACTGTGGCCGGCTCACTGCTGCCAAAAGGATTGGGAAGAACGCATTGGCAATATCAATTGTGGCATCCCACTTGGCTGCCTTTGACTCCAGTTCATAGTGAATTTCTAGCATGTCTGGTACGGCAGCACTCAATGGTGGTGTGACTTCATTCAGGCCACGATAGTCTACTGTTAGTCTCCACTCTCCGTTAGACTTTTGCACTGGCCATATGGGGCTATTAAAGGGTGAGTGGGTCTTGCTGATCACTCCTTGGCTCTCCAGTCTATGGATCAGCTTACGGATGGGAATCAGGGAGTCTCGGTTGGTGAGATATTGGTGCCGGTGCACTGTTGTGGTCGCAATTGGCACTCGTTCTTCGACTTTCAGCAACCCGACAACAGAAGGATCCTCTGAGAGACCAGGCAAGGGGGACAGCTGCTTCATTTCCTCTGTCTCCAAGGCAGCGATACCAAAAGCCCATTGATATCCTTCTTGGGTCTTTGAAGTACCCTCTCCTGAGATAGTCTAGGCCAAGGATGCATGGAGCCCCTGGACCAGTCACAAGGCGGTGCTTTTGCCACTTCCTCCCAGTCAGGCTGATTTCAGCCTCCAGTACACTCAACTCTTGGGATCCTCCTGTCACTCCAGAAATATAAATGGGTTCCACCCCTTGATACCTTGATGGCATCAGGGTACACTGTGCACCGGTATCTACTAGAGCCTTATACTTCTGTGGGACTGATGTGCCAGGCCATCTGATCCACACAGTCCAGTAAACCCGATTATCCCTCTCCTCCACCTGGCTGGAGACAGGGCCCCTCTAATAGTGATCACAAGATTGTCCTCTTATGTCTTGTAGAAAGGGATTAGTATTCCTTATCACAGGAGCTGGAGTAAAATCAGCTCTTCCACTCAATCTGGCGAATTGCTCACCAAAGACTGGAGCAGCAACTTTCATGGGAGGATCAGCCTTGACCATTGTTCTCCTCTTCAGTTCACGCACCCGTTGCTCCAGAACTGAGGTAGGTTTTCCATCCCACTTTCTCATGTCTTCTCCGTGATCCTGCAGGTAAAACCATAGGGTGGCCCTCGGCGTGTACCTCCTATATTTTCTCTCTTGAGCAGTAGGGCGCCTTCTGTTAAGAATTGAGACATGGGTTGGTACACACATGGGGAGCTGGATAGATCGGATAAATCGTCTCTGAATTGTTTGAACTGCTTGGACAGTTTTTCCAAAGCTGAAATGATGGAAGGGGTGAGATTGTCTTTGAACTCTCGGAGTTGACGAGTCACTTCATCTGCTTTTGGTGGTGTTACGTCACTCCAGATCATTGATGCCAATGAGGGGGCATATGATGATGGCGCACTCCGTGTACGTTTTAGCCACATGGGTCATGTACATTCGACTTCATCTGGATCTACGGATGCATTCCCGGCATCCGTCCTATGATAGATCATCTCTAGAATGGCTGATTCCCTCAGGGACTGGATGCCTCTCTCTATCGTGGTCCAGTTGGCTGAGTGACTCATAACATCGTCCTTGTAGGGAAACCTTTCCTTCACAGCTGCCAAGAGCCACCTCCAAAGGCGGAGGGCTCATTTCTCTTTTGCAATCGCTATCTCAGTTCCTCCTCCTTCCCTAGGAAGTGATCCCAGCTGCTTGGCTTCCCTACATTCTAGTTCGTGACCATCAGCCCTACTGTCCCAGCATCAGAGCAATGAGGTGACGATCTGCTCCCCTGGAAGACAGGTGAAATCTTTTCACATATTCTGCAGCTCGGTCGAGGTCCGGGGTCGAGAAGTCACAGCTTCTTCCTCTTGCTCAAATTCATATAGTACTAACTCTTGTTCAGTTGCTGTCCCCTGTAGTAACTGCATTGGGACTTCATTTTACTTCACTGCAGGGGTTGCTTTTTGTGCTTCTTGTTTGCTTTTGGTTACAGGAGCAACCGATATTGTCACAAATTGGCCATTTGGTTTAGCTGCAGTGTCTATCACTGTGGTTGGAGTGGCTGCAGTGTCTGTTGCCGGGGATGGTGCAGCTGCTGTGCTTGGGGGTTGAGTAACACCAACAGCTGCATTGTCTGTTACTCTTGTGGTTTGAGTAGCTGCTCTACTTGTTGCTGGAGTTGGTGCAGATGCGGTGCTTGGAGTAGCTGCACTGTCTGTTGCTATTGGAGTTTGAGTAGCTGCTGTGTTTGGAGTTGGAGTAGCTGCATTGTCTGTTCCTTTGCCATAAGATCCAGAGACATTTTTTTCCCTCTGTATGTCCTGGATAGTGTTGAGCAGGGCTCTGTAGGCGTAGGCAAAGCCCCAGTACCTTGCACCGAGTTGGCCCTCTTTGGTATAACCAGGACGACAGCACACCTCGTTTAAGTGTTTTACTAGTTTTTCCGGATGTTGCACTTGTTCAGTGGTGAAGTTCCAAAGCACTGGAGGGGCCCACTGGCCTAGGTACTTGCCCATACTATCCCACACACCCTGCCACTCATAACTGTCCAGCCTCAGGGAAAATCTCTTGGTGGTCCTCCTATATCGTCGTCTAACCCTAGACCAGATTTGAACCTGATACTGCTTAAATTTCGAGATCAGACGAAATAGGGTGTTCCCAGGGTGGGATGGCTGTGGGTAAAACACAGTCCGTATGTGTGCCAACATGCTGATCCCCAGCACAATCAGCAGGCAGGTCTCAAGGGTACTCAAAGGCCATCCAAAACCTTCAGAAGTCTCAAATGCTGTTGCAAATAGCCTGGTGGGGGAGCAGGGGGTGTAAGGGAATGCCTCCTTTGTAGGTTGACCCCCCAAGGAGAAAAAAAAAAGATATGCAATTCCTAAAAATTTTCATTATATACCTCCCAAAGTATAGAGGTGATGACGACGCTGGGAATGCCAGCCAGACCAGTTTCATGATCAATGAGTCTATTGTATTACAAGTCATTACCATGAAGTACAGTGAAACAAGAACCTTAGCCCAGGCCCCCCAGCTGATAAACACTAAAACAGCAAATACTACCTCTAGGTAAGTACTACATGCTGAAACTCTGAGATTAAGTGCAACAACTCTGAGTGCAAATAAATCAACATTGTGATGAGTAGTAACAATGAATGCTTATCACAAATATAATTAGACACACTCTGGTGAGATCTGTTGTTATCTCAACCTTTCGTGCCCCACATTGGGTGCCAGAAAGAACTGTCATGGTTTAAGCCCAGCCGGTAACTCGGAACCACACAGGCGCTCGCTCACTCCCCCAGGTCCCGGAGGGATGGAGAGGAGAATCGGAAGAATTTAACTCCCACAGGTTGAGATAAGAACAGTCCAGTAACTAAGGTATAATACAAAACCATACTACCACCGCTAATAATAATAATGATAAGTCAAATAACAAGGGGAGAGAATACAATTGCTCACCACTCGCCGACTGATACCCAGCCCGACCCGAGCAGCGATCTGAGCCTTCCGGGTAACTCCCCCCAGTTTATATACTGGGCATGACGTGTTATGAGATGTAATACCCCTTTGGCTAGTTTGGGTCAGGTGTCCTGTCTCTGCTTCCTCCCGGCTTCCCCTCCTCCCTGGCAGAGCGTGAGACTGAGAAAGTCCTTGGTCGGAGTAAACATTGCTTAGCAACAACTAAAACCATCGGTGTTATCAGCATTGTTCCCAGGCTGAAAGTCAAAAACGCAGCACTGCACCAGCTACTAAGAAGGAGAAAAATGACTGCTATAGCTGAACCCAGGACACCAATAACTAAAGTATAATATTAACTACTACTCCTACTACTAATAATAATGATAAGGGAAATAACAAGGGTAGAGAATATAAAACTAAAAAGGGAAGGGAAAAAAGCCCACAATAAACACCAGTGATGCACACTACAATTCTTCACCATCCGCTGAGTGATACACAGCTCTTCCCCAAGCAGTCCAATTGGTCCCTTCTGGGTAACTCCCCCTGGTTTATATACTGGGCATGACATGCTGTGGTATGAAATACCCCTTTGGCTAGTTTGGGTCACGTGTCCTGTCTCTGCTTCCTCCCAGCTTCCCATGCCTCTCCTCACTAGCAGAGCATGAGATACTGGCAAGTCCTTGATCAGAATAAGCATTACTTAACAACAACAAAAACATCAGTGTTATCAGCACTGTTCTCAGACTAAAGCCAAAACACAGCACTGCACCAGCTACTAAGAAGGAGAATAATGACTGTTACAGCTGAACACAGAACCAAGGCTTTCTAAATATATTTGTATGTGTGCATATATGAATGAGAGTAAAAGCTTTTCAGATAAAAAAACATAAATCACAGAACAGTGGATCTTGTTACAAAAAACCAAAAAAACCCCCAAAAAACACCAACAATTTTTATTTAAGGCTCTAGATTGCAAAAGTTGGTAAAACATGCTTATTTCACAATCTGAATAATCAGATGGTGTCTGTCAGAGAATATCTGAAAAAATATACCCACAGTGGAAAAAAAATTAAAGCACTAGAAAACTAGCCAGATCAATTTAAGCCAGAAAAATAGCCTCATTCAGAAATCGGACTTTGTGAAACATCATGATTTTTCACAATCTTTTTTAAACATCAAAAGGAGATCTGAATACACAAAACCTTGCCAATACACCATTCTGCTTATACACTACAGATACCCCAAAATTAATTATTGAGTACCAGAGAATCTCAAAGTATATTTCAAAGTTATAGACATCCAGGTAGAACTAACACAGTTAGTTCTAATTAAGAGCTAGAAGAAACTCAGAGCAAAGGAACTGAATGCCCTCCTCCTCCAACCAGCTACTTAAAGCACACACATCCTACAAAAACAAAATATCACCCAAACCAGACTCACCCAAAGCAATACTCATATAGTGATACAGAATACCAAGATGCATCTCAGACATTTATGTTCATGTTTCAATTTCCTATAAGAGCAACTTCTTTGTCTTAAATATTATATACAGATTTTATTCATATAACTAAAACCCATCAGAGCAAAAAAGCTTTCATCTTCTCAAAAAACATTAGTGATATGGCATTTTTCACAACCTTTATTATCACATTTAAGTTACTTCTTCCTTCAGCTATTTGTAATGTCTTAACTAACTCTCTCCTTTCATATTACTTCTTACCATACGTGGAAGATTAATCCTGGCCAGGCACCACCCTAAGCTGCTCTATCACTACCCCTCCTCAGCTGGACAGGAGAGAGAATATATAACAAAAGGCTTGTGGGTGGAGATAAGGACAGGCAGAGATCACTCACCAATTACCAATCACAGGCAAAACAGACTTGACTCAGGGAAATTAATTTAATTTATTGCCAGTCAAAAGTCAGAGTAGACTAACGAGAAATAAAATCAAGTCTTAAAACTCCTTCTCCCCACCCCTCCCTTCTTCCTGGGCTCAACTTTACTCCCAATTTTCTCTACCTCCTCCACCCTGTGAGCAGTGTAGGGGTACAGGGAATGGGGGTTGTGGTCAGTTCATCAGATGTTTCTACCACTCCCTCCTCAGGGAGAGGACTCCTCACACTCTTTCCCCTGCTCCAGGTCCTGCCAGGAGCCTGCTCTAGCACAGACTTCCCACAGCATCACAGCCTCCTTTGGGCATCCACCTGCTCCAGCGTGGGATCCTCCACAGGTGAATATCTGCTCCACTATTAACCTCCATGGGCTGCAGGGGGGCAGCCTGCCTCACCATGGTCTTCACCACGGGCTGCAGGGAAATGTCTTCTCTAGCACCTGGAGCACCTCCTCTCTCCCTCTTTCTTCACTGATCCTTGGTGTCTGCAAAGTTGTTTCTCTCACATATTTGCACTCCTCTCTTCTGACTGCTGTTGCACAGCAGGTTTTTCCCCCTTCTTAAATACGTTATCCCAGAGGCACTACCACCATCACTGATCGGCTCGACCTTGGCGAGTGGCTGGTCTGCCTTGGAGCTGGCTGGCATTGGCTCTATTGGACATAAGGGAAGCTTCTAGCAGCTTCTCACAGAAGCCACCCCTGTAGCCCCTCCTGCTACCAAAACCTTGCCAGGCAAACCCAATACACGATAGAAATTACTACAGTTCACTGATCTGACTCCCTATACATTGCCTTGAAGAAATGCTTTTCTGTACTCCCTACAGTGACACTAGTCAGCAAACAGAGAAACCTCTCTGCTTAAATCTTTCAGGAAGACAAGCTCCACTCTGCTGGAGAAGCAGGTTTGTCTTCTTGCCAACTGGAATCCACGCATGTAGTACACACCATTAAACAGTAAAAATGCAGTTCATCATCAGTAATATTATCTTCTGTCCTTTCCTTCCTGTATCTGTTTAATACACCATTTCGAATACACCTTCCCCCAGTGCCCTGACACATCTACGCAATTCAGATTTGGAACATGACTTTGTGCACAGCAATGTCTGGGTTTGCTCTACGGGCAGTGAGTTGGGAGGGAACCAGGCAGCACAGCTGCTGCTCATTGTATTTTGTTCCCACTTCTCATGTTCCCCTGCCTGCTGTGGCTTATCCCCTGCCCATCTCCAATCGCTCACCAGTCAGTCAGGTAGAATGGAGAGTCAAATGCTCTTACTACAGCTAAGTTAAAATACCAGATGATTTAGCAGACTTGAGAAGAAAAAAAAAAAAAAAAGAGTTTGTTGCATTTCTGAAATGTAATGGGGGTTGTGCCTTGCATTATAAATAAAATCTGGAATTCCTAAATTCAGAAAAGCATGTGTGATTTTTCTCCATTCAACTTCTAACAACAACTTGTTAACTGGGCTGGGGTGTATTTTTAATAGCAAATACTCAGAAAATATTTCCTCTGTTATCAGTACTTCTCTATTCTTAAAAATCATATTTTTCTCTTTAATTTGCATTTAGGCTGTGCTGTAAGTGGCATCTCCTGTCTGCAGTCCTGGTACAAGCTCTGAGTCGCAAGCATAAGAAATACCCCTCTGGTGTGATGTAAGACCATATAGAAGATTTTCCTTTTCTTTTTTAAACTGTGGCAGGGAAGTTATTAACAAGGTAAGTGTAGACTAAAGACGTATTGTTGAGGACACTGGTATTTGAGTGGCAGAAGCCACACTCTGAACTCAGTGCACTGAAGAGCTGCCCAGAGGCCAAGAGCAGCGACTATCCCCAGGGGCTGTGAGGTGGTGTCAGGGCCTGGCTCCACACCTTCCCAGTCCCCATGACCCACCAGCATGGTGGCTAAAAGCTTGGCACTGGCTGCTACAACTGATTGACCTCATCATCTCCAGCCTGGCCTAAAAAAAAACCTACCGAAAAACCTTTTCCACATGTAGTGATGCCAGCAGCAGGACCATGACAGAAGATCTGTATTTTCTCCTCCAAGAAGCGAGGAATCTGTGAGGTAGGGCACAATCTGAAAAATATTTAATCCCCTCTTCTGCAAAAAGGATGCTTCTTTTAACAAACAAAACTGAGAAAAAATTTTCTCTGTGTTCTGCTGGCATGGCAGGAAACCATGCAAGGCTGTGAAAAACTGAAATTTGGATCTTACTGGAAGCCAGACGGAGCTGGTTAAATAAACATGACAATTCTTCAGTTGTGATGTAGGAAACAGCTTTAGATGTTATTTCTGAAATGACCAAACTGGTAGAAAAATACTGAAAATTACAGCATCAGCAGCTGAAAGCATAATTAAGTTATAGAGCATATATAATCGTCACATTATTTTACATCAATAAAAAAATACATTACCAAACACTAAACCCCTCCAGACTAGACATATTATGCATTATTAATTTTTTTACCATTAAAACAAGAAATTTATAATTAGGGGAAGGAATCCAAGGTGAAATCTTGCAGCCATTAATACTGCTCTCTTAATGCATATAGATTCATACTGGTCCTATATTGGAATTTCCTTTAAAACCTAGGCAGAATACAACTGGAGGTCAGCAATGTATGACAAAAGCTTATACATATGCTTAAGCACAAACTTGCTTTTTTTTTTTTTGAAGTGCCTCTAAGTGAAGTGTTGAATTATTAGTGAAAAAATTATCTTTAAAATAACTTAACAGAGGGAAAGTTTTAGCTTATTTTAAGACAACTGAAGAACCTTCCCAAAGCATGCAATAAAAAAGTGCATGTGCTTTATTTTAAAAAGCAAACAATCATTTGTTCTAAAATGTCATTTTTAATATGTTCGGTATCTACTGAAGTTTGCAGACTTAGTTTACTAAATCTTAGAAAAAAAAGTGGTTTTAGTTTGCACAGCTTTGCAAACAGCATTGCTAACAATAATATCATAGAATCATAGAATAGTTAGGGTTGGAAAGGACCTTAAGATCATCTAGTTCCAACCCCCCTGCCATGGGCAGGGATGCCTCGCACTAGACTGTGTCACCCAAGGCTCTGTCAAACCTGGTCTTGAACATTGCCAGGGATGGAGCGTTTACCACTTCTTTGGGCAACCTGTTTCAGTGCCTCACCACCCTCACAGTAAAGAACTTCTTCCTTATATCTAACCTGAACTTCCCTGTTTAAGTTTAAACCCATTACCCCTTGTCCTATCACTACAGTCCCTGATAAAGAGTCTCTCTAGCATCCTTATAGGCCCCCTTCAGATATTGGAAGGCTGCTGTGAGGTCTCCACACAGCCTCCTCTTCTCCGGGCCGAACAGCCCCAATTTTCTCAGCCTGTCTTCATACGGGAGGTGCTCCAGCCCCCTTATCATCCTCGTGGCCCTCCTCTGGACTCACTCCAACAGCTCCATGTCCTTACGTTGTGGACACCAGAACTGCACACAGTACTCCAAGTGGGATCTCATGAGAGCAGAGTAGAGGGGCAGGATCACCTCCTTCAACCTGCTGGTCATGCTTCTTTTGATGCAGCCCAGGATATGCTTGGCTTTCTGGGCTGTGAGCACACATTGCTGGCTCACGTTTAGTTTCTCATTGACCAACACCGCCCAGCCCTTCTTCGCAGTACTGCTCTGAATCACTTCTCTGCCCAGCCTGTAGCTGTGCCTGGGATTGCCCTGACCCAGGTGTAGGACCTTGCACTTGGCTTGGATGAACTTCATGAGGTTGGCATCGGCCCACTGATTTAATTAATATATAACCGATTAATAATGGTATTAGAATGCAGTGTCAAATGTCACTCAATTTTAAAGAGCTACCAGTGTTAATGGACACAATACATGTCTAAATGGTCAGGGTTTTTTGTTGTTTGGTTTTTTGTTTGTTGTTGGGTTTTGTTTGTTTGTTTGTTTGTTTTTTAATAATGCCATATTTAAGCCCTGATTAGATTCATTATGCATACATCTGCAAGTTGGTGTACACACACATAGGAAGAGCATACATGGCCAATTTATTTATCCAGATGTACAAGGATTGTAATCATACCTGTGCACATTCAAAGACTCCAAAATGCTCATGCTACTGAAAAAATATTTAAATTATCACATCGGCAATGTGCATTTCAGCTCTAGAGTCCCCCAGAAGAATCTACAAGTTTTGGTGTGTAGCATCTCCAGTACGAATGTTTCACTGGGCCATGCTACATGACACTGCTATGTGAGCAACAAGCCATAGTTTGCCCTTGAAAGAGTTGATAATAGGAATTAAGAGCAAGATGGCAAAAGGAAATTATCTGTCTATTGCACCTACTGCCATGCATAACCCCATTAACAAAACACAAAAAGCCCATACTGCTAGGTAACTCCATGTAAAAACTGCAAAGTCAGAAGATTTCCATTCAAATCTTGAATGCGGTGACTTTAAAACTAACATATATTTAGATGTATTGTACACAGACTGTTTTCAGGAAACAGCCATCCTTATTTCAGCCACTACAGCATGTTTAAATTGTGTTTATGAGTAGTTCTGACTTCAAGGTACCTACGGTGATGTCTGAAAGAAGGCCTGACAGGAATAATTTGATTTTAAAATCCAGCTAAAGTGTATCTGTTGCTGTTATCACATGCATAGTATTTTGCACCATAGCCTGAAAGGCTAACACTATGTAATGCTGGTTTTGCCCAAATCTAAGACAGTCTGTGCTTTTCAGCACTCATATGTACCATTTAAGTTTTTCATAGAATGGTTAGGGTTGGAAAGGAACTTAAGATCATCTAGTTCCATCTGCCCCTGCGATGGGCAGGGACATCTCCCACTAGAAAAGAGTCAAGATCCAAACGAAATGCAGATACCGCTCTACTTTTTCCCTAGTGTCCTTTAAATGCTCTTAGAAATCTGAATGCTGCAGTATCACTATGTCCTGGGTTCAGCTACAGCAGTCATTTTTCTCCTTCTTAGTAGCTGGTGCAGTGCTGCGTTTTCAACTTTCAGCCTGGGAACAATGCTGATAACACCGATGTTTTTAGTTGTTGCTAAGTAATGTTTACTCCAAACAAGGACTTTCTCAGTCTCATGCTCTGCCAGGGAGGAGGGGAAGCTGGGAGGAAGCAGAGACGGGACACCTGACCCAAACTGGCCAAAGGGGTATTCCATACCACAGCATCTCATGCTCACTATATAAACTGGGGGGAGCTACCCGGAAGGCCCAGATCGCTGCTTGGGTCAGGCTGGGTATCGGTTGGCGAGTGGTGAGCAATTGGATTCTCTCCCCTTGTTATTTCCCTTATAGAATCATAGAATAGTAAGGGTTGGAAAGGACCTTAAGATCATCTAGTTCCAACCCCCCTGCCATGGGCAGGGACACCTTGCCCTAAACCATGTGGTCCAAGGCTCTGTCCAACCTGGCCTTGAACACTGCCAGGGATGGAGCATCCACAACCTCCCTGGGCAACCCATTCCAGTGCTTCACCACCCTCGCTGTAAAGAACTTCTTCCTTATATCTAATCTAAACTTCCCCTGTTTAAGTTTGAACCCATTACCCTTTGTCCTACCACAACAGTCCCTAAGGAAGAGTCCCGCCCCAGCATCCTTATAGACCCCCTTCAGATACTGGAAGGCTGCTATGAGGTCTCCACGCAGCCTTCTCTTCTCCAGGCTGAACAGCCCCAACTCTCTCAGCCTGTCTTCATACGGGAGGTGCTCCAGCCCTCTTATCATCCTCGTGGCCCTCCTCTGGACTTGCTCCAACAGCTCCATGTCCTTTTTATGTTGAGGACACCAGAACTGTACGCAGTACTCCAAGTGAGGTCTCACAAGAGCAGAGTAGAGGGGCAGGATCACCTCCTTCGACCTGCTGGTCACTCTTCTTTTGATGCAGCCCAGGATACGGTTGGCTTTCTTGGCTGCGAGCACACACTGCAGGCTCATGTTAAGCTTCTTGTCAACCAACACCCCCAAGTCCTTCTCTGCAGGGCTGCTCTGAATCTCTTCTCTGCCAAACCTGTAGCAGTGCCTGGGATTGCCCCGACCCAGGTGTAGGACCTTACACTTGGCTTGGTTAAACTTCATAAGGTTGGCATCAGCCCACCTCTGAAGTGTGTCAAGGTCCCTCTGGATGGCATCCCTTCCCTCCAGCGTATCAACCGAACCACACAGCTTGGTGTCGCCGGCAAACTTGCTGAGGGCGCACTCAATCCCACTGTCCATGTCGCCGACAAAGATGTTGAACAGGACCGGTCCCAACACTGATCCCTGAGGGACACCACTCGTTACAGGTTTCCAACTGGACATCGAGCCATTTACCACAACTCTTTGCGTGCGGCCATCGAGCCAGTTTTTTATCCACCAAGTGGTCCATCTATCAAATTGATGTCTTTCCAATTTAGAGACAAGGATGTCATGTGGGACAGTGTCGAACGCTTTGCACAAGTCCAGGTAGATGACGTCAACTGCTCTGCCCCTGTCCATCAGTTCCGTGGCTCCATCATAGAAGGCCACCAAATTGGTCAGGAAGGATTTCCCCTTAGTGAAGCCATGTTGGCTGTCACCAACCACCTCGTTGTTTTTCATGTGCCTTAGCATGTTTTCCAGGAGAAACTGTTCCAAGATTTTGCCGGGCACAGAGGTGAGACTGACTGGTCTGTAGTTCCCCGGGTCTTCCACCTTCCCCTTCTTGAAAATGGGGGTTATATTACCCTTCTTCCAGTCATCGGGAACTTCACCTGACTGCCAGGATTTTTCAAATATGATGGACAGTGGTTTAGCAACTTCATTCGCCAGCTCCTTCAGGACCCATGGATGGATTTCATCAGGTCCCATGGACTTGTGCATGTTCAGGTTCTTAAGATGGTCTCGAACCTGATCCTCTCCTATAGTGGGCCTAAGGTCTTCGTTCTCACAGTCCCTGCATTTGCTTTCCAAGACTTGGGTTGTGTGGTCAGAGCATTTGCTGGTGAAGACTGAGGCAAAGAAGTCATTAAGAACCTCAGCCTTCTCCAAATCCATGGTAGCCAGTTCTCCTGATAGCTTCCGGAGAGGGCCCACATTGTCCCTAGTCTGTCTTTTATTTGCTACCTATCTATAGAATCCTTTCCTGTTATCTTTTACATCCCTTGCCAAACTTAATTCTAGCTGGGCCTTAGCTTTCCTAACCTGGTCCCTAGCTTCCCGGGCAATGCTCCTATATTCTTCCCAGGCTGCCTGTCCTCGCTTCCACCTTCTATAAGCTTCTTTTTTCCCTCTAAGTTTCCTCAGCAGCTCCTTGTCCATCCATGGAGGTCTCCTGGCCCTCCTGCTGCACTTTCTTCTAGTCGGGATGCAACACTCTTGAGCACGTAGCAGGTGATCCTTGAATACCGACCAGCAGTCTTGGGCCCCCCTGCCCTCTAGGACTGTATCCCATGGAACCTTACTAAGCAGGTTCCAGAAGAGGCCAAAGTCTGCTTTCTTGAAGTCCAGGGCAGTGAGCTTGCTGCATGCTCTTCTCACTGTCCTGAGGATCTCAAACTCAACCATCTCGTGATCACTAGAGCCAAGGCTGCCCTGGAGCATCACATTTCCAACCAGTCCCTCCCTCTTGGTGAGCACAGGGTCCAGCATGGCACCTCTCCTCATCGGCTCCTCTACTGCTTGAAAGAGGAAGTTGTCTTCCACACAATCGAGGAACCTCCTGGATTGCTTGTGCCGGGCCGTACCGTCCCTCCAACAGATGTCAGGATAGTTGAAGTCCCCCATGAGGACCAGGGCCTGCGAGCGTGAGGCTGCTCCTATCTGTCTGTAGAGCGCTTCATCCACAGAGTCCTCTTGATCAGGCGGCCTGTAACAGATCCCCACCGTAATGTCCCCTGTTGCTGTTTTCCCTTTGATCCTGACCCACAAACACTCTGTTACCTCATCACCCGTCCCCAGACAGAGTTCCATACTCTCTAGCCTATCACTGACATAGATAGCAACACCCCCTCCCCGTCTGCCTGGCCTGTCTTTTCTAAACAGCCTGTAACCTTCCATTCCGATATTCCAGTCATAGGAGCCATCCCACCATGTTTCTGTGATACCAGTGACATCATATTCCCATAGCCTTGCACACATCTCTAATTCCTCTTGTTTGTTCCCCATACTATGGTTGTTTGTATAGAGGCACCTTAGCCAAGCTCCAAATGAAGCCGACTCAATGGCTGGGGCAGCTGGAACATCTCTACATCGCTCCAAGCACTTATTACAGGTGCTGGCAACTGACCAGGAATGTTGGGATGGATCAATGCTCCCCTCCCCCAACACATCTAGTTTAAAGCTTTCCTGACCAGCCTGGCAAGCCTCCTACCAAAACAGCTCTTCCCCTTCTTTGTCAGACCAGCTCCACCAGCCTCCAGTAGATCTGGCCTCCCAAATGGAGCCCCATGTTCTAAATAGCCAAACCCCTGACTATGGCACCACCATTCTAACCATTTATTAACCTGCCAAACATGCCTAGCTTTTTTAAGGTCCTCCCCTTTGCCCTGGAGAATCGATGAAAAAACTATCTGAGCTCCAGAGCCCCTAACCACCTCTCCCAGGGCTCTGTAGTCCTTCTTAATGTCCTCCAGGCAACTGCTATCTATATCTCTAGCACCCACATGGACCACTAGGAGGGGGTAATAGTCAGCAGGACTTACTAGAGCAGGCAGCCTCTCAGCAACATCCCTGATCTGAGCCCCTGGCAGGCAACACACCTCCCTCGAGACTGGATCAGGCCGGCAAATGAGTGCCTCTGTGCCTTTCAAAGTAGAGTCCCCTACTACTATGACCCTCCTCTTTTTCCTGGAGGCACCAGTAGCGATCCTCTTTACTCGTGCATCAGCAGGGTGCTCATTAGGTGTGGTGGGTGCTTTCTCATTAGCCCCCTGCAGAACCGCGAAGCGGTTCTGGGTGGGGACATCAGATTTAGGAGGAAGCCCCTTGTCGTTAATTGTCCTCTTCCTTCTTTTTTTGTTCTTTTTTCTCGTGACTAATTCCCAGCTTCCTGGGTTGCTGCCCTCCTTCTTTCCTATATGAGCAGTGCTAGACGTTTGCAGCCCCTGTGCAGTTTGGGCCTGGAGCAAGCAGCCCAGCTTCCTCTCAGCTTCCCTGGCATCTTTTAGCTCTCCAACAGCCTCCCGCAGCTCAGCCACCTGCTGCAGGAGGACCTCCACTAGGGCGCACCGAGTGCAGCCCTGCCCATTGTGCACCCTCGCCTCAAGAGACCAGTCGAGGCACTTTCTACACTCCGAGGTCTGCACCGCAGCCTCCCCTCTCATCGGCTCTGTCTGGGTGCCTACGCTGGCCACCGCCGGGGCAGAGCTCCCAGAGCGGGCCCTGGTCCTGAGGTGAGTGCTCATCATCCCGCTCGCTGCCCGCTCGCCCTGCCTGCGCAAACTGCCGTGCAAACTGCCGTGCCACGCCCTGTTCGCCGCGCTCCCTGGGATGGGTTTTTCCCCACTGAGGGCTGGTGCTGTCACTCCTGGCGCCGCCCCCTGTGAGTCAGCTGCTCGCGTCAGCTGAGCTGCCGGCTCCTGGGCAAGTCCTGTCGAGGACTTGAGGCTCCCTCGGTCGCTCTTGCCGCTCCGAACTGAGGCTCCGGGACACTGTGCTTCCCCCCGCTCCGGTGTTAAAGGCGTCCTCTCTGGGGATACTCACCTCGGCAATTGATTGTTAGTGGTCGATGATGACCCATCCTTACAAAGGCACCAAGAGAGTTTAATGCATGGCCAAATTGACAAACCCCAGCAGCTTTAAACATCTCATCTGAACATCTGACACTGCAAAATACACACACCACCATGCGCACCTCAAACAAGATGGTCAGATTATCTCCATCTTCGGATTACTTCATATTTATTATCTACTAGATCAGATGTTTAAGACACCTAACACACATCAAAGAGTGATAGATGTTTTCATACCGCTTGATCTCCAGGGTTTGTAAACAAGCTCATTAATCTTTAACATATCAGCAGTATAGGCAGATGTGGTTTCTTTCAGAGATACACAGCCAAACACAGTAACCTCTGACCAATAAAATTCCCAACAACGTCTAGACCTTTGGCACCGAATGAAAATTGTCACTGATGTGTTTTTTTGTATTTTTAGCAACAGTTAACCCAAGTAAACACTGAAAGATTTAACCCAAGGCCAGCAAGCCAGATGCAGAGCAAATTTAGCCCTTTGTATATCTGTATGCATATCACTGATACATAAAACTTCATCATTTCAGTAAACACGTAAAGGTGTTACCTTTCTGGATGTGGATGATGTCTGGAAAGTTGGCCAAATGCCCTTGATACAGTGCTAACAAATCCATCACAGCATTTAGGTCCTGCCAGGGCTGATCTGCAAAGAGGTCCCCAATAGCATCATAGGCTTCTGCAGTGAAGGCTATGGCTTGGTTGAGGCCAGTGGAAAAGGCCTGCTGGTCCAGCTGAAACGCCTGACTGAGACACTTAAAGGAGTGCCCCACCTTCTGGTATTCTTTCTTGAAACCAGTGACTTGTTTGTGGGCAAACTCATTCGCCGTGTGATTAAGATGCAGGGTGCTTTTGTCCATCTTCTTTGTGAAGGCTTTGAAGCCATCCACCTGGCTTTCCACCTCTTGCAAGTCCAGGCTGGCCTCAGGGCCAGTGGTGACACTGATGGTCAGGAAAAAGTTGGCACCCACCATCTCATCCTTCTCAGCCTTGCGCTTGCCTTGTTTCCAGGCCTTCTCATCCGTGCTGGGACAGGTGAGGAAGTGCTGGAAAGCATGACACTGAGCCAGCACAGGGTGGCTACACATGTGGTCCATCCACCAAGCCAGGCCTTTGCGACGTTTGGAGATGAAGTCCTCCTCAAAGCGACCAGTGGCCTGCTTCTCTGGCAAGTGGGGCACAGAGATGACAGGGAACTTCTCAGCCAGGCGCCCGTAGAGCCAGTCAAAGTGCTTGTAGCGGCAGTGCACCTGCTGCCTGGTGTGGCTGGGCACCAGCTTGTAGGCAATGTAGCTCTTCATGCCCTTGAACTTGGTCTGCTTGGTGGGGTCCTCAATGGAGCACTGGAAGGGGTAAGGGTTCTTCTGCCACTCAGGGCCCTGGAGGCCCAGCACTACACATAGTTTGTCCCTGTCCTTCACGAAGCCTGATGCTTCACCCAGCACAAAGGCCTCCCCACCAGACTTGACAAAGATGAAGAAGCGGTTGAGGTTGTGGCTCACCGTGGCCGAGCTCTTGGCACCGCTGCTGGGTGGGTGTGGGTGGCCTGCCAGGTGGCCACTGCGGGGTCTCAGGGACAGCTTGGATTGCGTGGATAGGCAGTAGTGGCCAGAGGCCTGGCTGCCCGTCACCTCGTAGTCATGGTAGGAGCTACCCAGGGCACCTGGCTCATCGGCCACCGTGGAGCTTTCATCCCAGTCGTCGTCCCAGTCGTCATCGCTGCCCTGGCTGGGTTGGTAGGAGCTGCCGTAGGGCACCAGTGAGAAAGGGTACCCGGCGGCGGCGGGGAGCGAGAAGAGCTCTAGTGCTGCCGGCTTGAAGGTGGAATGGGGCGGCAGCGGCTCAAAGCTGCCGGAGGAGAGGTTGGCATAGCGGGACGTCGGCGGCAGCTCGGTGACCGGGGAGCGGATCACCTGCACGTAAGAGGCCGGGAAGAGGCCGCGGTCGCCTCGGCTGTTGACGCCCTCCAGCCAGCCCTCGATGTCCTGCTCGCTGCAGAGGCTCAGCACCTTGTGCTCCCACAGCGAGATCTCCCCAGGGTTCTCCGACCTGAAGTCGTAGAGCGCTCGGACCCGCAGCGCCATGGGCCCGCCGCCCAACCTCCCCCCGGGAACTCCACGCCGCCACGGTACTGCCGTGCCGCGCCCCACCGGCGGGGACGCTGCAGCATCTGGCTTTCCCCAGCTCCGCTGCACCAGCGGGTGAGGCAGGGCGCGGAGACCCAACCAGCGACCATCCCACATCGTCAGTTTTACTAATCCAGAGCCGAGAGGCAGGGCGGAAGAGCCGAGCGCAGAGTAGCCTCCTCCATCGATGAGCCCTGCCTGCCCCCTGACGTCCGACCGGCCGCAGGGTGGGCACCAAACCCCGCTCGTGTCCCTACTCAACTTCCCCACCGCGGCCTCTGCTCTCATTCGAGAAAGGCACCCTGGCCTCGCAGCCAGAACAATAACACGGTCATAATCTGGTAGCGTTTCCAAACTGCCATGCTTTGAGTGTTTCATACCAAAGTTTACAGGTTGTAATACCTGCAAGTTTAGCCTCTTTAAATCTGTTGATTACATTTTCATAAGTCTTGAAGATTTCCGTGACTCACATGCATGCCGATTACTTCCACCCCCATCAAAGATGTTTCAGTGCTTCTCCAAGTTTGGCAAAGCAGCTTGTGCATCTTCTCAGATGCTTTGTTTTCTTTTCAGGGTTTCCATGTTGTGAGAAGGAAGAATTTATGCCATCGCTTCTTGAACTTTTCTGCATTAGGTGTGTTATGCAGATGCTATGGGAAGGTTACACTGGTGGTCCTCCTCCAGCTGGTTCTTGCTTACAAAGAGGCAAGAAAAGTAAGGTTAGAATTAGGAAAGCATGCATTTGAATTGAGGATAATGTGTATTTCAACCTCCTTGAAAAATGTGGTCATGCTGCTTATGTTGGTTTTCTGTGGAACAGCCTCAAGCCCATCCCTATGCTTTTTCCCCTGCCCTGATAATTTCCCCTCATAACTCCTGTAGCACCTGGTCCTGTGTTGTCTGATCACATGGATCCCATGCTATTAATGATGAGCTGTCTTTGGATCCCTGGATACAAGTTTCTCTCAAGATTTCTACCTGTTAAAGAATAAATTGAAATAAAGTTTGTGTGGCACACACTGGCTACAAACATTTTTCTGTCTGCTATCTTCCTCCTGGGTGTAAACATTGCCTTCAGCATGTTGTGGTAAGCTTTCTTGCCCCTGCTAGGAAAGAAGTTCTCTGGAGGAGATTGTGCCTGTTTGGCCCCCAGTTATTCATGTTTTCCTGTCAACATCCTGCAACATATGCAGTTTATTGTTTATTTCTGCAGTTTATTGTTTTATTTATTCAGCTGCCTTCCACTTTGGATGCTTTCCCACAGTATGGCAGGACCCATCAGTAAACAAGGCATATTGCTTCTCACTTTCTGGCAGCTTATTATACAGTGGGGATTCATCAGCATGTATCACCTCCTCCTCTAGCGACATTCCAAAATCTCTGCCCTCTGGACAGTCCAGGATGACTTCTAGAATTCCTGGACGACTGGGATTTCCTATTCGAGCTCGTTGTGTGAATTAGTGTGGTGCATTTACTCCATGTAACATCAGTTGCGTGATGTGTAGAGGAGACCCTGCCTTTGAACATCCAGCCCAGCACAGGCAACCGGGGTGCCAGGAGGAGCTGTGCTTCAGTGCCAATCACTTCTGAGGCAGCTCGAACCCCTTCATAGGCTGCCAGTATCTCTTTTTCAGTGGATGTAGAGCTGGCCTTGGATCCTCTATATCCCCAAAAGCCGAGGGGTCGACCTCAAGTCTCCCCTGGAGCTTTCTGCCAGACGCTCCAGGTAGGACCATTCTCCCCAGCTGCAGTATAGAGCACATTTTTCACATCTGGCCCAGCCCGGACTGGTCCAAGGGCTACTGCATGAACTATTTCTCTGCTACTCAATCCTTAGCTCTCCAGTCTACTGATCACCTGTCGTGGTTTGAGCCCAGCCGGTAACTCAGAACCACACAGCCGCTTGCTCACTCCCCCCCTTCTTCCTCTCCCCGCTCCCGGAGGGATGGGGAAAAGAATCAAAAGAATTTAACTCCCACAGGTTGAGATAAGAGCAGTCCCGCGACTAAGGTATAATACAAAATCACTACTGCTACCACCAATGATAATAACGATAAGGGAAATAACAAGGGGAGAGGATACAATTGCTCACCACCCGCCGACAGATACCCAGCCCGACCCGAGCAGTGATCTGGGCCTTCCGGGTAACTCCCCCTGGTTTATATACTGGGCATGACGTGCTGTGGTATGGAATACCCCTTTGGCTAGTTTGGGTCAGGTGTCCTGTCTCTGTTTCCTCCCGGCTTCCCCTCCTCCCTGGCAAAGCATGAGACTGAGAAAGTCCTTGGTTGGAATAAACATTACTTAGCAACAACTGAAAACATCGGTGTTATCAGCATTGTTCCCAGGCTGAAAGTTAAAAAACACAGCACTGCACCAGCTACTAAGAAGGAGAAAAATGACTGCTGTACCTGAACCCAGGACAGTATCCACCCCTTATTCCATACCATTCATGTCATGCTCAGATCCCACATCTCTCAACACACCATTGCCCCTGTCCCATATATACACATATATATACACCCACACCCACACACAGAGAAAGATATCATTCCCCAGTCCATGGACCAATCCCTATAAAAAGTGCTGAATTCATCCAGTCCATGATGTCAGGCTCCAACTCTCGTAATAGTCTTTCAGGGCAGGAAGGATGGTGTGTACTGTTGGGTTGTTGCCTGCTGATGACACCACCAAACTCGTCTGGTCACTGCTGAGCTCGTCTGGTTTCCTCAAAATTCATTCTTTGTTGAGGTGATGATCGGAGGGAAGTCAGGGTCAGTTGCTGGCGACCTGAAGATATCTAGCTGGTGGGCTATAAAAGTGTTATAGAGCAGGCAACAGCATACAATTGAGTTCATTGGCTGTTTTCCCCCAAAATTAAATCCTCCTGAGGTACACATCGGACTTTGCCATCTTCCCGCATTACCCACCAAGTATATCCAGGTCCCTGAGCAAAAGCAACCCCACGAGTGGGTTTGCCTTTACCTGAAGCAGGAATAACCCAGACTGTCTTCCCCAGGAGATTCTTTATGGGCACCAAAGGAACTTTATCCCCCTCTACAGTACGTAAAAGTTCTGATGGGGCTGGGCCAGCCCTGTTGGCAGATCCCCTACTGTTGACCAACCAGGTGGCTTTTGGCAAATGTGTATCCCAGTGTTTGAAAGTCCCACCACCCATTGCTCTCAGGGTAGTTTTTAACAGCCCATTGTACCGTTCGATTTTCCCAGAGGCTGGTGCATGGTAGGGGATGTGATATACCCACTCAATGCCATGCTCTTTGGACCAAGTGTCTATAAGGTTGTTCTGGAAATGAGTCCCATTTTCTGACTCAATTCTCTCTGGGGTGCCGTGTCGCCACAAGACTTGCTTCTCAAGGCCCAGGATAGTGTTCCGGGCAGTGGCGTGGGGCACAGCATATGTTTCCAGCCAGCCAGTGGTTGCTTCCACCATGGTACACACATAGCGCTTGCCTTGGCGGGTTGGTGGGAGTGTGATCTAGTCAATCTGCCAGGCCTCCCCATACTTGTACTTTAGCCATCGTCCTCCATACCAGAGAGGCTTTAATTGTTTGGCTTGCTTAATTGCAGCACATGTTTCACATTCGTGAATAACCTGGGCAATAGTGTCCATTGTTAAGTCCACCCCTCAATCACAAGCCCATCTATATGTTGCGTCTCTGCCTTGATGGCCTGAGGTGTCATGGGCCCACTGGGCTAAAAATAATTCACCCTTATGTTGCCAATCTAAGTCCATCTGAGCCACTTCAATCTTAGCAGCTTTATCCACTTGCTGGTTGTTCTGATGTTCCTCAGTGGCCCGACCCTTGGGTACATGAGCATGTACGTGGCGTACGTTCACCATCAGGTTCTGCACCCGGGCAGCGATATCTTGCCACAATGCAGCAGCCCAGATGGGTTTACTTCTGCGTTGCCAGTTGCTCTGCTTCCATTGCTGCAACCACCCCCACAGGGCATTTGCCACCATCCATGAGTCAGTAGAGAGATAAAGTACTGGCCATTTTTCTCATTCAGCAATGTCCAAGGCCAGCTGGATGGCTTTCACCTCTGCAAACTGACTCGATTCACCCTCTCCCTCAGCATTTTCTGCAACTTGTCCCAGGAGACTCCACGCAGCTGCCTTCCATCTCCGATGCTTTCCCACAATAGGGCAGGAACCATCACTAAACAAGGCATATTGCTTTTCACTCTCTGACAGTTCATTATATGGTGGGGCCTCTTCAGCACGCGTCACCTCCTCTTCTGGTGACATCCCAAAATCTTTGCCCTCTGGCCAGTCCATGATGACTTCTAGAATTCCTGGACGACTGGGATTTCCTATTCAAGCTCGTTGTGTGAATTAGTGCAGCCCACTTACTCCATGTAGCATCAGTTGCATGATGTGTAGAGGAGACCCTGCCTTTCAACATCCAGCCCAGCACAGGCAACCGGGGTGCCAGGAGGAGCTGCGCTTCAGTTCCAATCACTTCTGAGGCAGCTCAAACCCCTTCATAGGCTGCCAGTATCTCTTTTTCAGTGGGAGTATAGCTGGCCTCGGATCCTTTATATCCCCGACTCCAAAAGCCGAGGGGTCTGCGGGAGATAAACGGACAGCAGGACAACCAATATGATTAAATGCTGAGACTTTATTAAGCCCAGATAGCTGTTTATATATTCTCTCTGAGTGCCCACGCGGACCTTATACAATCTTTATTGGTTGAGCTTAACGAGACATGCGCATAGATACAGCTTATGATTGGCTAAAGCTTTCAGTTCACGCGAAGGCCTTGTAAGTCCTTAAGTTTGCCAAGTTTTGCATTCCACATCCGGGAGTTGTTCTTCTTGAGCCAACTTTCTCATTCTGCCCCCACAAGTGTCCTTTAGATGACCTTGATGCTAGGCCGTGAGACCTAACTCAAACTCTTGCTTTTGACATGAGTCCTGGATCGCTCATGTGTCCATTTTGTTCCAAGTGGTCCTCCACAAATCCCCCTTCTTTTCTTTGAGCGATCCAGACACGTTTCATAGCACTGGTTACCATACGTTGGATACAGTGGAAAAGGCAGGGCAACAGTATTAAGATCGTTAGAATGACTATAAACATCATCAGGCCATCTTTCGCTAAGGAGATCAACCAACCCTTCAGAATTCTCACACCCGTGACCCTGTGCTAAAAGCAAAAATCAATTGCAGCTCCATTTTGCAAAACAGCGTGTCTTGTGCTATCTACATCATTAAGCATTTGTGTAAGTACTTCTGACATTAAATTTATCATCTGCTTTGTGGCCCAACACAGTCACGTCTCCTAATGCTTTTGCTGCAGCTACTCCAGGTGCAAACAAGGAGACGATAACTCGAGATGGCACATCCTAAAATTGTACCTGAACATTACAATCGGGCCTCAGTTGTATCCTTGTTGATAAGTAATATTGAGCTCTAACTTAAACAATATGTCATTTGACACATATCCCTTAAACCATTGTGACTGATAACCTTAATCATAAGAAATTTAACACATATAGGACTTTGTTTAATCTATCTGTTGGTGATATAGTACTTTCTCCCCCTTTTTGTTTTTGAAGCAAAGTGAATTTCTGATAATCTTCTGGATGCAGGGGAAGGGTAAAAAAGCAATCTTTTAAATCGATAATTAAAATGTCCCAATTTTTTGGAATCATATTTGGGGAGGGTAATCCAGGCTGTAACGCCCCCATATCCTCCATGACCTCATTAATTTTCCTCAGATCATGCAATAGGCACCGTTTGCCACTTTTCTTTGGAATAGTAAAAATTGGGGTATTCCAAGGGCTTGTGGTCGGTTTAATGTGACCTTTCTCTAATTGCTCTTGTCCCTTTCCAAAGCTAAAATTAAGGGATCTGGCAGAGCTCTCTTAATTCCACATTCCTTCTGCCACTCCTGCTGGTTTCTTAACGTGAAAAACATATCTGCATACATTACTTCGCTCTGTTGATATCCCATTATTAGTTTTACACACACACACAAAGGATCCCACAAACACACTCCACACAACTACAATACCTAAAACACAAAAAAACCCCCCAATTAGATAAACAACTATTAAGGACACAATCACAACATACAGTGCAGCCTTAACCATATTATATCGTCAACACCAAAATCGTTACTGTGATAATCCACAAAACTAGGTCAAATACCAGCAAGCCACAAACAGAAACAAATCCAAATGTATACCAATCGAGCGCTAGCAGCCGGGTATATGCCTTTACCTACAAGATTTCTATATCTCGATTTACAGAAGGCTCCAAACAAAAGGTTAACCCACCAAAATCCAAACTTCAAACAGACTCCCATGCAGGACGTCTCCTATGACTTACGGAATGTTAACCAAAACAAAACAATATTTACAAAAGAATACCTTCTTAAAGATGGTCCTTGTCTGCTCCCGCAGTGATCCGAGTGAGTTGAGGGGTCCCTCTGGGAAAATTCCCCGGGGGTCCTAGGGAGCCCTGTTCTCAGCGGGTCCTGCAGCCGAGCAGAGAGGGTCCCATCTGGGTCACCAAATTGATTCATAGAACTCGTTAAGAACTTGCCAACTTAATTAGTTCGGTAACGCTGCTGGCATAAATGAGTGATTTCTCCTTGTCCTTCTACTTATCAGTTAACTTCGCTACATCACCTCCTGAACATCTGCTTAGTTTCAGCTGCTCCTTAGCTACAATCCTGTTTTGGTTACAATAAATTTTATGCGAAGGTCATAAGGTTCCAAAACTATGTCAGCTACAATGATTCATCTTAGACAAGGACCCTTATTGTGTTCTTTTGGTCGGGCCTTTTTTAGGTTTGGAAAGTTTTGTTGTTATATACAAAGCCACCAAGCTTAAAGTTACTTAGAACTAAATTTTCTTATTTACAAAAGATTATATTTCATTTTGTACTTCCTTGTCTCAAATCCCCCTTTTTTCTATCCTTTTGCAAATTCTTTCACAATTTTTTTTTTTTTTCGCTAACGCATTCTGAATAATCCCTCTCCATCGTCGTGTTAGGTCCCCGTCAGTTTTAGCAGTTTCACCTCTCGCCTCCCCCCACCCCCTGGAGCTTCCTGCAGCTTGCTATCATGCCCTCCTCCTCCCCCTGTGTTCTTCTCGAGCGATCTTATCTCTTTCCAAGTCCTCCAACTTTCGAAGTAGTTTCTGTGCCCAGTCTGGTTCCCTGTGGGGCTCGAGCGTGGATGATTTTCACAGAGACATTGGTGGGGGAGGCATGGATGGAGGGAGAGGTGGAAAAAGCGATGGCTGGCTCTTGGAGTGAGATGGGTCGGGTGGGACGGGCGGCGGCTCTCCCCCAGGTGGCTTTTCTATGCAAGGGTCTGGAGGCAGCGGTAGGGGCCAGGATTCATCCACTTCCATCCCCTCGTCTTTCCGGGGATCCATCTCGTCCTCTATCGGAGGTGCTGACGGGGCAGCGGGGGAAGGGACAGGGAGCCGATCGAAAACTTTGATCTTAGACGATGGGGGCTGTAAAGCTATAAAAGCTCCGGCAGCGGCTGATCGCTCCACCCTCATCACTTGAAGGGTCGTTAGAATCAGCTTCCAAGTTGTTGCTAGTCCCTTAGCTTCTTTGTTGCTGTCGCAACATTGTGGGCAAGCTGTGAGGATCACTTCACAGGTTTTCATAGGCACTAGCCAGCCTCAGGATCGACATTTATAATAGAGGTCTGCCTTGCCTGAGTGGCCTTGCTTGATATGCAACCATTCAGCTAGGCGATCCCAGTCTTTCTTTTCACAAGTCATTACCCTGATCTGGACTAAGTGATCTACTTGCTGGTTCCACTTCGCAGCAGGGGTTTTGTCCCATGCGTGGCCTTTTACCCATCCCACCTTCAAAGGTTGGGATCTTCCTATTTCCAGAAGATGCTTCCAATACTCTGTTCTTCACACTTTTGTATGACCTACTTCCCATTTATTAGATTCCCACTGACATCCATTCTGTAGCACCACTTTCTGCAGCCAACAGTAGAGCTTGCACTTCTCCTACCTGTGCACTACCTTCACACTCTTCTTCAACTGTCTTTCTGGTGCCAATTTCTAATGCTACTGCTTTATATTGCCACCTTAATCCCACTCAACGAGCAGATGCATCAGTAAACCATACTCCCTCTGTGTCCAAGCCTGCCATAGACTCAGGTGCTTCCTTAATAGGAGAAGGCTTACAGGGCTGACTTAGTAAGCCTGGGTCTGGATTTATGGGTTGCTGAAATCTGGAGACTTTGACTGGACCCTCTCTTAACAGAAGTAATTGATTAATTCCTTCTAAGTATGCATACCATTTCTGAACTGTGGCCTTTTGAGCTACTCCCTCAGGAGGAGATGATCCATTAAGGATTGGATTCAGAAGAGGAAAAGGACCCTGTACTATAACATCTTGCAATGTGCATAGTTTCTCAGCTTCCTTAACCACTCTAGTGAGAGAAAAGACCCCCTTTTCCCAACCTGAGTACCACTGTTTGGTTTCTTTAAATGAGGTAAAAGAAAATAGTAGAGTCCTAGCCAGTCCTCGTGGTCCCTTTTGGAACACGCCACAATATGAAGCATGGGTGGCAAATCCCCACTCCACTCTTAACGGACCCTGTGGGTGTGGTGGACCCAGCCTCTGATAGGCTTTGAGTTCATCTTTCCGAGTATTAAGGGCTTCTGTAAGTTGTGGAGTCCAGTCCTATACCTCATTTTTCCAAAGCAAATTGTATAATGGGTAAGCAATTACCAAAAACCCCGGTATATGTTTTCTCCAATAACCTAATGTGCCTAGCAACTGTTGTAATTCTGTTTTATTGCCCGGGGTTTGTCCTTTCTCGATGCTTGAGAGGGTCTCATCAGGTACTGAAACAGCTCCTGCTACCCATCAAGCCCCTAAGAATTTAACTTCTTGTCTGGGACCTTGGCATTTGGAGGGTGGAATGTTTAGCCTATTTTTATTCAATAGGTTCCAGATGGCTCCAGCCACTTGTCCCACCAATTAGGATATCATCTATATATTGATATATGGGGATGCCCGCTGTCACCTCCACAGTATCAAGGAGCTTGGCTAAAGCATTGTGGGCAATAGTGGGGGAGTGTTTATACCCTTGTGGGAGTCCATTAAAGGTGTACTGTGTCCCCTCCCAAGTGAAAGCAAACTGAGGTTTGTCTTTTTGCCTTAGGGGAAGCATAAAAAAACATATCCTTAACATCTAGAGCGGCCATCCAGGGGTGGGCAGCAGCCTGTATTGCTGTCACTACAGAGTTTATGCTTGGGACAGCAGCAGTCAGTGGTGGAGTATTACTATTCAATTTCCTGTAATCAATTGTTAAATGCCACTGGCCATCGGCCTTACAGACTGGCCAGACTGGAGAGTTATAAGGAGAGTGTGTACGACTTATAATGTGTCTTTTCTCTAGATCGTTAATTACTTCAGAGATTCCCCATTTGGCAGCAGTTGGCAGCAGAAATTAAGAGACACAGGTAGTTCTAGATAGTGGTAGTGCAGGGGCAGTCTGCAAAAGCCTCACATGAGCAACTTCTGCCTCTCTGCATCCAAAACTCCACACCCTGCCATTGGGTAGATACTATTGCTTGCCTGCTAGTATGTCAAACCCTAATATATTTTCCTTGTGAGGACCTAGAACCACTTCCACAGCTGTCATCCTCTTCTTCCCAGGTAGCCAGAGTTGAGTTTGAGCTAAGGGGAATTTTTCTGCTACACCAGTTTATAGCTTTCCTTGACAGTTTAATTCTTAACTTCTCGACCTGCTGTTTATTTAAAACACTAATTTGGGCCTCTGTATCAATTAAAAATTCCAGACTTATTCACTTTGGCCTCACGGGGATATGTATATAGGGCTCCTCATCAGCAGACCATTGGCAGGAGGTATTCACCATACCGACTGGGCAGCCCGAGCCCCAAACCGTGGTTTCTAGTTTTTTAACCTCTTCAGGTCCTCCCACAAATGTGCAAAAGAGTTAATGGCACCGTCGCTAGGGGGAGGGGGGGCGGTCTCCTGTCTGTCTGGGATCCTAACCGTTCCTCCCGGCAATTCCACCAGTTTCCGGATGTGATCGGTGGGTTGACCGATCACAACAAAGGGCAATTTGCCGAGGTGAGTAGCTCCGGAGACGACGCCTTTGGCACCGGAACGTGGGGAAATTGCAGCATCCAGGAGCCTCGTTCCTGAACAGCAAGAGCCACCAAGGGAGCCCCAAGTCTTCAGCAGGACTTACCCAGGAGATGGCAGCTCTGCTGATGCGAGCAACTGACTCATAGGGGGCGGTGCCAGGAGGGACGGCACCACCCCTGAGCGGATAAAACACCGCTCTTGGATGCAGCGCGGCAGTCCAGGCAGGTTAGTGTTCTTCTCAGGGCTAGATACCAATCTGGGAGCTCTGCATTAGCTACCCTGGCGATGGCCGGTGTCATCGCCCAGATGGAGCTGATGAAAGAGGAGGCTGCAGTGCAGACCTCAGATTGTAGAAAGTGCCTCAACATGTCTCTTGAGGCAAGGGTGGGCAGGGTTGTACACGGTGTGCCCTAGTGGAGGACCTCCTGCAGCAGGTGGCTGAGCTGTGGGAGACTGTCAAGAGATTAAGAGACATTAGAGAAGCTGAGAGGGAGCTGGACTGCTGGCTCCAAGCCCAAACTGTGCAGGGGCCACAAGTGTCTGCCTTAGCACAAAGAGAAAAGAAGGAGGGCATTAATCCAGGAGGTTGGGAACTTGTCAAAACAAACAAAAAAAAAAAAGGAGGAAGAGGACAAATAAAAGCAAGGGGCTTCCTCTAAAACCTGATGTCCCCACCCAGAACCGCTTCACAGCTCTGTGGGGGGCTAATGAGGTAACAAATGCCACAATGGAGGAACAACCAGTTGCCACACCAATAAAGAGGACAACTACTAGTGCATCCAGGAAAAAGCAGTGGGTTATTGTAGTAGGTGACTCTACTTTGAAAGGTATAGAAGTGCCTATCTGTTAGCTCAGAGATGTTGCTGAGAGGTTGCCTGGTCTAGTAAGTCCTACTATTACCCACTCCTAATGGTCCATGTGGGTGCCAGTGATATTGACAGCAGTAGTCTGGGAAGTATTAAGGACTACAGAGCCCTGGGAAAGGCAGTTAGGGGTTCTGGGGCTCAGATAGATAGTTTTTTCATTGATTCTCTAGGTCAAAGGGGAGGACCTTGAAAAGGCTAGGCGAATCTGGCAGGTTAACAAATGGTTAGAGAGGTGGTGCCATAGTCAGGGGTTTGGTTACTTAGACCATGGGACTCGCTTTGGGAAGCCAGGTCTACTAGAGGCTGATGGGGCCAGTCTGACAAAGAAGGGGAAGAGCTGCTTTGGTAGGAGACTTGCCAGGCTTGGTCAAGGCAGCTTTAAACTAGATTTGTTGGGGGAGGAGGGCACTGATCCATCCCAACACTACCAGTCAGATGCCAGCACCTGTAATGAATGCTCGGAGTGATGCAGAGCTACTCCAACTGTTCCAGCCAATGAGTTGGCTTTCTTTGGAACTTGGCTCAGATGCCTCTATACAAATGCCCATAGTATGGGGAATAAACAAGAGGAATTAGACATGTGTGCTTGTCTATGGGGATATATCACTGGCATCATGGAAACATAGTGGGATGGCTCCGATGACTGGAGTGTTGGAATGGAAGGTTATAGGCTCTTTAGGAAGGGCAGACAGGGAGGGGATGTAGCTATTTATGTCAATGACCAGCTGGAGAAGTAGGGAACTCTGCCTGGGGACGGGTGATGGGCCAACTGAGAGTTTGTGGGTTAGGGTCAAAGAGAAGACTGTGATGGAGGATATTACTGTAGGAGTTTGCTACAGGCCACCTGATCAGGAGGATTGCATGGATGAAGCCCTGTAGAGGCAGATAGGAGCAGCCTCATGCTTTCAGGCCTTTGTCCTCATGGGGGACTTCAACCACCCTGATATCTGTTGGAAGGATGGTATGGCCTAGCACCAGCAATCCAGGAGGTTCCTCAGTTGTGTGGAAGACAACTTCCTCTTGGAAGTGATAGAGGAGCCGACAAGGAGAGGTGCTATGCTTGACCTCATGCTCACTAACAGGGAGGGGCTGGTGGGGAATGTGATGCTCCAAGGAAGCCTTGGCTGCAGTGATCATGAGATGGTGGAGTTCGAGATCCTCAGGGCAGTGAGAAGGGCACGCAGCAAGCTCACTGCCCTGGACTTCAAGAGAGCAGACTTTGGCCTCTTCAGGAACCTGCTTAGTAAGGTTCCATGGGATAAAGACCTAGAGGGTGGGGGGGTCCCAAAATGCTGGCTGCTGTTCAAGGATCACCTGCTCCAAGGTCAGGAGCATTGCGTCCTGACAAGAAGGAAATGGGGCAGAAAGGCCAGGAGGCCTCCATGGATGGATAAGGAGCTGCTGAGAAAACTCAGAAGGAAAAAATAAGCTTATAGAAGGTGGAAGTGAGAACAGGCGGCCTGGAAAGAATACAGGGACATTGTCCAGGAAGCTAGAGGTCAGGTCAGGAAAGCTAAGGCCCAGTTAAAATTGAGTCTGGTCAGGGATGTCAAAGATAACAGGAAATGCTTCTATAGGTATGTCGCTAACAAAAGACAGACTAGGGATAATGTGGGCCCTCTCCGGAAGGAAATGGGAGACCTGGATACCCTGGAATTGGAGAAGGCTGAGGTTCTCAATGACTTCTTTGCCTCAGTCTTCACTGGCAAGTGCTGTAGCCATGTCGCTCATGTTGGGGTGTTGGTTGATGAGAAGGGGTGTTGGTTGATGAGAAGCTTAACATGTGTGGAGACCTCATAGCAGCCTTCCAATATCTGAAGGGGGCCTATAAGGATGCTGGGGAGGGACTCTTCCTTAGGGACTGTAGTGGTAGGACAAGGGGTAATGGCGTCAAACTTAAACAGGGGAAGTTTAGATTGGAAACAAGAAAGAAGTTCTTTACAGTGAGGGTGATGAGGCACTGGAATGGGTTGCCCAAGGAAGTTGTGAATGCTCCATCCCTGGCGGTGTTCAAGGCCAGGTTGGACGGAGCCTTGGGCGACATGGTTTAGTGCGAGGTGTCCCTGCCCATGGCAGGAGGGTTGGAACTAGATGATCTTAAGGTCCTTTCCAACCCTAACTATTCTATGATTCTAAGTCTTGGAAGGCAAATGCAGGGACTGTGAAAATGCAGACCTTAAGCCCACTCTAACAGAGGATAAAGTTCAAGATCATCTTAGGAACCTCAATGTGCACAAGTCCACGGGACCTGATGAAATCCATCTGTGGGTCCTGAAGGAGCTGACGAATGAAGTTGCTAAGCCACTGTCCATCATATTTGAAAAATCATGGCAGTCAGGTGAAGTTCCTGATGACTGGAAGAAGGGTAATATAACCCCCATTTTCAAGAAGGGGAAAATGAAGACCCAGGAAACTACAGACCAGTCAGTCTCACCTCTGTGCTTGGCAGGATCATGGAGCAGATTCTCCTGGAAAGCATGCTGAGGCACATGAAAAACAACGAGGTGGTTAGTGACAGCCAACATGGCTTCACTAAGGGGAAATCCTGCCTGACCAATTTGGTGGCCTTCTGTGATAGGGCTACAGAACTGATGGATAGGGGCAAAGCAGTTGATGTCATCTACCTGGACTTGTGCAAAGCATTCGACAATGTCCCGCATGACATCCTTGTCTCTAAATTGGAGAGACATCAATTTGATAGATGGGCCACCTGGTGGATAAAGAATTGGCTGGATGGCTGCACGCAGAGTTGAGGTTAATGGCTCAATATCCAACTGGAGGTAGGTAACAAGTGGTGTCCCTCAGGGGTTGGTGCTGGGACCGATCCTGTTCAACATCTTTGCTGGCAACATGGACAGTGGGATTGAGTGCACCCTCAGCAAGTTTGCCGACGACACCAAGCTGTGTGGTTCGGTTGATACGCTGGAGGGAAGGGATGCCATCCAGAGGGACCTTGACATGCTTGTGAGGTGGGCCGATGCCAACCTTATGAAGTTTAACCAAGCCAAGTGTAAGGCCCTACACCTGGGTCGGGGCAATCCCAGGCACTGCTACAGGCTGGGCAGAGAAGAGATTCAGAGCAGCCCTGCAGAGAAGGACTTGGGGGTGTTGGTTGACGAGAAGCTGAACATGAGCCTGCAGTGTGCGCTTGCAGCCCAGAAAGCCAACCGTATCCTGGGCTGCATCAAAAGAAGCGTGACCAGCAGGTCGAAGGAGGTGATCCTGCCCCTCTACTCTGCTCTCGTGAGACCTCACTTGGAGTACTGCGTACAGTTCTGGTGTCCCCAACATAAAAAGGACATGGAGCTGTTGGAGCGAGTCCAGAGGAGGGCCACGAGGATGATAAGAGGGCTGGAGCACCTCCCATATGAAGACAGGCTGAGAGAGTTGGGGCTGTTCAGCCTGGAGAAGAGAAGGCTGCGTGGAGACCTCATAGCAGCCTTCCAGTATCTGAAGGGGGTCTACACGGATGCTGGGGAGGGACTCTTCCTTAGGGACTGTAGTGGTAGGACAAGGGGTAATGGGTTCAAACTTAAACAGGGGAAGTTTAGATTAGATATAAGGAAGAAGTTCTTTACAGTGAGGGTGGTGAAGCACTGGAATGGGTTGCCCAGGGAGGTTGTGGATGCTCCATCCCTGGCGGTGTTCAAGGCCAGGTTGGACAGAGCCTTGAGCCACGTGGTTTAGGGCAAGGTGTCCCTGCCCATGGCAGGGGGGTTGGAACTAGATGATCTTAAGGTCCTTTCCAACCCTTATGATTCTATGATTCTATGATTCTATCATACAGTTCAATTCACTGGCTATTTTCACCCAGTATGAAATCTTGAGGTACACACTGGACTTCCCCATCCTCCCACATTACTCACCAAGTGCACCCAGGTCCTTGAGCAAAAGCAATCCCACGAATGTGTTTGCCTTTACCTGAGGCAGGAATAACCCAGGCTGTTTTCCCCAGCAAATTCTTTACGTGTGCCACAGGAACTTTATCCCCCTCTACAGTACATAAAAGTTCTGACTGGGCTGGGCCAGCCCAACTGGCAGATCCTCTAGTCTTCAACCTGGTCGCTTTTGCTAAATGTGTATCCCAATGTTTGAAAGTCCCACCACCCATTGCTCTCAGGGTCGTTTTTAACAGCCCATTGTGCTGTTTGATTTTCCCAGAGGCTGGTGCATGGTAGGGGATGTGATATACCCACTCAATGCCATGCTCTTTGGCCCAAGTGTCTATAAGGTTGTTCTGGAAATGAGTCCCATTGTCTGACTCAATTCTCTCTGGGGTGCCGTGTCACCACAAGACTTGTTTCTCAAGGCCCAGGATAGTGTTCCGGGCAGTGGCATGGGGCACAGCGTATGTTTCCAGCCAGCCAGTGGTTGCTTCCACCATGGTAAGCACATGGCGCTTGCCTTGGCGGGTTGGTGGGAATGTGATATAGTCAATCTGCCAGGCCTCCCCATACTTGTACTTCAGCCATCGTCCTCCATACTAGAGAGGCTTTAACTGCTTGGCTTGCTTAATTGCAGCACATGTTTCACATTCGTGAATAACCTGGGCAATAGTGTCCATCGTTAAGTCCACCCCTCGATCACGAGCCCATCTATATGTTGCATCTCTGCCTTGATGGCCTGAGGTGTCATGGGCCCACAGGGCTAAAAATAATTCACCCTTATGTTGCCAATCTAAGTCCACCTGAGCCACTTCAATCTTAGCAGCTTTATCCACCTGTTGATTGTTCTGGTATTCCTCAGTGTCCCGACTCTTGGGCACATGAGCATCTATGAGGCGTACCTTCACCACCAGGTTCTGCACCCGGGCAGCGATATCTTGCCACAATGCAGCAGCCCAGATGGGTTTACCTCTGCGCTGCCGGTTACTCTGCTTCCATTGCTGCAACCACCCCCACAGGGCAGTTGCCGCCATCCATGAGTCAGTAGAGAGATAAAGTACTGGCCATTTTCCTTGTTCAGCAATGTCCAAGGCCAGCTGGATGGCTTTCACCTCTGCAAACTGACTCAATTCACCCTCTCCTTCAGCAGTTTCTGCAACTTGTCTCAGGGGACTCCATACAGCTGCCTTCCACTTCTGATGCTTTCCCACAGTACGGCAGGACCCGTCAGTAAACAAGGCATATTGCTTCTCACTTTCTGGCAGTTTATTATATGGTGAGGCCCAGTTACTCCATGTAGCATCGGTCACATGATGTGTAGAGGAGACCCTGCCTTTGAACATGCAGCCCAGCACAGGCAACCGGGGTGCCAGGAGGAGCTGCGCTTCAGTTCCAATCACTTCTGAAGCAGCTCGAACCCCTTCATAGGCTGCCAGTATCTTTTTCACTTGGGATACAGCTGGCCTCATATCCTCTGTATCCCCGACTCCAAAAGCCAAGGAGTAGACCTCGAGTCTCCCCTGGAGCTTTCTGTCAGAGGCTCCAGGCAGGCCTATTCTCCCCGGCTGCGGTATAGAGCACGTTTTTCACATCTGGCCCGGTCTGGACTGGTTCAAGGGCTACTGCATGAACTATTTCTCATTTAATTTTTTAAAGGCTTGTTGTTGCTCAGGGCCCCATTTGAAATCATTCTTCTTCCGGGTCACGTGATAGAGAAGGCTTACAATTACACTAATTTGGGATGTGCATTCTCCAGAACCCCACAACGCCTAAGAAAGCTTGTGTTTCTTTCTTGTTAGTTGGTGTTGGCCCTGACGGATGTGCGACCTGTACCAGGCAGAGACTTCGGGTCCAAATCTTTCAGCCAAAAGTGGAGGTTCAAGCTAGATATTAGGAAGCATTTATTTACTGAGAGCATGGTCAAACACTGGAACAAGCTTCCTAGAGACATGGCAAATGCCGCAAGCCTGTCAGTGTTTAAGAGGCATTTGGACAATGCCCTTAACTACTATTCTTTAACTTTTGGTCAGCCAGTTAGATGATCATTGTAGGTACCTTCCAACTGAACTATTCTACTCTATTACTTCGTATTCAAAAGACAAAGATCTTTAACCATCTAATATTTACAAAAGAGCACACTATTTTCTGAAGCATGGCTTGGCACTTTTGGGGACAAGTGATGAGGAGAGGGCAAGAGTAGAGATGAGAAGGGGAGTTTACACTTTTCCCCAGCTGCAAAAAAGCCCTTTTAGTCTGGACTTAGTGCTGTCATAAGCAACACCTATTTCATGAATCAAGCAAGCTGCAGAGCTATTAAACGCTTACCTAGACTTGTAGGTTTTATGAGCACATCAAGCACATCATAAAAAGGTAGGCTTTTCAGTTCAACATCGGGATGAACGGGTGGAATCGGAGGGGATGGCTGCTGCATCTCAAAGTGTGGCTTACTGTCTTGGAGGAGCACAGAATTGACAGGTGAGGAAGAAGACTGAGGTGTGACCGAAGTAGAAGGGAGTGGGTGAATGCCAGCAACAGTGAGATCAGGCTCGACAAGAGAGGAACTATTGTCCAGATTGAAAACGGTGGGTTTTATAGCCGATAAATCCAAAAGTCCTTCAATTGTCTTTGGGTACCGATGCCTATAGAGTTCTTGGATTTTTATCTGAACTGCTGGGCTGCAGCCGATCTTCAGTAAGTGCAGTGCTCTCATCAGGAGGTCATGTTTCCGCCCGCTTTTATTATGTCCAGCAAACCCCAACAACACTTGTAGTTCAGAAACACGAAAACTTGATACCATATTCTAGAAAGAAAAGAGAAAAAAGTACAGATGAACCAACAGTACCCTGAGTAGGCCTTTTCGAGGAGCATAGGGAAGCATCTGAGCTTCCATCATTATAGTTTCACACTTGTTATCTTAGGTACTACCCATACCCCCTCCCAACACAAGAGTATAGTTAGTTTAAAACAAAGAAACAAAGTGTCCAGGAAGAAGGTTGAGTTTGGTTGGGTTCATAATTTCAAAGACTTCTAATTGTTTCCACACTCAAACAATAGCAACAACAAAACGTTAATGCAACCCATGCAGTGCTACTTTAAATTCCCAGGCAGAAGCATAAGCTCTAACACAAAATATCTCACTACATGAAACAAGCAAGCAAGCAAAAAAAAAAAAAAAATCAGATTAATCAGTATTATCACAGGTCTTCCATCACATTTTAAGAAATAAGGAAGTGTTTAAGTTCTCCATAGTTTATTCTGAAATGTCCTTTATTTTGGGCAGCATGTTAAATGCATGCATGAACAGAGACAGGCACATCAGGTCTCACTCCTGAAAGGATGGCACAGCAAGGTGGACAGTTTTTTAAAAGCTACATTATATCATACTAACGAACTGTTTAACCAACATAACTGATACTTCCAGAAGGTCACAGAAAACTTCCTGTCCTTTTCATATCACATTCTGGTATTGTGGGACACAAAGATCTCTTAAAAGGAAATAATACTATTTACCTGGCTATCAGTTAGTTGTGGAAGACTTGGAGGATTGAACTAAGAAGTTCATAGACAGGAAGATTCTAATTTTAAATAAATAAACAAACAAACAAATAAGATAAAAAAGACAACTCAGAGAAAGAAACTATATTCTCCACCCATTACTACAAATGAGTAACTTGGCATAGACACATCTATGAACATCTAACTTGAATCTGTACTACTACTGTACCATACTAACTCCAGACTCAAGGACTGGCAGACAAAGGCCCTAACAGAAGGTATGAAGTAGTAGACATATGGCATCATAAAAGATATTTTTTAAAACAGTTCAAAAGTGCATTGGTGACTTTTAAATAGTAGTCCAATAGACAACATTAAAAGCTTTGGGCATTGATTTTGAAAGTCATACAACTCAAAACGCAATGCTTTGGGTTTACCTTCCCTAATACTTACTATACAGTTACAAAGTTTACACCCATGTATTCTAAAATAGATCAGATCTCAGCTAAGTTTTAACACAACTATGCTACAACCATGCAGTCAGAAACAAAAAAAAGTCTGAACTCCACCTGTGCCCCAAGATGCTAGCTCCTTATTCTCTCCTTAATGTTGAGAAAATTGTTTTTACAGTAAGACAGATCAGTGAATTGAGCCAGATAAAAAATGAACGTCAAATCGCAGAACTGTTTAAGCTGGAAAAAACCCTTGAGATCACTGAGTCCAACCAGTGACCAAGTGTCCTGGGTTCAGCAGTAGCAGTCATTTTTCTCCTTCTTAGTAGCTGGTGCAGTGCTGTGTTTTTGACTTTCAGCCTGGGAACAATGCTGATAACACCGATGGTTTTAGTTGTTGCTAAGCAATGTTTACGCCGACCAAGGACTTTCTCAGTCTCACGCTCTGCCAGGGAGGAGGGGAAGCCGGGAGGAAGCAGAGACAGGACACCTGACCCAAACTGGCCAAAGGGGTATTCCATACCACAGCACGTCATGCCCAGTATCTAAACTGGGGGGAGTTACCCGGAAGGCCCAGATCACTGCTCAGGTCGGGCTGGGTACCGGTCGGCAGGTGGTGAGCAATTGCATCCTCTCCTCTTGTTATTTCCCTTATTATTGCTATCAGTGGTAGTAGTAGTGGTGTTGTATTATACCTTAGTTACTGGACTGTTCTTATCTCACCCCGTGGGAGTTACGTTCTTCCGATTCTCCTCCCCATCCCTCCGGGAGTGGGGGGAGGAAGAAGTGGGGGGAGTGAGCGAGCGGCTGCGTAGTTCTGAGTTACCAGCTGGGCTTAAACCACGACACCAAGCACTGCCAACTCAATCACTAAATGATGTCCCTAAGCGCCACATCTACACATGGAATCAGAGAATCATAGAATGGTTAGGGTTGGAAAAGACCTTAAGATCATCTAGTTCCAACCCCCCTGACATGGGCAGGGACACCATACACTAAACCATGTCACCCAAGAGTCTGTCCAACCTGGCCTTGAACACTGCCAGGGATGGAGCATTTACCACTTCCTTGGGCAACCCATTCCAGTGCCTCACCACCCTCACTGTAAAGAATTTCTTCCTTATATCCAACCTATATCTCCCCTGTTATGTCTCAACCCGTTACCCCTTGTCCTATCACTACAGTCCCTAATGAAGAGTCCCTCTGCAGCACCCTTGTAGACCCCCTTCAGATATTGGAAGGCTGCTATGAGGTCTCCACGCAGCCTTCTCTTCTACAGGCTGAACCGCCCCAACTTTATCAGCCTGTCTTCATACGGGAGGTGCTCGAGCCCCCTGATCATCCTCTGGACTTGCTCCAGCAGCTCCATGTCCTTCTCATGTTGTGGAGACCAGAACTGCACACGGTACTCCAAGTGGGGTCTCACGAGAGCAGTAGAGGGGCAGGATCACCTCCTTTGACCTGCTGGTCACGCTTCTTTTGATGCAGCCCAGGATGCGTTTGGCTTTCTGGGCTGTAAGCGCACACTTGCCGGCTCATGTTCAGTTTCTCATCGACCGACACCCCCAAGTCCTTCTCTGCAGGGCTGCTCTGAATCTCTTCTCCGCCCAACCTGTAGCTGTGCCTGGGATTACCCCGACCCAGGTGTAGGACCTTGCACTTCGCATTGTTGAAATTGATGAGGTTGGCATTGGCCCACCTCTCAAGTGGTCTCGGTCCCTCTGGATGGCATCCCTTCCCTCCAGCATGTTGACCGCACCACATAGCTTGCTGTCATTGGCAAACTTGCTGAGGGTGCACTCAATCGTACCGTCCATGTCACTGACAAAGATGTTGAACAAGATTGGTCCCACCACCTACCCCTGAGGGACACCACTTGTTACTGGTCTCCACATGGATATTGAGCCGTTGACCACAACTCTCTTTGTGCAAGCATCCAGCCAATTCTTTATCCACCAGGTGGTCCATCCATCAAATCCACATCTCTCCAATTTAGAGCCAAGGATGTCGTGTGGGAACTGTGTCAAACGCTTTGCACAAGTCCAGATAGACAACATCAGTTGCTCTGCCCCTATCCATCAGTTCTGTAGCCCCATCATAGAAGGCCACCAAATTGGTTAGGCATGATTTGCCCTTAGTGAAGCCATGTTGGCTGTCACCAACCACCTTGTTGTTTTTCATGTGCCCTAGCATGGTTTCCAGGAGGATCTGCTCCATGATCTTGCCAGGCACAGAGGTAAGACTGACTGGTCTGTAGTTCCCCAGGTCTTCCACTTTCCTCTTCTTGAAAATGGGGGTCATATTTCCCTTTTTCCAGTCGTTGGGAACTTCACCTGACTGCCATGACTTTTCAAATATGATGGAAAGCAGCTTAGCAACTTCAACTGCCAGTTCCCTCAGGATACGTGGATGAATTTCATCAGGTCCCATGGGCTTGTGCACATTCACATCTTTTAAACACCTCCAGGGATGGTGACTCATCCAGTTCCCTCGGCAGCCTGTTCCAATGCTTGACAATGCTTTCAGTGAAGAAATTTTTCCTAATATCCAATCTAATCTTCCCCTGGTGCAACTTGAGGCCATTTCCTCTTGTCCCATTGCTTGTTACTTGGGAGAAGAGACCAACACCCACCTCTCTACAACCTCCTTTCAGGTAGTTGTAGAGTGAGATCAGGTCTCTCCTGAGCCTCCTTTTCTCCAGGCTAAACACCCCCAGTTCCCTCAGCTGCTCCTCATAAGACTTGTGCTCCAGACCCTTCACCAGCATCACCGTCCTTCTTTGGGCATGCTGCAGCACCTCAATGTCTTTCTTGGAGTGAGGGGCCCAGAACTGAACACAGTATTTGAGGTGCAGCCTCACCAGTGCCCAGTACAGGGAGACATCAATTTCTTGGTCCTGCTGGCCACACTTCTTATTGATACAAACCAGGATTCTATTTGCCTTATGGCTGCCTGGGCACATTGTTGGCTCATATTCAAAGGATATTAAAAATCTTTAAAATTCACAAAATCTACTGTAGATGGCCTGGTGGGGGAGTGGAAGGTGTGAGAGGATGTCTCCTTCCTAGGTTGGCCCTCCGAGGGGGGGGGGAAAAGAGGTGTAATTGTTAAAAATTCCCATTACATGCTTCCCAAAGTATAGAGGTGATGGCCAGGCTGAGAACGCATACCAGATCAGTTTCATGATCAATAATTCTATTTTATCACAAGCTACTATCACAAAGTACAGCAAAATGAGAACCTTAGCCCAGGCCCCAAAACCAATAGACACTAAAACAGCAAATACTGGCTGCAAGTAAGGTGTGACATGCTGAAACTCTGAGACCAAGCACAACAACTCCGAGAGCAAATAAATCAACATTGTGACGAGTGACTATTAATCCGAAACAATGAATGCTTATCACAAATACGATTAGACACACCCTGGTCAGATCTGTCATTATCTCAACCCTTTGTGCCGCATGTTGGGCTCCACAAAGGACTATCATGGTTTAAGCCCAACTGGTAACTCAGAACCACGCAGCCGCTCGCTCCTTCCGCCTTCTTCCCCCCTCCTGCTCCCAGTGGGATGGGGCAGAGAATTGAAAGAATGTAACTCCCACGGGTTGAGATAAGAGCAGTCCAGTAACTAAGGTATAATACAAAACTACTACTGCTACCACCAATAATAATAATGATAAGGGAAATAACAAGGGGAGAGAATATAAAACTAAAAAAGGTGTCCTGGGTTCAGCGAGCACGGGGCACACCGGGTTGACTAAGGAGTGGTGAACTGGCCCTGGTTGGAGACGGAGCAGGTCAAAGCTCCTGTGCCGGTCAGTAGCAGGATCGCGCCTGTGAATAGCCACTGCAGTGTAGCCTGGGCAACACAGAGAGATGCAGGTTCCTTCCATGACAGGGAGGTGGGATCTTTAAGGTCCAACTGATTCCCCATACCTGGCAGCGCTCAAGGCCAGCATCAATATGGTGAGCCCTGGGGAGCCGGGGCTGTTGGAGTGAGTCCAGAGGATGCCACGAAGATGCTCAGAGGGCTGGAGCACCTCTGCTATGGAGACAGGCTGAGAGAGCTGGGCTCGTTCAGCCTGGAGAAGAGAAGGCTCCGGGGAGACCTTAGAGCAGCCTCCAAGTGCCTAAAGGGGCTGACAAGAAATCTGGAGAGGGACTTCTTTCAAGGGCATGTAGGGATAGGACAATGTCTTTAAACTGACAGAGGGGAGATTGAGATTAGATATTAGGAAGAAGTTCTTCACTGTGAGGGTGGTGAGCAATTGTATTCTCTCCCCTTGCTATTTCCCTTATTATTATGATTGGCGGTAGCAGTAGTAGTTTTGTATTATACCTTAGTTACTGGACTGTTCTTATCTCAACCCGTGGGAGTTGCACTCTGCTGCCAAAGTGATTGAGAAAAATGCATTGGCAATATCAGTTGTGGCATCCCACTTGGCTGCCTTTGATTCCATTTCATATTGGAGTTCTAGCATGTCCGGTACGGCAGCACTCAATGGCAGTGTGACTTCGTTCAGGCCACGATAGTCTACTGTTAGTCTCCACTCTCCGTTAGACTTTTGCCCTGGCCATATGGGGCTATTAAAGGATGGGCGGGTCCTGCTGATCACTCCTTGGCTCTCCAGCCTACGGATTAGCTTATGGATGGGAATCAGGGAGTCTCAGTTGGTGCAATATTGCTGCCGTTGGGTTGGTGCGATATTGCCACCAGTGCACTGTTGTGGTCGCAATTGGCACATGTTTTTCTTCGACCTTCAGCAACCCCACAAGAGAAGGGTCCTCTGAGAGACAAGGCAAGGTGGACAGCTGCTTAATTTCCTCTGTCTCCAAGGCAGCTATACCAAAATCCCACCAGCACACTTTTGGGTCCTTGAAATACCCTCTCCTGAGATGCTGAGGATGCACAGATCCTCTGCGTCAGTCATAGTGGGGTGCTTTTACCACTCCTTCCCAGTCAGGCTGATTTCAGCCTCCAGTAGAGTCAGCTGTTAGGATCCCCCTGTCACTCCAAAAATACAAATGGATTCTGCCTCTTCATTGCTTGATGGCATTAAGGTACACTGTGCACCAGTGTCTAGTAGAACCTCTGTGGCTCTGACATGCCAGGCCATCTGATCCACAAAGTCCAGTAAACCCAGCTGTCCTTCTCCTCCACCTTGCTGGAGGCAGGGCCCCTCTAGTCTTGGCCATCAGATTCTGCACCTACTTTTTGAAAAAAAAAGATTAGAATTCATTAACATGAATTCCTTAGGCAAGGAAGGAAGGGTGGAGGGGTTGCCCTCTACATCAAGAGAGGGATAGAGTGCAAGGAGTTGTTTCTGAAGAATAGCCATGTGCAGGTCTAAAGCTTGTGGGTAAGAATCAGGGACCGAGGCAACAAAGGAAACCTTGTGATTGGTGTCTACTACAGGCCACCCAACCAGGGTGAGACTACTGATGAACCCTTCTTACTCCAGCTACAGGAGCCATCACCCTGTCAGTCTCCTATCCTGCTATGGGCTTCAACCACCCTGACATCTGCTGGAAAAGTTGCACAGCGAGCTGTAGGCGATCCAAGAGACTCCTGGAGTGCACTGAGGATAACTTAAGCCAGGTAATAGACAACCCTACCAGGGGGGATGTGACACTGGACCTGATGGTCACCAATGCAAGCGAGCTAATCAGTGATGTCAAGATTGGAGGCAGCCTGGGCTGCAGTGATCATGCACTTGTGGAGTTTGCAGTCCTGAGGGAGGTGGGACAGGCAAAGACTACAGTCAGGACCCTGAATTTTAGGAAAGCCAACTTCTAGCTCTTCAAGGAGTTAGTCAGTAGGACCCCCTCGGAAACTGCCCTCAGGGACAAGGGAGCAGGACAGAGCTGGCAGATCTTTAAGGATGCTTTCCACAGAGCACAAGAGCTTGCGATCCCCAGGTGTAAGAAATTGCATAAGGAAGGGAAGAGGCTGGCATGGCTGGGTTAAGACCTGCTGGTCAAACTAAAGGGCAAGAAGGAAATGCACAGGCAGTGGAAGCAGGGACAGGTATCCTGGGAAGAGTATAGGGATCCTGTCTGGTTGTGCAGAGATGGGGTCAGGAAGGCCAAGGCAGAGCTGGAGCTGAACTTGGCAAGGGATGCAAAGAATAACAAGAAGGGCTTCTACAGGTATGTCAACCAGAAGAGGAAGGTCAAAGAAAGTGTGCCCCCCTTGATGAGCAAGACTGGTGAACTGGTAACAATAGACAAGGAGAAGGCTGAGGTACTAAACAACTCTTTTGCCTCAGTCTTCACTGGCAGGCTCTCTCCCACACCTCTCGAGTGGATGAACTGCAATGTGGGACCTGGAGGAGCAAAGTCCCTCCCACTGTACGAGAAGATCAGGTTTGTGACCATTTGAGGAACCTGAACATACATAAGTCTATGGGACCTGATGAGATCCATCCCAGAGTGCTGAGGGAATTGGCTGATGTAGTTGCTGAGCCACTTTCCATGATATTTGAGAAGTCATGGCAGTCAGGTGAGGTCCCTGGTGAGTGGAAAACGGACAATATCACACCATTTTTAAAAAGGGTAGAAAGGAGGACCCTGGGAACTACCGACCTGTCAGCCTCACCTCTGTGCCTGGGAAGATCATGGAACAGATCCTCCTAGGAGCCATGATAAGGCACATGGAGGACAGGGAGGTGATTCGAGAGAGTCAGCATGGTTTCACCAAGGGCAAGCCCTGCCTGACCAACCTAGTGGCCTTCTATGATAGAGTTACTACATCAGTGGACAAAGGAAGGGCTATGGATGTTGTCTATCTGGACTTCTGTAAAGCCTTTGACACGGTCCCCACAACATCCTTCTCTCTACACTGGAGAGATATGGATTTGATGGGTGGACTGTTTGGTGGATGAGGGTAATGGGTTCAAACTTAAACAGGAGAGATTTAGGTTAAATGTAAGGAAGAAATTCTTTACTGTGAGAGTGGTGAGGCACTGGAACAGGCTGCCCAAGGAAGTGGTAAATGCTCCATCCCTGGCAGTGTTCAAGGCCAGGTTGAACAGGACCTTGGGCAACATGGTCTAATTTGAGGCATCCCTGCCCATGGCAGGGGGCTGGAACTAGATGATCTTAAGGTCCTTTCCAACCCTAACCATTCTATGATTCTATAATTTCAAAGGTATTCAAGGTACCCAATTCCCAGACAGAGTCTATTAATACTTATGCATATCTAGTTAAGTGATGATAGCGCTTTGGGAAACACAGGTCACCACTCTGGCTCAAGCCTGGACAAGAGGAGCTACACTAAGTTACCTCTGCTACAAAGTTTACATGAAGGGTTTAGCCACCTACATAGCTATACCCTTTGAGAGACCTTGGAACAAGGGCTGAAAATGAGTGAGGACACTAAACAAGAAAACATGTAAACATAAACAAAACTCCAAACAAACAAAAAACCCAACATTTTACTTAGGTTTAAGAAGGGTTAGCTTATTTTGTCATAAGATTGAGATAGAGCACTGTTGTCCTCAAATGAAGAAACTCGGTTCTTTCCATTAGATTTTTATACCTAAGCTCCTCAGCTACGCTACAACCATTTCTACCCAAGTAATGTTAGTGCTGGAGGAAGCCTTAGTGTAGGAAATTTGCTGGCAATTGCAATGTATTTCCCACTGTTGGCCAGACCACAGTCAGTTTATCCATCAGACCTTTCTCTACACTAAAGCCTAACTCACAGTGGTTCCTATTTAACTGACTTATTCCTTCTGTAGGAAAGTCTAGGTCGGGGGGGCTTCAATGTGCATGTAGTATTCCCTTAGCAGCACTTCTGCGGATGTGGATGCTGCATAAGGACAACATTCTCCTTCTGAACAAAGATACACACAGACTGTTCAAGAAACATAAGAAAAAAAAAGGAAACTATGTAGTCAGCTCTTTGTGCACACAACATAAAATATGAAAGGCCGCCACCGCACCACCCCAAAAAAGCTGTTACAGAAAGTCCACAAGTGCAATATATACTGAAGATAAACCAGGTCTGAAAAGAAATACTGGATTTCACGCTTCACGGGTGCAGTTTCCTAAGTTATAAAGCAGTTAATGGATTTTCAAAAATTCAATCATTATTAGCATTTTTAGAGATTCGGTAATTATTCAGCGTTCTCCCTTCAGTTCGCAGTAAGGGCACCACGGCGCGGAGCCCCACAAGGCGCCATGCGAGCCTCCGGTACCGGGCAAGGGCCCGGCTTCCTGCCCGGTCGGGCCGCACGAAACGGCTTTTAAAACGTCGGGAGTGGGGGGAGAATCCCACCAACAGCACAGCCCACACGGCGGAGATGATAGATAGCAGGCTGGCTGAGCTGCTCCCGCGGAGTGACGGGATGGTTTCCTCGGGCAGCGCCGCTGGCTTCCACCGCCCCCGAGCGCGATTCAGAGCGGCCCCGCTTCCTCCCCGGGGAACGCGCAGGCGACCGCGGGGCCCTAGTGATTTCCGGCCGGGCGTTACGGGCTGCCGCCTCAGCGAGAGGCGCTGACGGCTCACCGCTTTCCCGGCAGGCACCGAGTGGTGCGGCGGGGGGTACCGGTAAGGAAAGGCCGGGGAAAGGGGGTGGGTGAGGGGCCCCCCGCCGCGGGAGCGTTCAGGCGACACCTCGGGCCGCATCTCCCCCGCTGCCGCCTTTCTCCCTCCTCACCCGCAACTCCTCGAAATCCGCCATTTTCTACCCGCTGCTGCTGCCGCCGTCGCCGGACCCCGCTGCCACCATCGTGCACCCTGAGCGCGCCCCCGGCACGTGACGGGGGAGGACAGCTCCGCGCCTCAGCCCGGCGGGGCGGCCCTGAAAAAAATCGTAAGGAAAAACCGGCCTTTTTTTGTACACACCCGTCGTTCCCCTAACCGAGCCGGACCCCTCGGGGTGCCCAAACCCGCGGGGCCGTAGGGAAGAAGCAGCTCCTCAGGCCCGGCAGGGGTCCGGCAGCGGCCCCCGGCCGGGCACGAAAGCCAAGCGGGCTCGCATCCCTCGGGGCTGCCGCTCTCCCTCTTTTCTGCTGACAGACAGGGTACGCCCCAAAGTGACCACACGCTAGCTGTATAATATGCAGAGTTTAATAAACAAGTACACTAAAGCCAATAAGCACAGTAAAGCAAGCACACTAATGTGAATTAGGTAAATATCTATATATAGTGAATAAGTACAATAAAGAAAATCAGAGATATAGGTATATAAGTAAAATACTGGAGAAAGTTAGCGGTGCATTAAATCATTACTGTATAGAGAGAACAGAGATTAAGAAGAAATACATCACCACTTACCACTGAATCATCATCCAGGCCCACACTTCCAGCTGGGAAGCCCTGTTGCAGCCGATGCCAGGAGTCTCAGGTAATTGGGAAAATTCCTACATGGTACATCCACCCATTTTTTCTATGGATTTTTTCTATGATTTGTCCTATGGGGTTTCCAGTTGTGAGGAACATAGGAGTGATTCGTGTCAATAAATAGGAAATCTTAGTGATCATTATGTGTAAAAGAATATGATAAACGTCCCTGTCGACATCACAGTAAGAGGGAAGAAGGGATAAGGGAATAATTCCTTGGTTAATCACACAATTGCTAAAAGAAATGTTTTGTTCCTTGTTTGGTTGCTTAGATGCTTTTAAGGGGTTAGGAAATGTATTCTGTTATAGAATGTTGTGGAACCGAACCATATAAAAATGGAATGTGTGAGGGCTAAGATGGTGATAAGGCTCGTGATGGACATCTGTAATGTATATAGTTCCTATGTTTGCAAGGTTTTTTGCAAGGTCGTTTGGCAGGCATTGCAGCATACCAGCCTAAAACCGGTTGGGCCGGTTTTGCTGCTAGCCGAAGCGGGAAAGTTCAGGACACGCCTATCCCTGGAAGGTCGCTGATAGCCGAGGCAGGAAAAGTCCGAAGTGGGAAAGTTTGAGCCACGCCTATCCCTGAAAGATATATAAACCAGGGGCGGGAATTGTGGGGTGTGCGTCTTGGTGGGCAGAGACTCCCGGCGCACCCAGCGCTGTTTGCTTGCCTTTATTCGTTTAATAAATTCTAATATCCTATTTGGGACTCGACTAATTTATCACAATTGGGGGCTCATCCGGGATAGCTTTTGCTCCTGATTTCTGACTTGATCCATGGGGGGCGCCCCACCATTACATTTTGGTGGCTCCTGTTCGAGTCGGGTCGGGACTAATGCCATCTTGAACCTGAATAGAGGCAAGCAAAGAAAAATTTTTTATATAAGCTCCCTTGCCGGCTGCAGCACTAGGTTTTGCCCGTAATTCTGCGCACGAAGATCCGAACGAAGACGACTGGGTCGTAAGTATAAAGCGTATACCATTTGGTTGGGTGGGATTCGGTTGCCTGTGTGTGTAAGAGTGTGACTGAGACACGGACTGGGTATCCTGGATCTGTGAAGGTACGGGCCAGGACATGGAGATCTGTGAAGCGAGTGTGGAGGTCTTCTAACCGCGGTTCCAATCTCCCGCGAGGGACTTGGCCAGTGAAGGACCGAAGCGCTTCCTATAGGAGGATTCGTGGGTGGGTGACAGACTCCAAACCCCCTGCAAGACACTCTTACAAGGTAACCAAGGGCTGTAGGAATTGCCACATTAAAATTCCTAGATGGGTCAGAGTAGGAGTCGTAGCTCTGGCCCAGGAGGGGGCCCACGGAGAGGTCCCAGGAATAGAAAAGGGAGCACACTACCGGACATACCACCAGAAAGTCCATTAGGAATAATGATCAGGAATTGGGGCTCTTGGCCGTCCCAAGAGGGAAAGAGCAAAGAGAAAATGGTCCATTACTGTATGGAGGTATGGACTAAAGAGGAAATTCGGCCTGACCGTTTATATTGGCCAATATTTGGATCCTTTGATGATTGGATTTGTCAGGTTTTAAATTTATATGTAAATGGCAAAGAACCTTTTAGCCAGGAGGAAAGCGATTATGCGGCATTGTGAAAAGGATCGTCTGTAATGGTTTCGTTATTTCCCCTAAGGGAAAAGAAAGGGAGAACAAATAAAGCAAATGAACCCTCATGGGAGCCGTTGGATAATTTACCACCCCCCTATCAAAGACAAAACTCGGGAAATAGTGGAGGTGGCATTTATCCTCCGTTATCTCCCGACTTTACAGAAACGGCTCCCCCTTCTTCCCCTCCCTCCAGTTGCACTAGAAGTAAGACAAGAGTGCGGGAGGATAAACATCCTCAGGAGAAAACAGGAGAAAGAGAAACTTTATTTCCCCTCCGAGAGGTTCCAATGGGAGGAAATATAGGAGGGATTGGATTTGTAACAGTACCCCTGAACACGGGCGATGTAAGATCTTTTAAAAAGGAAATGGGTCGGTTATTAGATGACCCTTTGGGGGTTTCTGAACGATTAGATTAATTTTTAGGTCCTAATATTTATACTTGGGAAGAGATGCAGTCAATATTGGGAATATTATTTACTGCGGAAGAAAGATCTATGATTAGGCAAGCCGGAATGCGAAATTGGGAGAGACGACATCAGCAGGGTCCTCCCGGAGAACAAAAATGGCCTAATCAAAATCCTAATTGGAATAATCAAAATGGTCATGATAGACAAAACATGACCGATTTGAGAGAAATTATTATACAGGGAATTCGGGAAGCAGTTCCGAGAGGACAAAATATTAATAAAGCCTTTAGTGAACATCAGGAAAAAGATGAATCTCCTACCGACTGGTTAGAAAGATTAAGGAAAACATTGCAGATGTATTCTGGAGTTGATCCGGCTTCCCCGGTAGGAGAGGCACTTTTAAAAACCCAATTTGTAGCACGATCCTGGGGGGGATATCAGAAGAAAGTTGGAGAAATTAGATGATTGGCAGGATCGAGGATTGCAGGAGTTACTAAGGGAAGCCCAAAAAGTCTATGTACGGAGGGATGAGGAGAAACAGAAAGCAAAGGCAAAAATATTTGTAGCAGCAGTGCGAGAAACTCAGAAATGAGAACAGCCAAGATCAATACCCAAGGTTTCAGGACCTGGGTATCGAGAAGGGAAACAGACAGAACAGAAGGAAAAGGCTAGGACCCTCTCTAGAGAGGTACTAGAATGTTATTATTGTGGAAAAAAAGGACACCTTAAGAGGGATTGTAGAAAGCGGATGCGGGATGAGAAGATGTTTCAAGACAAGGAATAGGGGTGTCAGGGGCTCTATATTCTGGGGACAAGAACATCGTCAGAGCCCTTGATAAAATTAAAGATAGGTCCCCAGGGAGAAGAAACAATATTTTTAGTTGATACTGGAGCCGAGAGATCTACGGTTCGACATCTTCCAATGGGATGTCAGATAAGTAAAGATACCACCCTAGTGGTGGGAGCAAAAGGGGAACCCTTTAGGGTCCCTATTATCAAAAATGTAAAAATAGAAGCTGAAAAGAAAATTTGTATAGGAGATTTTCTATTAGTGGAAGAAGCAGAGAGTAACCTATTAGGACGGGATTTAATTATAAACTTAGGAATAAATTTAGAGGTGGAAAAGGGAATGATTGCTGTAAACTTATATCAATTAACGGAAAAGGATGAGGAGCGGATTAATTTAGAAGTCTGGCACAATAAGGGAGAAATAGGAAAACTGGACACCAGAAGGGGCTCCATTTTAGAATCAGAGGAAACAATCTGGCGGATGAGGAAGCCAGGCAGGCAGCTCTTTTAGCCTTAACCACTGGTGAACATCTAGAAAAAGAGGGAGAACAGATAAACGAACCAAAAACATACTCTCAAAATGAGTTAAAGGGATCTCACGAAAAATTAGGGGCCAAATTTGAAAACGATAAATGGGTATTACCAGATGGGAGAGAAATGTTACCTAAGGGTTTTGCTAGGAGGATATTACGCAGATTACATCAGCAAACACATTGGGGAACAAGAGCACTTGTTGATCAATTTTTAAAATTCTATGGGTGTATTGGAATTTTTGAAATGGCAAAACAAGAAGTACAAGGATGCTTAACATGTCAGAAAATTAATAAGAAACAAATGAGACAGGCCCCAAAGGGGGGAAGGCCTTTGGCCCATCGACCTTTTGAAAGAATACAGGTCGATTTTACCGAATTGCCAAAAGTAGGACGGTATAAATACCTGTTAGTAATAATAGATCAATTAACACATTGGGTTGAGGCCATCCCCACTGCAAGGGCAACGGCTCAGGTGGTGGCAAAGCAATTATTGGAGGAAATAATTCCCAGATATGGGATGATCGAAATAATAGATTCGGATCAGGGATCTCATTTTACCTCTAAAGTCCTTAAAGATGTTATATCAGCTTTGGGAATCCAATGGGATTATCATACTCCTTGGCATCCCCAAAGTTCTGGGAGGGTAGAAAGAGTAAATCAGACCCTAAAACATCAATTGTCAAAATTAATGATAGAAACTAAAATGCCTTGGACAAAATGCCTTCCTCTAGCCCTACTGAATATTAGAACTATGCCAAATTCGATAACTGGAATCTCACCTTTTGAGATGTTATATGGGATGCCCTACACTCAAGGGCTACCAATAAGTCACCCCAAATTGGAAGATGTGACTATCCAATGCTATATCACTATTTTGAATCAAAACATACAAGGACTCAGAGCCAAAGGAATGCTAGCTCAAAGCACTCCCTTGGAATTTTCAATACATAAAATTCAACCAGGGGACAAGGTATTGATAAAAAGTTGGAGAGAGGATAATCTATCCCCTCGCTGGGAGGGACCATTTCTTGTTCTTCTAACTACAGAGACGGCTGTAAGGGCTGCCGAAAAGGGTTGGACTCATGCGTCGCGAGTGAAAGGACCTGTGAAAGAGTGGAAGGTTGTGACCGAGCCGGGAGACACTAAGATAATGCTTAAAAGGATCTAAAGGTAACTGAGGGAATTCATATTGACTCCTGTAAATATGATATAGGAACGCAGGTATAGTTAAAATTATATTATTACTCGTGGGGAAGACTAAAGAACAATTTGACAAGCTAATTACAATCACCTTCAACCCATTGCATGTACTTTCTCCCTAGTTCATCTTACCTGAAAGCCTGTAATTACAGCCATCAGACATCAAAGCCTAGAAGAGCATCCCAACCTACCCATGTTCCACTCCAACATTACTGCAATTCACAGATTTCCATACAGAAGCAGAAATCATCATCCTTCAAATCAAGTTTGACACTTGTTCATGAGTTAAAATTAAATTTTAAAGTTAATAGTTTCAGGAAAAAAACATGTAAAAGGGAGATCTATCCTTAGATGGCACATTTCCAGAGAAAATATGCTGAGGCTCAAGAGCTTGATGATGCAGTCCGGAGAGAAAATTTACTAGTTTGTTACATAGGAATAGAAACAGAATCTAACAAACCCTCCCAGTCTAAAGTATTTTGACAAAGAAAATGATATGAAATGGCTAAACCTCAAGTCACAAAAGTAGCTATCATCAAGTACATCATGAAAAATTTTAAATAATTGTGTAATCTGCAAACCCAGTCTCTTACCCATCTAATATTAGGCTCTCATAAGCTGCCTTTTTGTCACAGACAGGGCAGATCCAGGTAGGCTTCTTTTCATTCATTTGAAGATAAAGAGCAGCATCAAAACATTGCAGGTGTGTGCAAGTAACAGCCCGACATGGGATTGTCAGTCTCATTTTTCCCAGCTACAGGAGACACATTTAAAGAGTGTCAGAACAGAAGGCAGTGAAGTAGGCCTGGATGGCTAATGATGAAATCAGAGGCAGTTGGTGAAGTAACTGTCTCTTCCCACTACAGAGGTGCCCAGTGCTAAGGATGCTGCAGGCAACTCCACCCCTTATTGTTCTTAAAGGAACAATAAAGCCATCCTCAAAGTCTTCACTGAGTTGCAGTCAGAAACATTTCTAATGGACCTGCAATGTTATTTCTAGAATTTTATTTTTATTCAAAGACCTACTGAAGTACCTGCTTTTACCATTTTCTTTTAGCCAAATATTTCAAGAGGTTTTGTGAGCTCCAGTTGTGTTAGACTTAGAAAGGCATAATACCCATTTTAACATTTAGCTTAACAGATAGGTCACAAACACAAAGCCAGTTTCTGCCTGGGAAGAGAAACCCCAAGGCAGCATTACATTGTTACACATGAACAATTTTTTTGTTTGCTATAGTAGCTGGCAGTATAAGCAATACCACCAAGATGAGATTGGAAGTTTTATTTATCACTGAATCCTTTAATTATTCTATCACCCTGCCTAATTAGTCTCAATGCCTCAATATGCAAGATTACTCCTTCTAAAGACCTCAATTACACACACAAGTAGCAACTTGATTCTGACTGCATTACACCAGAGGCATTCACAGCTCTAAACCATAGTTGGTTGAACACTGCTACAATCAGGTGCTTGTAGATGCACCCTTCTCCCCACTATTTTATATTAATGAATCAGTATATAACAAAAGCCAGTGAAGTTTCTAAAGTGGGGCTGCTTTTAGAAAGGTAAAAATACAAATCTGTATATGGTAATTTCCAGCCATACTTACAGGACACATCAGAGATACCCGCAGACTGGTTGTGGCAATCTCACTATCAGGATCTGCAGTTAGTTTTTCTTTAACTATTAAATTAAGAGGTTATACACAGACATCATCATTTAAAATGCTACTCTTGATTCACCAGTATATGTACTTTATTTCCAGCTATCTAAAACAAATTAAACATCTAGGAAACTAGTTCATAGCAATATCAAACAACAATAGTTTCACTATTTATAAGTGACTGGCAAACACTGTGCATCATAAGGCTGTTTGATGTGCAGCAGATGCACTAACAGCCACAATGGTTAGTAGAGCAAACTCAACCCAACATGCGAAGAGATAAAATAATCATCAGTGAGGTACAATCAGCATCACATGCAAGTGAAGAGAATTTAGGACATCTACCTGCACCTCACAGCCCTCCCCAGTAAGTGCTGCTCATAGCATTCCCATAAGAACATTTCAGATGGGATCTCTAGGTGTGCTCCCTACCAGTGCAGGGACCCTCACTGAAAACATGCATGATGCTTTGGTGACAGCAAAGGGAACCTTTGATACTCCGGGCATGGATTTTCTTTTCAAAATGCTGCAAAGCCCCTAAGTATCATCAGTTCTAGTAAAAAGTACAGACAGGCAAATTAATGTGACTTACTTAGTGCTCTGGAATGATCAGGGTTTCTGATACCTTTAATTTTTAACCTCTGCAAAAGCATTGCTGAAGTGAGCTGACGAACGAGATACACAGACATGGAGTAATTCTACAAAAAGAGTGATTAAAGAATATTGATTTCATACAGTACTTCCACTATGACAACAGATTACTATTTACACTAGTTGCGGCATACAGTAAAAACCAAAACATGCTGATTTTTGGCTTCATAGTTATGAAAAGTCCTGAAGTCATCTGTCAAAGCTGTGAAAGAGTCCAATACTTGGCTAGAACTCTCCTGCCAATCCAGTCCAATTGTCGTACTCCAGGTGTGACTCAACTAAGATGAGTAACTCCACAACCAAGAGACAATCTGGGCTCTTTTCTTGGAAAGATGATTTAGACTGGCGACACACTTTCTCATACATGCAGTCTTTAAGAATTTCTCATATCTGTCTCCTAAATCCTTCCCTTTTTTCAGTGTCAATCTGTTACTGGGGAGCTCAAAGACAATCACGTGACAAAAGAAAAGATGAATGGTCTTTCAGGTGCAAACACAACACCTTCAAATGGCACACGGCTGCACCAATTTCTTTGCACTTTTTCTTTAGCTTACTCTGCATTTTTAAGCCAAGCCTTACTACTCCACATCCACACCTCTGAGGCTGGTCACATTCCCTAGCATTTACTACTCTTCCCTAATTCACACCACTTGCCAGCTTCTTTTGTTCAGTGTCTCTTCAAGGTCACTAGTGAAGAGAAAATTCTGCAAGTCCCACTACTGCAGAATAATAATGGTTTCATTTGCCTAACAAACACAACCTGTGATCTCTTATTTCCACTCCCTGCTAGCCATGTTCTTATGGCTCCTATACTGTCTGGATACTGCACAAGAATTTTAAATGAGAACACCTACTGTCCTACTCCTCCTTTACCACTGATAGGAAAACAAGCTCTTACCTAGATGAGCAGATAAAGTTATCTAAATGCATGGGAAACCACTAAGAAAAATAGGTTGTTTTTTTTTTTTCCTTAAAGAATGACCATACATTGCACTGTTTATTGCCTACAGAAAGAATTCTATTGGCTCAAGTCTGACCACCACTGTGGGGTTCATGCCTCCTTTGCTCAGAAGCCCTCTACTATCAGTCAAGTACATGCCCATAAGCCCGTAACATACAAGCCTACTAATGCTTCACACTGTCCCCAGGGGTCTTATTTAGAGGATGAATAGCGACGGCTGCTGCACAAGTTCCGATACTTCAATCAGAGCACCAATATCAAACCAAAGAACTCACTCTACCTCTCAGGACAAGGGGGAATGCTGGGACAACCTCCAATTCATCCGCTTCCATGAGAATATGTTTTGGCAGATACAGGGGAGGAAGAAAGCAGGGGTCAGCAGGAGAGGCCAAGACCACACAGAATGCTGCAGTCATTTCCAGATCCTTGTGCTTTATGATTGGTAAGAAACGGCTTAAATCTTTCCCTCTGCCTCTGTTTTAGAAAAACCTTTGCTGTCAGCACTGCCCTTCATTTATTTTCTGAACATTAGCTTTCTCTCCAATTTCTTTTTAAAATTTTATGTAGTGTATAAAAGCTTATATTGGAGTCTCATTTTGAAATATGCGGTGTCTCTAGTCCTCAGGTTCAGATTTTGAAGAAAAAAGTAAGAGATGAGATAAGCTACTTTTTGATAACTGAATGCAAGAGGCTGCTCATAGCAGCCTTCCAGTATCTGAAGGGGGCCTATAAGGATGCTGGGGAGGGACTCTTCCTTAGGGACTGTAGTGGTAGGACAAGGGGTAATGGGTTCAAACTTAAACAGGGGAAGTTTAGATTAGATATAAGGAAGAAGTTCTTTACAGTGAGGGTGGTGAAGCACTGGAATGGGTTGCCCAGGGAGGTTGTGGATGCTCCATCCCTGGCAGTGTTCAAGGCCAGGTTGGACAGAGCCTTGGACCACATGGTTTAGTGCGAGGTGTCCCTGCCCATGGCAGGGGGGTTGGAACTAGATGATCTTAAGGTCTTTTCCAACCCTTACTATTCTATGATTCTATGATTTATACAACTAGTCACAGATAGAGCGATGAGTAGTTCTTGACTTACCAACAGCTGAAAAGGCTGCTGCAACAGCTATTTAAACCTAGGAAGAATTCAGAAATTCCTCATGCTCTCCCTTTCTTTCCTTAGTAAATCCATAGGGGGATTTTTGAACAGCCATGCGGCAGTTTTAAAGGCTAATTCCTTTTCATGATTAATGACTGCACACACTAGAAAGCAACAGGTATGATGTTTCAGTCACCATCCCCTTTATCACCTGAAGTCTGGCATGCTTCCCCCCACTGCAGCTTTCCATGAAGTTTAGAACTGAATTATGAAGAGGCTTCAATTTTCATTTTTCCCCCCCCATCTCTGCATCTTTCCCCACACTAAGTCACTTCTCCCTCAAGTCACCCAAACTTCCAGAATACTCTTAATTTGTAAGAAAACACACACTGTTCGGATATCCTGCATTAAAAAACACACACCCTGCACAAGTATGGTCCAACCAAGCATGTTTGAGATCCATCAAGCCCAGAAACAGCTGGCACCAGCAGCCTGACACCTCCCCAGTAAACCTTTCCCACCAACCTGCCACCTGAACTGGAAATTCCACCCTGTTTTAGTTTATTTGCAAGTACAATTTTAAATTGACTCCTAGAGCAGCCATTTTCATGTAAAAAAGGAATCTCAAAAGAATAAAGATGGAAAAAATCCATTAACTAGTTCTTCCTATGAAATAAAAACTACTTCTGTAAAACTATTTGGTTAGAAAATACAAAAACCTCGAAAGCAAATGCATGTCTCCACCCCCACAGCCTTGGTACATCTGGTCAGTTTAAAAAGCATTCTCCAATGGACAATTACAACACATGCTGAGAAACATGCCTTAGAATATACGCTTACATAATTTCATTTTTTGCACCATCAGGCTACAAGGAGGAAAGTAGATTTTCCTTTTGTTATTTTGTCATGTCTGAACTGTTTTGTACTATTTATGCCACAAAAATATTTGTGTAGTTTTGACACACATTTCAGGCAACCCCTAACGGTGGGCTTTCTAATGTGAATTCTATAAGAAAGTCTTTGCCATATGTATGCGAATCTTACATATGTTACTGTAAACTACCATACTTCTAGAGCAAACATTGTTTCCTGGCACTGATAATAAGTTCGGCCACCTAATACTAAACCCTTTCTGGTGTACTCCTGGCCAGCAACATCAGGCAGCAGGGGAGAAAGAATGCTAGATGAAATTATTTCTTTCCACATCCTACAGAACATAGAGTTTACCTTTCCAATTTCAGAAGCCCAGGAAATTGAAATCTGGTTTGGCACTGCTGATGACAACCTAACTAGAGATGTTATATTCAGGGGGTGCCCAGGTCGTTTCTGTTCAATTCCATTTTTTGGCTGTGGAGCATATCCCTATAGGAAGAAAGGACAATAAAAGTGTTACCAAGTCTCCCCGCTGTACTCTGAAACCTACTGAAACAGACTTGTTAGTTTTAAACGTATCTATGGGAAGCAGCTAAACCTAGAGGCTCTCTAGGCTGGAGACTAAATTCAACACTTACTCTGAGAAATATCAGCCTTTGACAGTCTAATATTGTAAGTCAATCACAATTTTAAAGCATTTTCTGTTTTAAAGTGGTTTTACAAAAGTGCTGAAAAGGTGGAAGAGAATGCAGTTTAGGTCTAGGTAAGTTCACTGGAAGAGTAAAAAGTAATGTTGATGCTTTTTGTCCTTTTTTTCCCCCACCCCACTGAAAGAGTGGAACATCACAAAGACACAGCCTTAGTAACAAATACAGGAAGTCATGAAGAGTTAATTCAGTGTTTCACACCTGGAAAACACTTCATTGAATCAATTTAAGAAACAATAAAGTCTTTTTCCAAGAGCTCCACATCTCCTCAGTATCTGCTTTGCCTCACATCAATTACACCTGGCCCCATTTAGCAACAGGTTGTCAACTGTACTCTGCCAAGGCACCTGAAAAAAGGCTGTTGTCCTGGTTTCAGCTGTAACAGTTATTTTTCTTCCTAGTAGCTGGTACAGTGCCATGTTTTGGCTTTAGTCTGAGAACAATGCTGATAACACACCAATGTTTTAGTTGTTGCTAAGTAGCACTTACCCTGATCAAGGACTTCTCAGTCTCTCATGCTCTGCTAGTGAGGAGTAGCACAAGAAGCTGGGAGAGAGCAGAGACAGGACACCCAACCAAAACTAGCCAAAGAGGTATTCCATACCACAGCATATCATGCCCAGTATATAAACTGGGGGACTTACCCAGAAGGGACTGATTGCTGCTTGGGTTGGGCTGGGTATCAGTCAGCAGGTGTTGAGCATTTGTATTGTGCATCACTGCTGGCTTGTTTTTTTTTCCTTTCCCCTTTTAGTTTTATATTCTCTCCCCTTATTTCCCTTATAGTTATTAGTAGTAGCAATAGTATTATATTGTACTTTAGTTATTGGACTGTTCTTATCTCAACCCGTGGGGTTTACATTCTTTTGATTCTCCTCCCCATCCTGCCCTGGGGGGGGGAAGGGGGCATGAGCAAGTGGCTGTGTGGTACTTAACTACTGGCTGGGTCTAAACCATGACCTGTGTGAAGGAGCACATGGCTTAACAGCAACTAATTTATCTTGCCCTGCATCTGCCACTATGAAAGCAAGCCAGTCTGCAATAGGAACTCTGAGAATCTGTTTTGAGCTCACATAGCCAGCCTGCAGTCCACTCATCTCAAAAACTCATCCTGCACCAGAATGATGCCACCAAAAGATTGCAGCTCTTTGTCTTGCACAGAACTGACTTCCAGATTTCATTTAGTTCAAGATAGCATTGTTCTATACAAGAAACTCTCCCAGAAAGGATATGCTGGAAAAAACCACACATTTTTTTTACCCAGAGAAACATACACATTCACGACCTAGTGCTTGGAAAAAGAGTTACTTTGAAAGACACTAAGTCTGAAAATAAAAAACAGAAATAAACAGCCTCTGCACTCCCTAGCCATGTATACCATAGGATAATCACTGCCTTTAATCCAAGGAGGACTTGATAGTTGTCACATCATTTCCTAGGTTTCCAAAACAGCTCTATTACTAGTCTACACATTTCACCTGACAACCAAGCCCTGGCTGTGCCTCCCCACTGCCCTTTATTAATTTCAGACAGGACGCCTGCTTGCAGTGACGGAATAGGGACTTCTACAGGCAGGTCTGCCAGGCCAGAGTGGCAGCCAGCAATTGCTGAAGGACTCTCTCTGAAATAGTTCTCACCCCAGCTGAGTGACCCAGTAGCTATCCTGGTAAGCACACCTTACCATGTGTGCTTTATCACAGAACATAGAGACAGTAGATGTATGGGGACTGCTGACAATTTCATATTTAAAAGAATGAACAATTTGCCATTTATTTAATCTGATGTAACAGCTGCGGTCATTTATAGAGTATAATCCCAAATGCTTTGCCATAGTAGGCCTTTATCTATGGTGACTTTATAACAAGCTCATGTGGATGAACACACCATCCCTGCAATACTTAAGAGATTATTTCCACATATACTGTATCGACCGCAATAATCCTGCCGATCTCCAACCTAAAATGAAGCTGCCTTGCTTTAAAGAGAGCAAGGATGCAAGTTCTCTTACACTTCCCAACTTTTTTCTTTTTTTAAAGACAGATTCTGCTGCACGTGCTCTCATTTCAGTCAAGCTTTTGATGTTTTCTTCCACAGAGCAATGATCTTGAGATCAGATTCAATCTTCTACTCCTAGAAGGCTTTAAAACCTTCGCTTCCTAGCCTTCCAGGAGCTAAGTAAAGAGCACTCTGCTTGCCTATCATAACCAGCATGGTCTAGCACTGCTTAGTCAGGCTGCCAATTCTAGTGGCTAGCAAGTGCCGACATTATTTGGGTCTAAGTGTTCCATGCTTCTTGCAAGAACCATATTAGTCAAAGCAGGTAGAATCTGCTATAACCAGGAAAATCTATCAACAGGAAGCATGACTGCTCTTCTATCTGGCTATTTCCAACCTGCCCTGACATATTTGATTTTGTCCTTCGAAAGAGACCCACAGTGGTCTGTGGAGGTCCCCTGAGAAGAAAAGCAAGTTACCTTTTTGGAATTGCGTGTTTTGTCTTGCCTACAAGAGAAGGCAGTGGGAGAACCACCTGCTGTAGTGCATTATGTGTAAAATCCTTGTTACTTCCCAAGACTCCAGCAGGAAAGGCTCTACATTTACTCCTTTTAAGTCAGAACCAACACTATAAGAGGAAGACACAGATAGTTGTAGGAATACAACTATCTGTGGTTGGTGACAACCAACATGGCTTCACTAAGGGGAAATCCTGCCTGACCAATTTGGTGACCTTCTATGATGGGGCTACGGAACTGACGGATAGGGGCAAAGCAGTTGACGTCATCTACCTGGACTTGTGCAAAGCGTTCGACACTGTCCCGCACGACATCCTTGTCTCTAAATTGGAGAGACATCAATTTGATGGATGGACCACTCAGTGGATAAAGAATTGGCTGGATGGCCGCACGCAAAGAGTTGTGGTCAGCGGCTCAATGTCCGATTGGAGACCAGTAACAAGTGGTGTCCCTCAGAGATCGGTGTTGGGACCGATCTTGTTCAACATCTTTGTCGGTGACATGGACAGTGGGATTGAATGGCACCCTCAGCAAGTTTGTTGACGACACCAAGTTGTGTGGTTCGGTTGATACGCTGGAGGGAAGGGATGCCATCCAGAGAGACCTTGACACACTTGTGAGGTGGACCAATGCCAACCTCATGAAGTTCAACCAAGCCAAGTGCAAGGTCCTACACCTGGGTCAGGACAATCCCAGGCACAGCTACAGGTTGGTCAGAGAAGAGATTCAGAGCAGCCCTGCAGAGAAGGACTTGGGGGTGTTGGTTGATGAGAAACTGAACGTGAGCCGGCAGTGTGCACTCACAGCCCAGAAAGCCAAACGCATCCTGGGCTGCATCAAAAGAATCGTGACCAGCAGGTCGAAGGAGGTGATCCTGCCCCTCTACTCCGCTCTCGTGAGACCTCACTTGGAGTATTGTGTACACTTCTGGTGTCCCCAACATAAAAAGGACATGGAGCTGTTGGAGCGAGTCCAGAGGAGGGCCACGAGGATGATACGGGGGCTGGAGCACCTCCCGTATGAAGACAGGCTGAGAAAGTTGGGGCTGTTCAGCCTGGAGAAGAAAAGGCTGCGTGGAGACCTCAGCAGCCTTCCAATATCTGAAGGGGACCTATAAGGATGCTGGGGAGGGACTCTTCATCAGGGACTGTAGTGATAGGACAAGGGGTAATGGGTTCAAACTTCAACAGGGGAAGTTTAGGTTACATATAAGGAAGAAGTTCTTTACAGTGAGGGTGGTGAGGCACTGGAATGCGTTGCCCAGGGAAGTGGTAAATGCTCCATCCCTGGCAGTGTTCAAGGCCAGGTTGGATGGAGCCTTGGGTGACATGGTTTAGTGTGAGGTGTCCCTGCCCATGTCAGCGGGGTTGGAACTAGATGATCTTAAGGTCCTTTCCAGCCCTAACTATTCTATGATTCTAATACAAGAAAACACCATGTTAACGTGTGTTGGCACAACCTGAAGCAGTACTGGCATGTTGGCAGCATTTCTCTGATGTTTCTGGTAAGGACTGCAGCCAAGGAGATGACCAAGAATAATTTAAAGACATCTGCAGTGGCATTAAATGCTATACCAGGGAAAGACAGAACAGTACTCACTGAAGAATTGTTGAAGTTGGCAATAGAGGCTGGCATCACTGATTAACACCAATGCTACCGAGTTGGACAATAGTGGTCTTTGAGGCAAAGAAGTTATCTTACATTTCCTGCAACAGAAAGGAACCAGAGGGATACAGACAGTGACCAAATCTACAAAAAAATGTTTGCAGGAGCACTCAGACTGAGACTATATTGTCATTCAGCTCACAGTGAAGGAGAGGCAAGGAAGTTGCCGAGACAATAGTCATTTATTCACTTTCACACCTAAAGTTTCTGCTGGACAAATTAAACAATCATCTTATGATGTGCAGGAAGAACCTACAGGATTTAGATCTAAAGCAAAGCAATAATCCAAGATTACAATCAATTTTTGCTATGACTGTGACATATGTTAGGCACAAAATGGATAGTGCAACACAGCATAGCAGGGCATAAACTGTATTAGCAAGACCAAGAATCGGCAGACAATGATGTCCACCAGATAACATCAGACCCAATTCTTTTTGGTGGGTAGCTTAAGGAAAGGAAGACAATCTGCAGAAGAAAGGAGAAAATTCTCAAGTTTATCACAGAGAACATAACTGGCACTTGCAGAAAATACTGACCAGAAAACAGATGAAAGAAAGCCTCTTACACGCTGAAGACAGATGAAAGAACAGTGATGCAATGGTTAAAAAAGTAGGGGGAAAGAGAAGCTACAGAATCTCATTTAAGCTGAGTAGAGGCAAAAAAAGCAGTCATGGTTGCATATGGCAGGCAGGACGGTACACATCTGACACACCAAGAAGGTGACAAACATTCTGAAAGAGTTTGTCACACCTCCTCTCTCCACACAGCATTTTTCCAAATCCACTGCTGAAAAAAATAATCTTCTGTACTACTACTTTTTCCATTTTCTATAGCTTCCAGAACAGGTTGTGTAAGAGTTTATTGCCGTTCTATTGTAGAGATACTCGTTTCAGAGATTTTTCAAGAATAATAAGAGTGCTTTTCCTTTTTTGTATATATTCTAAGCCTTGAGGTGACCCTGCCTACGTACTAACTCTTGCAACATCAGATACCAGTGAAGTGTATGACTGCCAACACTGTTCCAGTATCAGCAAATGCTAGGAACCCTCAAAAGTGTCTGTTCACCAAGGAAGGGCTATGGATGTTGTCTATCTGGACTTCTGTAAAGCCTTTATAGAATCATGGAATCAACTAGGTTGGAAAAGACCTTCAAGATCATCAAGTCCAACCATTACCCCAGGACTGCCAAGACAACCACTAAACCCTATCACTGAAGGCCTCATCTACACAGTTTTTGAACACTTCCAGGGTGGTGATACCACCACTTTCCTGGGAAGCCTGTTTCCATACCTGATTACCCTCTCTGTGAATAAATTTTTCCTAATATCCAATCTAAATCTCCCCTGGCACAGCTTGAGGCTGTTACCTCTTGTCCTATTGCTTGTTACTTGGGAGAAGAGACCAACCTCCTCCTCACTACAACCTACTTTCAGGTAGTTGTAGAGAGTGATAAGGTCCCCCCCTGAGCCTTCTCTTCTTCAGACTAAACAACCCCAGTTCCCTCAGCCATTCCTCATAAGACTCTTTTCTCCAGACCTTTCACCAGCTTTGTTGCTCTTTTCTGGACCAGCTCCAGCACCTCAATGTCTGTCTTGGAGTGAGGGGCCCAGAACTGAACACGGTGTTCTAGGTGTGGCCTCACCAGTGCCAAGTACAGGGACTTTGACACAGTCCCCCACAACGTCCTTCTGTCTAAACTGGATTTGATGGGTGGACTGTTCAGTGGATGAGGAATTAGCTGGATGGTCGCATCCAGAGGGTAGTTGTCAATGGCTCAATGTCTGGATGGACACCAGTGACAAGTGGTGTCCCTCAGGGGTCTGTATTGGGACCAGTACTCTTTAATATCTTCATCAATGACATAGACAGTGGGATGGAGTATGCCGTCAGCAAGTTTGCAGATGACACCAAGCTGAGTGGTGCAGTTGACACACCTGAGGGATGGGAAGCTATTCAGGAGGACTTGGACAGGCTTGATAGGTGGGCCCATGTGAACCTCATGAAGTTCAACAGGTCCAAGTGCAGGGTCCTGCACCAGGGTTGGGGCAACCCCCAGTATCAATACAGGCTGGGGGATGAAGGGATTGAGAGTAATCCTGAGGAGAAGGACTTGGGGGTACTGGTGGATGAAAGACTGGATATGAGCTGGCAGTGTACGCTTGCAGCCCAGAAGGTCAATCGTATCTTGGGCTGCATCCAAAGGAGCATGGCCAGCAGGTCGAGGGAGGTGATTCTGCCCCTCTGCTCTGGTGAGACCTCACCTGGAGTACTGCATCCAGCTCTGGACTCCTCAGTACAGGAAAGATATGGACCTGTTGGAAAGGGTCCAGAGAAGGGCCACAAAAATGATCAGAGGGATGGAGCACCTCTCCTACGAGGAAAGGCTGAGAGAGTTGCTGTTGTTCAGACTGGAGAAGACTCCAGGAAGACCTTATTGTGGCCTTTCAGTTCTTAAAAGGGGCCTATAAGAAAGATGTGGAAAGACTTTTCAGCAGGGTCCGTTGTGACAGGGGAGGGGTAATGCTTTTAAACTAAAAGAGGGGAGATTCAGGCTGGATGTGCAGAAAAAATTATTTACAATGAGGGTGGTAAAATACTGGAACAGGATGCCCAGAGAGGTGGAAGATGCACCATCCCTGCAGATATTTAAGGCCAAGCCGGATGTGGTTCTGAGGCAACCTGATCTAGTTGAATATGTCCCTGCTCATTGCAGGGGAGTTGGACTAGATGACCTTTGATGGTCCCTTCCAACCCATACTATTCTGTGATTCTATGATTCTATGAACATAAGATCAGGTGTAAGGTCTGTGAGAGAAACAGTGTTGTTTTTGCATAATTGGGGATGGGGCTTTGCAATATTAAGGCTTTACAATATTAGAGCTTTAAGATCAATATTAAGGCTTTGCAATATTAAGATTTTTCAATACTGGGGCTGGGGCTGAGTTACTAAAGGAATAAAACAAAGGGTTTGAGATACCATAACTTAGAAAGACACACTCTGGTTAAAGACAATATCATCTCTGGACAAAAGATACACTGTGTGGTTAAAAAGAATACTATCTTTGTACAACCTATGCAACTAAGCAGGTGCAGGCTGGTTAAACAGTAAGTCGGGGTACCACATGTCTGCCAGAGAGTTATGAAATCGAACCATAAAAGGAAACAAATAAATAAGAGGAAGGGGCATACAAAATTGAGTAAGGGGAGATGTAAACAGAGGCAGGACAGTTGGCATGTAGATTATACACGTTGGATAGGCTGTAAACCTTGGAGTACCCAACTGTGGGAGAGGATGGAAACTATTTCATTATTGCCAAAGAGAGGTAGCTACTTGGCTGGAGAAGAAAGAGTTAAAGAAGAAGCAAAGCACACCGTGTGATTAAGCAGAGCAACCCAGCTGGACAGGAGTAGGAGAACAGAAAGATAAGGAACTGGTTATTCTGGGACTGTTTGTGAAACGACGAAGAATGTTGAAAAAACCAAAACTGTAAACCAGGAACTAAACATGATGTGATAAAATAGTTTGGCATAAGAGTTAGAGCAATAGGCTAAAGATAGCTTTGCTATAACAGTATAAAAGTTAGAGCAATAGGCAATAAAGTGATTCGCTGCATGAAGATGCTCTGAGTCCGTGCCTTACATACGCCACACCCAACCAATGGGGGAACAAGGGAGGGAACTTGCGGATGGGATAGGAAATATAAATCATAGTTCTACTTTTGCTGTGTGCCTACTTGCTAGGATGCCCATTTTTGCAAAAACGTTAAATAAATAGCTGCTTCACTGCTGTGTCTAACCTGAGCTTTTACAAGAAAAGTTTTGATCTAGAGACCATTTCTCACAATCTGGGGGCTCGTCCGGGATCAAGTCATCATTGAAGGGACTTCCGACACCGAAGGACAGGGAGATGCGTCCCGTTGATTTCAACGGCCTCGTGCGGAGTCGACAGGGGTTCTGCAGCTACTGACTAAAATCCTGAGACCATTTTTATAAGGTAGACCCAGTGAACCAGAGGGGGAAAAAGAGGAAAAAGTAGACACCACTGCAGCAACCAAGCAACTCCGTACATGGACCAAGGTAAGAAAATTGGACTTTAAGTATTACCTTGGTGGTTGGGACATTCTGAGAGGCTTGAGTGAGTGTGTGTGTCTGAGATGTACAAATAAGTACGAAGCAAGTGTGGAGTCCGGATCCGCGTTTCTGTTATTCCGTGAGGGATACAGCTGGAGAAGGACAAAGTGTAAAGACTTGTTGAAAGGAAGTCTTAGGAAAATTTTTCCATTTTCTATAGCTTCCAGAACAGGTTGTGTAAGAGTTTATTGCCGTTCTATTGTAGAGATACTCGTTTCAGAGATTTTTCAAGAATAATAAGAGTGCTTTTCCTTTTTTGTATATATTCTAAGCCTTGAGGTGACCCTGCCTACGTACTAACTCTTGCAACATCAGATACCAGTGAAGTGTATGACTGCCAACACTGTTCCAGTATCAGCAAATGCTAGGAACCCTCAAAAGTGTCTGTTCTTCATCCCCACAATGAATACTGCTCCAACCAGACAGACGCAGAGCAGTGTGCAAAGTTGTACACAAGAGGGTGATGCCATTCCCTCGGAACAAGAAGGAACTCATTCCAATCACAAATATCTATAGCCCAAATAGTGAGGGCCACTACCAATCAAGTCAAATAAACTCAGTTTGAAGACTTATGAGGAGGATTCCCCACTCAGATAATGGTTTCTTTTTGACATATGTTGTTGTGTTAACTGCAACAGATGAGGTTTGCTATAGGTGGCTAAAACATAATTAATCCATGCAGTGGCTGTAACATGATTAATAATAGTAATGGTTATCTCACACAGCAAACATAAAAACCGTATGCCTAACATTAGTAACTTGAGAAATTTGTGTGATAACAATAAACGGCTTGATTGTTTTAGCAAGCTAACATTACAGAAAAACCACACATATGACAAGTCACAAAGAAGCCACAAATATGTACAAACAAGCTTACCGGCAATGGAAACAGTTTCCCATTTACTTTAACACACAAACTATTAGGGTAATTATCTTCTTGAGGGCAGCTTGTCTCTGCTAGGCATAACCTATATCCCAAAAAAAAGAAAACATCATTTTCAAGTGTCAGCACATTCATATGTTCCCACAAACATCTAGACTTCTGTTACATTAGCCAATTAAGAAGTTATAAGAGAACACTATGAAAAAGGTACCTTAGCTGAACTTGGACTGTGTAATCTCTCCTGCTTTCTGGCAAGAAGTCCCTGTGGCAAAGAGAAAGAGAAGTACCCATTTAGACAGCAGATCTCATATTCCAGTCGCATGCAGAAAGAACTGGCACACCTGCCCCAATATCACTAAACTTCACAACATGGACAGTGGGATTGAGTACGCCCTCAGCAAGTTTGCTGATGACACCAAGCTGTGTGGTTCAGTTGATACGCTGGAAGGAAGGGATGCCATCCAGACGGACCGAGACCACTTGAGAGGTGGACCAATGCCATCTTCATGAAGTTCAACCAAGCTAAGTGCAAGGTCCTACACCAGGGTCGGGGCAATCCCAGGCACTGCTACAGTGTGAGTGGAGAAGAGATTCAGAGCAGCCCTGCAGAGAAGGACTTGGGGGTGTTGGTTGATGGACTGTAGTGATAGGACAAGGGGTAATGGGTTCAGACATAACAGGGGAGATATAGGTTGGATATAAGGAAGAAATTCTTTACTGTGAGAGTGGTGAGGCACTGGAACAGGCTGCCCTGTTGAAGTTGTGAATGCTCCATCCCTGGCGGTGTTCAATGCCAGGGTGGACACGGCCTTGAGCAAACTGGTCTAGTGGGAAGTGTTCCTGCCCATGACAGGGGGGTTGGAACTAGATGATTTTAAGGTCCTTTTCAACCCTAACCATTCTATGATTGTCTGATTTTATTTTTCTTTTATTGAGCCACCAACAAGTCTTACAAGTGACACCCCTGTTTAGCTACTGCATTTTAAACAGGACTTCAGTATCAGCATCCTCTGTCAAGAGTTTATTGAACAATAAAGTATGATGTTGCCAGAGAGGAAAAAACCCTATGAATTCTCATCTTACACCATAGGTCTTGTAGCAACATGAACCCTGGGACAAAAGATAAAAGCAGTCTTCCATTCCTGCAGCCAGGAAACATGCAGGAAAGAAAAGCTCACCACCTCTCTAAATAGACACAATTATTTGGAACCGGCTAATTGTTAACTCTTTAGTAGCATAGGATTTACCCCAACTGCACATGAACTCTGTGCACAATAGTTCCTGAAGAAAATTGCAAGCTTATGTGATGCATAAAATTAACCAAAACACCCACGCTTTCTCCCAAGATTTTGCAAAAGTTTACTCACAAAATGCCACGCTCTTACTTCTTACCTGGAAATACAGATTTCTCTGACCTGCTGAGGTGTTAAAGCAAAGATAAAAAACTTTTCTTGGAACCTCTGAATACTGCTCTGTACTAAAAAAAAAATAAAAGACACAAAAGAGATGTAACTATGGTGATTAGTCATTGATTAAAACAGGATCTGCAATTGAGTTTTTCCTGGAACAAAACAGAATTTGCTTAATAAAATTAAATTGTGGTTGAACTGCATGTAACTGTCAACAGGAAAGCAATGGAACAAATAATTCATTCAACTCTATTAGGATGGCTTAACATCACATTACACTTCAGTACTAAAAAAGCTTGCCAAGCTGCGTTATAATCCTTTCTCCCAAAGGAGGGAGAAAGGTTCAAAGACACAGAAAATAAAACACTGGATACCTGACAAAAACAGTAAAACAGAAAAGATGTTTACAACTATTTTAATGTACTACAAGAAGAGAACATGCACGAGAACTTATCAATGGACAAGGAGCATTTGGCAAACCCAAAAAACCCAAAGAACTTTCATATCAGAATCTTACTTATCTGTCAATGATAGGAAGCAGTAATATTTTAGTATTAAGGGTGCATAGTATGTAAATGTTACTTTTCTACTTTTAACCAGAAAAGTTAGAAATCTTGACCTGAAGAAAAGGCAGATTGGACTTGTCCAACAGCTTAAAGTAACCGGCAAGGAGGATGAACACAAAAATAGAACAACTAAACCAGGCAAATTTGGAAGACTGTCCTGGGTTCAGCTATAGCAATCATTTTTCTCCTTCTTAGCAGGTGGTGCAGTGCTGTGTTTTTGACTTTAGTCTGGGAACAGTGCTGATAACACACTGATGTTTTTAGTTGTTGTTAAGTAATGTTTACTCCGATCAAGGACGTTTTCAGTCTCATGCTCTGCCAGGGAGGAGGGGCATGGGAAGCCGGGAGGAAGCAGGGACAGGACACCTGACCCAAACTAGCCAAAGGGGTATTCCATACCACAGCACATCATGCCCAGTATATAAACTGGGGGGAGTTACCCGGACGGGCAGATTACTGCTCAGGGTGGGCTGGGTATTGGTCGGCGGGTGGTGAGCAATTGTATTGTGCATCACTTGTGTTTATTGTTGCCTTTTCCTTTTCCCCTTTTAGTTTTATATTCTCTCCCCTTGTTATATCCTTTATCATTATTATAATTGGTGGTAGAAGTAGTAGTTTTGAATTATACGTTAGTTACTGGACTGTTCTTACCTCAACCTGTGGGAGTTACATTCTTTTGATTCTCCTCCCCGCCCCTCCAACTCCAACTCCTATGATAAGGAATACTAATCCCTTCATACAAGAATTAAACAGAGAATCTTATGATCGCTATTAGAGGTGCCCTGCCTGCAGCCAGGTAGAGGAGAGGGACAACTGGGTTTACTGGACTGTGAGGATCAGATGGCCTGGCACATCAGTCCCACAGGAGTATAAGGCTCTAGTAGATATCAGCGCACAGTGTACTCTGATGCCATCAAGCTATCAAGGGTTAGAACACATTTGTATTTCTGGTATAGCTGCCTTGGAGATAGAAGAAATTAAGCAGCTGTCCACCTTGCCTGGTCTCTCAGAGGATCCTTCTGTTGTGGGGTTGCTGAAGGTCGAAGAACAAGTGCCAATCGCAACCACAACAGTGCACCGGAGGCAATATCACACCAACCGAGACTCCCTGATTCCCATCCATAAGCTGATCGGTAGACTGGAGAGCCAAGGAGTGATCAGCAGGACCCGCTCACCCTTTAATAGCCCCATATGGCCAGTGCAAAAGTCTAATAAAGAGTGGAGACTAACAGTAGACTATCATGGCCTGAATGAAGTCACACCACCATTGAGTGCTGCCGTACCAGACATGTTAGAACTTCAATATGAAATGGAGTCAAAGGCAGCCAAGTGGGATGCCACAATTGATATTGCCAATGCATTTTTCTCAATCCCTTTGGCAGCAGAGTGCAGGATACAGTTCGCTTTTACTTGGAGCGGTGTCCAGTACACTTCGAATCGACAGTCCCGGGGTGGAAACACAGCCCTACCATCTGCCATGGATTGATCCAGCCTGCACTGGAACAGGGGCAAGCTCCAGAACACCTGCAATACATTGATGACATTATGGTGTCGAGCGATACAGGGGAAGAAGTTTCTGAGAAAGGGAGGAGGATAATCCAAATCCTTTCAAAGACCAGTTTTGCTATAAAATGGAATAAGGTCAAGGGACCTGCACAGGAGATTCAGTTTTGGGGAATAAAATGGCAAGATGGATGTTGCCAGATCCCCACAGATGTGATCAACAAGATAACAGCAATGTCTCCACCAACTAACAAGAAAGAAACACAAGCTTTCTTAGATGTTGTGGGGTTCTGGAGAATGCACATCCCAAATTACAGTCTGATTGTAAGCCCTCTCTATCATGTGACCCAGAAGAAGAATGATTTCAAATGGGGCCCTGAGCAACATCAAGCCTTTGAACAAATTAAACGAGAAATAGTTCATGCAGTAGCCCTTGGACCAGTCCGGACTGGGCCAGATGAGAAAAATGTGCTCTATACTGCAGCCGGGGAGAATGGTCCTGCCTGGAGCCTCTGGCAGAAAGCTACAGCAGTCATTTTTCTCCTTCTTAGAAGCTGGTGCAGTGCTGTGGTTTTGACTTTCATCCTGGGAACAACACTGATAACACCGATGTTTTTAGTTGTTGCTAAGTAATGTTTACTCTGACCAAGGATTTTCTCAGTCTCATGCTCTGCCAGGGAGGAGGGGAAGCCGGGAGGAAGCAGAGACAGGACACCTGACCCAAACTGGCCAAAGGGGTATTCCATACCACAGCACGTCATGCCCAGTATATAAACTGGGGGGAGTTACCCGGAAGGCCCAGATCACTGCTCGAGTTGGGCTGGGTATCGGTCGGCGGGTGGTGAGCAATTGTATCCTCTCCCCTTGTTATTTCCCTTATCACTATTATTATTAGTGCTAGTAGCAGTATTTTTGTATTATACCTTAGTTACTGGACTGTTCTTATCTCAACCCGTGGGAGTTACATTCTTATGATTCTCCTCCCCATCCCTCTGGGAGCAGGGGGAGGAAGAAGGGGGGGGAGTGAGTGAGCAGCTGCGTGGTTCCAAGTTACCGGCTGGGCTCAAACCATGACAGTTCTATGTGGCGCCCAACGTGGGGCATGAAAGGTTGAGATAACAACAGATCTCACCAGAGTGTGTCTAATTATATTTGTGATAAGCATTCATTGTTACTACTCATCACAATGTTGATTTATTTGGCTCTCAGAGTCGTTGCGCTTGATCTGAGTTTCAGCATGTAATACTTACCTAGAGGCAGTATTTGCTGTTTTAGTGTTTATCGGCTGGGGGGCCTGGGCTAAGGTTCTTGTTTCACTGTACTTGGTGGTAGTGACTTGTAATACAGTAGACTCATTGATCATGAAACTGGTCCGGTTTGTGCTTCCAGTGTGGCCATCACCTCTATAATTTGGGAGGTATATAGGGAAATTTTTTAGCAATTGCATATCTTTTTATTTTCCTCGGGGGGTCAACCTAGGAAGGAGGCATTCCCTTACACCCCTCGCTCCCCCGCCAGGCTATTTACAACAGCATTTGAGAGATCTGAAGGTTCTGGATGGCCTTTGAATACCGTTGAGACCTGCCTACTGATTGTGCTGGGGATCAGCATGTTGGCAAACATACGGAGTGTGTTTTACCCACGGCCATCCCACCCTGGGAACACCCTATTTCATCTGATCTTGAAAGTTAGGCCATACTGGGTTCGAGTCTGGTCTAGGGTTAGATGACAATATAGGAGGACCACCAAGAGATTTTCCCTGAGGCTGGACAGTCATGAGTGGCAGGGTGTGTGGGATAGTATGGGCAAGTATCACAGCTACACCAACTCCAGTGACAATTACAGCAGCTACTCAAACCCTGAGCAACAACAAGCCTTTGAACAAATTAAATGAGAAATAGTTCATGCAGGAGCCCTTGGACCAGTCCGGACCGGGCAAGATGTGAAAAATGCGCTCTAAGCCACAGCCGGGGAGAATGGTCCTACCTGGAGCCTCTGGCAGAAAGCTCCAGGGGAGACTCGAGGTCAACCCCTCGGCTTTTGGAGTCGGGGATATAGAGGATCCCAGGCCAGCCACACTCCCACTGAAAAAGAGATACTGGCAGCCTATGAAGGGGTTTGAGCTGCTTCAGAAGTGATTGGCACTGAAGCACAGCTTCTCCTGGCACCCGGGTTGCCTGTGCTGGGCTGGATGTTCAAAGGCAGGGTCTCCTCTACACATCATGCAACCGATGCTACATGGAGTAAGTGGGCCGCACTAATTACACAACGAGCTCAAATAGGAAATCCCAGTCGTCCAGGAATTCTAGAAGTTATCATGGACTGGCCAGAGGGCAGAGATTTTGGAATGTCACCAGAGGAGGAGGTGACATGTGCTGAAGAGGCACCACCATATAATGAACTGTCAGAGAGTGAAAAGCAATATGCCTTGTTTACTGATGGGTCCTGCCATATTGTGGGAAAGCATCGGAGATGGAAGGCAGCTGTGTGGAGTCCCCTGAGACAAGTTGCAGAAACTGCTGAAGGAGAGGGTGAATAGAGTCAATTTGCAGAGGTGAAAGCCATCCAGCTGGCCTTGGATATTGCTGAATGAGAAAAATGGCTAGCACCTTATAATGACTCATGGATGGCGGCAAATGCCCTGTGGGTGTGGTTGCAGCAATGGAAGCAGAGCAACTGGCAACACAGAGGTAAACCCATCTGGGCTGCTGCATTGTGGCAAGATATCGCTGCCCAGGTGCAGAACCTGGTGGTGAAGGTACGCCTCGTAGATGCTCATGTACCCAAGAGTCGGGACACTGAGGAATACCAGAACAACCAACAGGTGGATAAAGCTGCTAAGATTGAAGTGGCTCAGATGGACTTAGTCTGGCAACATAAGGGTGAATTATTTTTAGCCTGGTGGGCCCATGACACCTCAGGCCATCAAGGCAGAGATGCAACATATAGATGGGCTCGTGATGGAGGGGTGGACTTAACGATGGACACTATTGCCCAGGTTATTTACGAATGAGAAACATGTGCTGCAATTAAGCAAGCCAAACGATTAAAGCCTCTATGGTATGGAGGACGATGGCTGAAGTACAAATATGGGGAGGCCTGGCAGATTGACTATATCACACTCCCACCAACCCGCCAAGGCAAGCGCCATGTGTTTATCATGGTGGAAGCAACCACCGGATGGCTGGAAACATACGCTGTGCCCCCCGCCACTGCCCGGAACACTATCCTGGGCCTTGAGAAACAAGTTTTGTGGCGACAAGGCACCCCAGAGAGAATTGAGTCAGAAAATGGGACTCATTTCCAGAACAACCTTATAGACACTTGGGCCAAAGAGCACGGCATTGAGTGGGTATATCACATCCCCTACCATGCACCAGCCTCTGGGAAAATCCAACGGTACAATGCGCTGTTAAAAACTCCACTGAGAGCAATGGGTGGTGGGACTTTCAAACACTGGGATACACATTTACCAAAAGCCACCTGGTTGGTCAACACTAGGGGATCTGCCAACAGGGCTGGCCCAGCCCAATCAGAACTTTTACGTACTGTAGAGGGGGATAAAGTTCCTGTGGTGCACATAAAGAATTTGTTGGGGAAGAGAGTCTGGGTTATTCCTGCTTCAGGTAAAGGCAAACCCACTCGTGGGGTTGCTTTTGCTCAGGGACCTGGATATACTTGGTGGGTAATGCGGGAAGATGGGGAAGTCCGATGTGTACCTCAAGGGGATTTGATTTTGGGGGAAAACAGCCAATGAACTCAGTTATATGCTGTTGCCTGCTCTATAACACTTCTATAGCCTATCAGCTAGATGCCCATCTCCACCACTCTGGGCTTTGAAAAGAAGATATGTGCTGTCATGATCATCAGCAGAGACTAAAGTCATGGGAAAAGCCAGCAGCAACAGAAATGTCCTCAGGTCACCATCGACTGACCCTGACTTCCCTCTGATCATCACCCTAACAAAGAATGAACTTTGATGAAACCAGGCAAGCTCAGCAGTGACCAGATGAGTTTGGCGCTGTCGTCAGCAGGCAACAATCCAACACTATACGCTGTGTCTCCTCCCCTAAAGGACTGTTTCGAGAGATGGAGTCCTGACATCATGGACTGGATGAATTCAGCAACTTTATAGGGATTAGTCCATGGACTAAGGAATGATATCTCTCTCTTCATTTGTGTATATATATATTTTAGAAAGAATAGCGATAGTACATTTTAAAATATGGGATCTGAGCATGACGTGAATGGTATGGAATAAGGGGTGGATACTGTCCTGAGTTCAGTAGTAGCAGTCATTTTTCTCCTTCTTAGTAGCTGGTGCAGTGCTGTGTTTTTGACTTTCAGCCTGGGAACAACGCTGATAACACCGATGGTTTTAGTTGTTGCTAAGCAATGTTTACGCCGACCAAGGACTTTCTCAGTCTCATGCTCTGCCAGGGAGGAGGGGCATGGGAAGCCAGGAGGAAGCAGAGACAGGACACCTGGCCCAAACTAGCCAAAGGGGTATTCCATACTGCAGCATGTTATGCCCAGTATATAAACTGGGAGGAGTTACCCGGAAGGCCCAGATCGCTGCTCAGGTCGGGCTGGGTACCAGTCGGTGGGTGGTGAGCAATTGTATTATGCATCACTTGTGTTTATTGTTTTCTTTTCCTTTTCCCCTTTTAGTTTCATATTCTCTCCCCTTGTTATTTCCCTTATCATTGTTATTAGTGGTGGTAGTAGTGGTAGTTTTGTATTATACGTTAGTTACTGGACTGTTCTTATGTCAACCCGTGGGAGTTACATTCTTTCTATTCTCCTCCCCATCCCTCTGGGAGCGGGGGGGAAGAAGGATGGGGAGTGAGCGAGCGGCTGCGTGGTTCTGAGTTACCGACTGGGCTTAAACCATGACAAAGAGCTAGACTGCCTTGTACACCGTGACATTCAGAAATGATCTCTACACCCAGAAAACACACACAAAAAGGACACAAACACAAAACAGAACCCAGGTGGAGCAAACACACACACCAACCTCCTCAAACAATTCAAAACACACTGTGCACGTATGTGCGCAGACACACACACCATAGACAGGATTTTATATTTTAAAATAATACTTGAGCACATGTAACAAAGGTTATGGAAATATTTTGTTATTGAGTCAGTGTGGGTTAAAACTAAACTCCACACCTACACCTGTTCTTGTATTCTCATGTTAGTGAAAAAGAATACATACACTCATCCCTTTTAAAGAGTTGCAGTGAAGACCATACTCCTAGCTCTCTGACCTACCCGTCTATTTGATTTCTCAATCCTTAATTCTCAAACACACAAAACTTGCTTGTTCCATGTCCTAATCACCCAAGTCTACTAACTGTTACTATAAGCTGTCCATACCAATCTAAAAATATTAAATAAAGGAAGCCTCATTTCCACATTTGCTGGGACACTGATTAGCTCTGTAAAGGTTGTAGCAGCATGAGCCATAGAACTGTCCTACACCAAAGCAGCAATTGTACCAATACACGGGTTCAGTATTAAACTCCTCTCTAACAGGGTGTCACAACACACAAACAGACATGACAACAGGCATTGTAAATAATGCTTGTTAGTAATGTTTGCTGATTTAGGTACTGGGGGATGACCAATGATCAGTATATGCCTCACTGAAGTACAAGTCACAGCCTAAAAGACTATTATCAGTTAAGAAACTAAAATGTTTAAAATAATGTAAACAGCTTACAAGATGCTGAAGCATTTCTAAACAATATTATTAAATAGTTAGGCAACATTTTCTACCATGTAAGGTAAGACAGGTTGAATTTCAAGACAGAAAACAACTTATTTCCAAATAATTAAGTTTAAGAGTGGGGCGTTTGAGGAAGCTAAACTGAGATTTCAGGCTATTTGGAAGACAAAGGTCCACTCTACATTTTAACGTACAGCATGGCAACAATCCATAGGCTGAGAAACCTTCACTAATCTGAGTACAACACTGAACTTGAACTTTGCTGCACAAAGTATATATTTTAGTAACAGATGTCAGAACCTGCAGAATTGTCGCAGTGAGATAAGCCTACACTAACAAACCAGTGAATTTGTTCTCTTCACGTTGTTGCAGCTTATTAATTACTGACTCTGAAATCCTTTTCCTGTTGGCCCTGACGGATGTGCGACCTGTACCAGGCAGAGACTTCGGGTCCAAATCTTTCAGCCAAAAGTGGAGGTTCAAGCTAGATATTAGGAAGCATTTATTTACTGAGAGCATGGTCAAACACTGGAACAAGCTTCCTAGAGACATGGCAAATGCCGCAAGCCTGTCAGTGTTTAAGAGGCATTTGGACAATGCCCTTAACTACTATTCTTTAACTTTTGGTCAGCCAGTTAGATGATCATTGTAGGTACCTTCCAACTGAACTATTCTACTCTATTACTTCGTATTCAAAAGACAAAGATCTTTAACCATCTAATATTTACAAAAGAGCACACTATTTTCTGAAGCATGGCTTGGCACTTTTGGGGACAAGTGATGAGGAGAGGGCAAGAGTAGAGATGAGAAGGGGAGTTTACACTTTTCCCCAGCTGCAAAAAAGCCCTTTTAGTCTGGACTTAGTGCTGTCATAAGCAACACCTATTTCATGAATCAAGCAAGCTGCAGAGCTATTAAACGCTTACCTAGACTTGTAGGTTTTATGAGCACATCAAGCACATCATAAAAAGGTAGGCTTTTCAGTTCAACATCGGGATGAACGGGTGGAATCGGAGGGGATGGCTGCTGCATCTCAAAGTGTGGCTTACTGTCTTGGAGGAGCACAGAATTGACAGGTGAGGAAGAAGACTGAGGTGTGACCGAAGTAGAAGGGAGTGGGTGAATGCCAGCAACAGTGAGATCAGGCTCGACAAGAGAGGAACTATTGTCCAGATTGAAAACGGTGGGTTTTATAGCCGATAAATCCAAAAGTCCTTCAATTGTCTTTGGGTACCGATGCCTATAGAGTTCTTGGATTTTTATCTGAACTGCTGGGCTGCAGCCGATCTTCAGTAAGTGCAGTGCTCTCATCAGGAGGTCATGTTTCCGCCCGCTTTTATTATGTCCAGCAAACCCCAACAACACTTGTAGTTCAGAAACACGAAAACTTGATACCATATTCTAGAAAGAAAAGAGAAAAAAGTACAGATGAACCAACAGTACCCTGAGTAGGCCTTTTCGAGGAGCATAGGGAAGCATCTGAGCTTCCATCATTATAGTTTCACACTTGTTATCTTAGGTACTACCCATACCCCCTCCCAACACAAGAGTATAGTTAGTTTAAAACAAAGAAACAAAGTGTCCAGGAAGAAGGTTGAGTTTGGTTGGGTTCATAATTTCAAAGACTTCTAATTGTTTCCACACTCAAACAATAGCAACAACAAAACGTTAATGCAACCCATGCAGTGCTACTTTAAATTCCCAGGCAGAAGCATAAGCTCTAACACAAAATATCTCACTACATGAAACAAGCAAGCAAGCAAAAAAAAAAAAAATCAGATTAATCAGTATTATCACAGGTCTTCCATCACATTTTAAGAAATAAGGAAGTGTTTAAGTTCTCCATAGTTTATTCTGAAATGTCCTTTATTTTGGGCAGCATGTTAAATGCATGCATGAACAGAGACAGGCACATCAGGTCTCACTCCTGAAAGGATGGCACAGCAAGGTGGACAGTTTTTTAAAAGCTACATTATATCATACTAACGAACTGTTTAACCAACATAACTGATACTTCCAGAAGGTCACAGAAAACTTCCTGTCCTTTTCATATCACATTCTGGTATTGTGGGACACAAAGATCTCTTAAAAGGAAATAATACTATTTACCTGGCTATCAGTTAGTTGTGGAAGACTTGGAGGATTGAACTAAGAAGTTCATAGACAGGAAGATTCTAATTTTAAATAAATAAACAAACAAACAAATAAGATAAAAAAGACAACTCAGAGAAAGAAACTATATTCTCCACCCATTACTACAAATGAGTAACTTGGCATAGACACATCTATGAACATCTAACTTGAATCTGTACTACTACTGTACCATACTAACTCCAGACTCAAGGACTGGCAGACAAAGGCCCTAACAGAAGGTATGAAGTAGTAGACATATGGCATCATAAAAGATATTTTTTAAAACAGTTCAAAAGTGCATTGGTGACTTTTAAATAGTAGTCCAATAGACAACATTAAAAGCTTTGGGCATTGATTTTGAAAGTCATACAACTCAAAACGCAATGCTTTGGGTTTACCTTCCCTAATACTTACTATACAGTTACAAAGTTTACACCCATGTATTCTAAAATAGATCAGATCTCAGCTAAGTTTTAACACAACTATGCTACAACCATGCAGTCAGAAACAAAAAAAAGTCTGAACTCCACCTGTGCCCCAAGATGCTAGCTCCTTATTCTCTCCTTAATGTTGAGAAAATTGTTTTTACAGTAAGACAGATCAGTGAATTGAGCCAGATAAAAAATGAACGTCAAATCGCAGAACTGTTTAAGCTGGAAAAAACCCTTGAGATCACTGAGTCCAACCAGTGACCAAGTGTCCTGGGTTCAGCAGTAGCAGTCATTTTTCTCCTTCTTAGTAGCTGGTGCAGTGCTGTGTTTTTGACTTTCAGCCTGGGAACAATGCTGATAACACCGATGGTTTTAGTTGTTGCTAAGCAATGTTTACGCCGACCAAGGACTTTCTCAGTCTCACGCTCTGCCAGGGAGGAGGGGAAGCCGGGAGGAAGCAGAGACAGGACACCTGACCCAAACTGGCCAAAGGGGTATTCCATACCACAGCACGTCATGCCCAGTATCTAAACTGGGGGGAGTTACCCGGAAGGCCCAGATCACTGCTCAGGTCGGGCTGGGTACCGGTCGGCAGGTGGTGAGCAATTGCATCCTCTCCTCTTGTTATTTCCCTTATTATTGCTATCAGTGGTAGTAGTAGTGGTGTTGTATTATACCTTAGTTACTGGACTGTTCTTATCTCACCCCGTGGGAGTTACGTTCTTCCGATTCTCCTCCCCATCCCTCCGGGAGTGGGGGGAGGAAGAAGTGGGGGGAGTGAGCGAGCGGCTGCGTAGTTCTGAGTTACCAGCTGGGCTTAAACCACGACACCAAGCACTGCCAACTCAATCACTAAATGATGTCCCTAAGCGCCACATCTACACATGGAATCAGAGAATCATAGAATGGTTAGGGTTGGAAAAGACCTTAAGATCATCTAGTTCCAACCCCCCTGACATGGGCAGGGACACCATACACTAAACCATGTCACCCAAGAGTCTGTCCAACCTGGCCTTGAACACTGCCAGGGATGGAGCATTTACCACTTCCTTGGGCAACCCATTCCAGTGCCTCACCACCCTCACTGTAAAGAATTTCTTCCTTATATCCAACCTATATCTCCCCTGTTATGTCTCAACCCGTTACCCCTTGTCCTATCACTACAGTCCCTAATGAAGAGTCCCTCTGCAGCACCCTTGTAGACCCCCTTCAGATATTGGAAGGCTGCTATGAGGTCTCCACGCAGCCTTCTCTTCTACAGGCTGAACCGCCCCAACTTTATCAGCCTGTCTTCATACGGGAGGTGCTCGAGCCCCCTGATCATCCTCTGGACTTGCTCCAGCAGCTCCATGTCCTTCTCATGTTGTGGAGACCAGAACTGCACACGGTACTCCAAGTGGGGTCTCACGAGAGCAGTAGAGGGGCAGGATCACCTCCTTTGACCTGCTGGTCACGCTTCTTTTGATGCAGCCCAGGATGCGTTTGGCTTTCTGGGCTGTAAGCGCACACTTGCCGGCTCATGTTCAGTTTCTCATCGACCGACACCCCCAAGTCCTTCTCTGCAGGGCTGCTCTGAATCTCTTCTCCGCCCAACCTGTAGCTGTGCCTGGGATTACCCCGACCCAGGTGTAGGACCTTGCACTTCGCATTGTTGAAATTGATGAGGTTGGCATTGGCCCACCTCTCAAGTGGTCTCGGTCCCTCTGGATGGCATCCCTTCCCTCCAGCATGTTGACCGCACCACATAGCTTGCTGTCATTGGCAAACTTGCTGAGGGTGCACTCAATCGTACCGTCCATGTCACTGACAAAGATGTTGAACAAGATTGGTCCCACCACCTACCCCTGAGGGACACCACTTGTTACTGGTCTCCACATGGATATTGAGCCGTTGACCACAACTCTCTTTGTGCAAGCATCCAGCCAATTCTTTATCCACCAGGTGGTCCATCCATCAAATCCACATCTCTCCAATTTAGAGCCAAGGATGTCGTGTGGGAACTGTGTCAAACGCTTTGCACAAGTCCAGATAGACAACATCAGTTGCTCTGCCCCTATCCATCAGTTCTGTAGCCCCATCATAGAAGGCCACCAAATTGGTTAGGCATGATTTGCCCTTAGTGAAGCCATGTTGGCTGTCACCAACCACCTTGTTGTTTTTCATGTGCCCTAGCATGGTTTCCAGGAGGATCTGCTCCATGATCTTGCCAGGCACAGAGGTAAGACTGACTGGTCTGTAGTTCCCCAGGTCTTCCACTTTCCTCTTCTTGAAAATGGGGGTCATATTTCCCTTTTTCCAGTCGTTGGGAACTTCACCTGACTGCCATGACTTTTCAAATATGATGGAAAGCAGCTTAGCAACTTCAACTGCCAGTTCCCTCAGGATACGTGGATGAATTTCATCAGGTCCCATGGGCTTGTGCACATTCACATCTTTTAAACACCTCCAGGGATGGTGACTCATCCAGTTCCCTCGGCAGCCTGTTCCAATGCTTGACAATGCTTTCAGTGAAGAAATTTTTCCTAATATCCAATCTAATCTTCCCCTGGTGCAACTTGAGGCCATTTCCTCTTGTCCCATTGCTTGTTACTTGGAGAAGAGACCAACACCCACCTCTCTACAACCTCCTTTCAGGTAGTTGTAGAGTGAGATCAGGTCTCTCCTGAGCCTCCTTTTCTCCAGGCTAAACACCCCCAGTTCCCTCAGCTGCTCCTCATAAGACTTGTGCTCCAGACCCTTCACCAGCATCACCGTCCTTCTTTGGGCATGCTGCAGCACCTCAATGTCTTTCTTGGAGTGAGGGGCCCAGAACTGAACACAGTATTTGAGGTGCAGCCTCACCAGTGCCCAGTACAGGGAGACATCAATTTCTTGGTCCTGCTGGCCACACTTCTTATTGATACAAACCAGGATTCTATTTGCCTTATGGCTGCCTGGGCACATTGTTGGCTCATATTCAAAGGATATTAAAAATCTTTAAAATTCACAAAATCTACTGTAGATGGCCTGGTGGGGGAGTGGAAGGTGTGAGAGGATGTCTCCTTCCTAGGTTGGCCCTCCGAGGGGGGGGGGGAAAAGAGGTGTAATTGTTAAAAATTCCCATTACATGCTTCCCAAAGTATAGAGGTGATGGCCAGGCTGAGAACGCATACCAGATCAGTTTCATGATCAATAATTCTATTTTATCACAAGCTACTATCACAAAGTACAGCAAAATGAGAACCTTAGCCCAGGCCCCAAAACCAATAGACACTAAAACAGCAAATACTGGCTGCAAGTAAGGTGTGACATGCTGAAACTCTGAGACCAAGCACAACAACTCCGAGAGCAAATAAATCAACATTGTGACGAGTGACTATTAATCCGAAACAATGAATGCTTATCACAAATACGATTAGACACACCCTGGTCAGATCTGTCATTATCTCAACCCTTTGTGCCGCATGTTGGGCTCCACAAAGGACTATCATGGTTTAAGCCCAACTGGTAACTCAGAACCACGCAGCCGCTCGCTCCTTCCGCCTTCTTCCCCCCTCCTGCTCCCAGTGGGATGGGGCAGAGAATTGAAAGAATGTAACTCCACGGGTTGAGATAAGAGCAGTCCAGTAACTAAGGTATAATACAAAACTACTACTGCTACCACCAATAATAATAATGATAAGGGAAATAACAAGGGGAGAGAATATAAAACTAAAAAAGGTGTCCTGGGTTCAGCGAGCACGGGGCACACCGGGTTGACTAAGGAGTGGTGAACTGGCCCTGGTTGGAGACGGAGCAGGTCAAAGCTCCTGTGCCGGTCAGTAGCAGGATCGCGCCTGTGAATAGCCACTGCAGTGTAGCCTGGGCAACACAGAGAGATGCAGGTTCCTTCCATGACAGGGAGGTGGGATCTTTAAGGTCCAACTGATTCCCCATACCTGGCAGCGCTCAAGGCCAGCATCAATATGGTGAGCCCTGGGGAGCCGGGGCTGTTGGAGTGAGTCCAGAGGATGCCACGAAGATGCTCAGAGGGCTGGAGCACCTCTGCTATGGAGACAGGCTGAGAGAGCTGGGCTCGTTCAGCCTGGAGAAGAGAAGGCTCCGGGGAGACCTTAGAGCAGCCTCCAAGTGCCTAAAGGGGCTGACAAGAAATCTGGAGAGGGACTTCTTTCAAGGGCATGTAGGGATAGGACAATGTCTTTAAACTGACAGAGGGGAGATTGAGATTAGATATTAGGAAGAAGTTCTTCACTGTGAGGGTGGTGAGCAATTGTATTCTCTCCCCTTGCTATTTCCCTTATTATTATGATTGGCGGTAGCAGTAGTAGTTTTGTATTATACCTTAGTTACTGGACTGTTCTTATCTCAACCCGTGGGAGTTGCACTCTGCTGCCAAAGTGATTGAGAAAAATGCATTGGCAATATCAGTTGTGGCATCCCACTTGGCTGCCTTTGATTCCATTTCATATTGGAGTTCTAGCATGTCCGGTACGGCAGCACTCAATGGCAGTGTGACTTCGTTCAGGCCACGATAGTCTACTGTTAGTCTCCACTCTCCGTTAGACTTTTGCCCTGGCCATATGGGGCTATTAAAGGATGGGCGGGTCCTGCTGATCACTCCTTGGCTCTCCAGCCTACGGATTAGCTTATGGATGGGAATCAGGGAGTCTCAGTTGGTGCAATATTGCTGCCGTTGGGTTGGTGCGATATTGCCACCAGTGCACTGTTGTGGTCGCAATTGGCACATGTTTTTCTTCGACCTTCAGCAACCCCACAAGAGAAGGGTCCTCTGAGAGACAAGGCAAGGTGGACAGCTGCTTAATTTCCTCTGTCTCCAAGGCAGCTATACCAAAATCCCACCAGCACACTTTTGGGTCCTTGAAATACCCTCTCCTGAGATGCTGAGGATGCACAGATCCTCTGCGTCAGTCATAGTGGGGTGCTTTTACCACTCCTTCCCAGTCAGGCTGATTTCAGCCTCCAGTAGAGTCAGCTGTTAGGATCCCCCTGTCACTCCAAAAATACAAATGGATTCTGCCTCTTCATTGCTTGATGGCATTAAGGTACACTGTGCACCAGTGTCTAGTAGAACCTCTGTGGCTCTGACATGCCAGGCCATCTGATCCACAAAGTCCAGTAAACCCAGCTGTCCTTCTCCTCCACCTTGCTGGAGGCAGGGCCCCTCTAGTCTTGGCCATCAGATTCTGCACCTACTTTTTGAAAAAAAAAGATTAGAATTCATTAACATGAATTCCTTAGGCAAGGAAGGAAGGGTGGAGGGGTTGCCCTCTACATCAAGAGAGGGATAGAGTGCAAGGAGTTGTTTCTGAAGAATAGCCATGTGCAGGTCTAAAGCTTGTGGGTAAGAATCAGGGACCGAGGCAACAAAGGAAACCTTGTGATTGGTGTCTACTACAGGCCACCCAACCAGGGTGAGACTACTGATGAACCCTTCTTACTCCAGCTACAGGAGCCATCACCCTGTCAGTCTCCTATCCTGCTATGGGCTTCAACCACCCTGACATCTGCTGGAAAAGTTGCACAGCGAGCTGTAGGCGATCCAAGAGACTCCTGGAGTGCACTGAGGATAACTTAAGCCAGGTAATAGACAACCCTACCAGGGGGGATGTGACACTGGACCTGATGGTCACCAATGCAAGCGAGCTAATCAGTGATGTCAAGATTGGAGGCAGCCTGGGCTGCAGTGATCATGCACTTGTGGAGTTTGCAGTCCTGAGGGAGGTGGGACAGGCAAAGACTACAGTCAGGACCCTGAATTTTAGGAAAGCCAACTTCCAGCTCTTCAAGGAGTTAGTCAGTAGGACCCCCTCGGAAACTGCCCTCAGGGACAAGGGAGCAGGACAGAGCTGGCAGATCTTTAAGGATGCTTTCCACAGAGCACAAGAGCTTGCGATCCCCAGGTGTAAGAAATTGCATAAGGAAGGGAAGAGGCTGGCATGGCTGGGTTAAGACCTGCTGGTCAAACTAAAGGGCAAGAAGGAAATGCACAGGCAGTGGAAGCAGGGACAGGTATCCTGGGAAGAGTATAGGGATCCTGTCTGGTTGTGCAGAGATGGGGTCAGGAAGGCCAAGGCAGAGCTGGAGCTGAACTTGGCAAGGGATGCAAAGAATAACAAGAAGGGCTTCTACAGGTATGTCAACCAGAAGAGGAAGGTCAAAGAAAGTGTGCCCCCCTTGATGAGCAAGACTGGTGAACTGGTAACAATAGACAAGGAGAAGGCTGAGGTACTAAACAACTCTTTTGCCTCAGTCTTCACTGGCAGGCTCTCTCCCCACACCTCTCGAGTGGATGAACTGCAATGTGGGACCTGGAGGAGCAAAGTCCCTCCCACTGTACGAGAAGATCAGGTTTGTGACCATTTGAGGAACCTGAACATACATAAGTCTATGGGACCTGATGAGATCCATCCCAGAGTGCTGAGGGAATTGGCTGATGTAGTTGCCAAGCCACTTTCCATGATATTTGAGAAGTCATGGCAGTCAGGTGAGGTCCCTGGTGAGTGGAAAACGGACAATATCACACCATTTTTAAAAAGGGTAGAAAGGAGGACCCTGGGAACTACCGACCTGTCAGCCTCACCTCTGTGCCTGGGAAGATCATGGAACAGATCCTCCTAGGAGCCATGATAAGGCACATGGAGGACAGGGAGGTGATTCGAGAGAGTCAGCATGGTTTCACCAAGGGCAAGCCCTGCCTGACCAACCTAGTGGCCTTCTATGATAGAGTTACTACATCAGTGGACAAAGGAAGGGCTATGGATGTTGTCTATCTGGACTTCTGTAAAGCCTTTGACACGGTCCCCACAACATCCTTCTCTCTACACTGGAGAGATATGGATTTGATGGGTGGACTGTTTGGTGGATGAGGGTAATGGGTTCAAACTTAAACAGGAGAGATTTAGGTTAAATGTAAGGAAGAAATTCTTTACTGTGAGAGTGGTGAGGCACTGGAACAGGCTGCCCAAGGAAGTGGTAAATGCTCCATCCCTGGCAGTGTTCAAGGCCAGGTTGAACAGGACCTTGGGCAACATGGTCTAATTTGAGGCATCCCTGCCCATGGCAGGGGGCTGGAACTAGATGATCTTAAGGTCCTTTCCAACCCTAACCATTCTATGATTCTATAATTTCAAAGGTATTCAAGGTACCCAATTCCCAGACAGAGTCTATTAATACTTATGCATATCTAGTTAAGTGATGATAGCGCTTTGGGAAACACAGGTCACCACTCTGGCTCAAGCCTGGACAAGAGGAGCTACACTAAGTTACCTCTGCTACAAAGTTTACATGAAGGGTTTAGCCACCTACATAGCTATACCCTTTGAGAGACCTTGGAACAAGGGCTGAAAATGAGTGAGGACACTAAACAAGAAAACATGTAAACATAAACAAAACTCCAAACAAACAAAAAACCCAACATTTTACTTAGGTTTAAGAAGGGTTAGCTTATTTTGTCATAAGATTGAGATAGAGCACTGTTGTCCTCAAATGAAGAAACTCGGTTCTTTCCATTAGATTTTTATACCTAAGCTCCTCAGCTACGCTACAGCCATTTCTACCCAAGTAATGTTAGTGCTGGAGGAAGCCTTAGTGTAGGAAATTTGCTGGCAATTGCAATGTATTTCCCACTGTTGGCCAGACCACAGTCAGTTTATCCATCAGACCTTTCTCTACACTAAAGCCTAACTCACAGTGGTTCCTATTTAACTGACTTATTCCTTCTGTAGGAAAGTCTAGGTCGGGGGGGCTTCAATGTGCATGTAGTATTCCCTTAGCAGCACTTCTGCGGATGTGGATGCTGCATAAGGACAACATTCTCCTTCTGAACAAAGATACACACAGACTGTTCAAGAAACATAAGAAAAAAAAAGGAAACTATGTAGTCAGCTCTTTGTGCACACAACATAAAATATGAAAGGCCGCCACCGCACCACCCCAAAAAAGCTGTTACAGAAAGTCCACAAGTGCAATATATACTGAAGATAAACCAGGTCTGAAAAGAAATACTGGATTTCACGCTTCACGGGTGCAGTTTCCTAAGTTATAAAGCAGTTAATGGATTTTCAAAAATTCAATCATTATTAGCATTTTTAGAGATTCGGTAATTATTCAGCGTTCTCCCTTCAGTTCGCAGTAAGGGCACCACGGCGCGGAGCCCCACAAGGCGCCATGCGAGCCTCCGGTACCGGGCAAGGGCCCGGCTTCCTGCCCGGTCGGGCCGCACGAAACGGCTTTTAAAAACGTCGGGAGTGGGGGGAGAATCCCACCAACAGCACAGCCCACACGGCGGAGATGATAGATAGCAGGCTGGCTGAGCTGCTCCCGCGGAGTGACGGGATGGTTTCCTCGGGCAGCGCCGCTGGCTTCCACCGCCCCGAGCGCGATTCAGAGCGGCCCCGCTTCCTCCCCGGGGAACGCGCAGGCGACCGCGGGGCCCTAGTGATTTCCGGCCGGGCGTTACGGGCTGCCGCCTCAGCGAGAGGCGCTGACGGCTCACCGCTTTCCCGGCAGGCACCGGAGTGGTGCGGCGGGGGGTACCGGTAAGGAAAGGCCGGGGAAAGGGGGTGGGTGAGGGGCCCCCCGCCGCGGGAGCGTTCAGGCGACACCTCGGGCCGCATCTCCCCCGCTGCCGCCTTTCTCCCTCCTCACCCGCAACTCCTCGAAATCCGCCATTTTCTACCCCGCTGCTGCTGCCGCCGTCGCCGGACCCCGCTGCCACCATCGTGCACCCTGAGCGCGCCCCCGGCACGTGACGGGGGAGGACAGCTCCGCGCCTCAGCCCGGCGGGGCGGCCCTGAAAAAATCGTAAGGAAAAACCGGCCTTTTTTTGTACACACCCGTCGTTCCCCTAACCGAGCCGGACCCCTCGGGGTGCCCAAACCCGCGGGCCGTAGGGAAGAAGCAGCTCCTCAGCCCGGCAGGGGTCCGGCAGCGGCCCCCGGCCGGGCACGAAAGCCAAGCGGGCTCGCATCCCTCGGGGCTGCCGCTCTCCCTCTTTTCTGCTGACAGACAGGGTACGCCCCAAAGTGACCACACGCTAGCTGTATAATATGCAGAGTTTAATAAACAAGTACACTAAAGCCAATAAGCACAGTAAAGCAAGCACACTAATGTGAATTAGGTAAATATCTATATATAGTGAATAAGTACAATAAAGAAAATCAGAGATATAGGTATATAAGTAAAATACTGGAGAAAGTTAGCGGTGCATTAAATCATTACTGTATAGAGAGAACAGAGATTAAGAAGAAATACATCACCACTTACCACTGAATCATCATCCAGGCCCACACTTCCAGCTGGGAAGCCCTGTTGCAGCCGATGCCAGGAGTCTCAGGTAATTGGGAAAATTCCTACATGGTACATCCACCCATTTTTTCTATGGATTTTTTCTATGATTTGTCCTATGGGGTTTCCAGTTGTGAGGAACATAGGAGTGATTCGTGTCAACAAATAGGAAATCTTAGTGATCATTATGTGTAAAAGAATATGATAAACGTCCCTGTCGACATCACAGTAAGAGGGGATAAGGGAATAATTCCTTGGTTAATCACACAATTGCTAAAAGAAATGTTTTGTTCCTTGTTTGGTTGCTTAGATGCTTTTAAGGGGTTAGGAAATGTATTCTGTTATAGAATGTTGTGGAACCTGACCATATGAAAATGGAATGTGTGAGGGCTAAGATGGTGATAAGGCTCGTGATGGACATCTGTAATGTATATAGTTCCTATGTTTGCAAGGTTTTTTGCAAGGTCGTTTGGCAGGCATTGCAGCATACCAGCCTAAAACCGGTTGGGCCGGTTTTGCTGCTAGCCGACGCGGGAAAAGTTGGAGACACGCCTACCCCTGGAAGGTCGCTGCTAGCCGAGGCGGGAAAAGTCCGAAGCGGGAAAGTTTGAGACCCGCCTATCCCTGAAAGATATATAAACCAGGGGCGGGAACTGTGGGGTGCGCGTCTTGGTGGGCAGAGACTCCCGGCGCACCCAGCGCTGTTTGCTTGCCTTTATTCGTTTAATAAATTCTAAAAATCCTATTTGGGACTCGATTAATTTATCACACAGTTTCATTTGTCAATAAAGTCATCATAATGCCTTTATATGCCAGTGGTGCAGTCCTAATAATCCTGTTCCAAATTGGAACTGATAGTGGAGCCTGCAGCATAGCATCTGCATCTCTGACAAAAATAGCACTTTTCATCCCCTCCTCCTTAACACGCTGAACACAATCCCATAAAGCATACCAAGGTCGATCTGCACCGGGCCATTCCCCTTCAGCGAGATACTTGCTGTTACAACCTTCCGCCACCAGTGCTGATAAATTAGTCTCATCCTCGGTGCCTCGGAAGGTGTCCTGAACTAATGAGTCGGAGTTTAACATTTGAAATTTTTTTAGCATCGTCTGGATCCAATTTAACTCCCGAAGCCCCTAAATCTTGCAACCTGACGATCCAAGAAAGCAAAGATTCTCCAGGCTTTTGTTTGAACCTGTACATAATGTCATTAATCTCATTCTAAGTGAAATCTTCTAAAACATCCTGCCTAACCGGACAACCTAGAGGGTTATGTTCCACTTTTCTCTGTAGTATTGGCTTTGCTTCAACAAACACCTCACCCTCTGAACTACTATCCAAATTGGTTGAATCCCATACATCTCTATCCCATTTCTCAGGGTCCCAATTCCTTCCTGCCTCCACAATCACTGCATGCACTTTTTGCTGGTTTACTTGACCTCTTTGCTTCCTATATTTATACTGGGAAACCTGAACAGCCACTTTCTCTGCTACTGTTTGATAAGTGTCCAATTTATCAGTTAGCAATTGATTTTGGCATTGTAACATAACTATTTTTCCCTGCAATTCACAAACTTGTTTTTCCAAATCCATCTTCTCCCTCTGCATTCGCTCTCCCTGCTGATGCTGCTTTCGGTATGCAGCCAGCAGAATCCACCCCTGTCTTCCCAGAGCAATTAATTCCTCTCCTTTTCCTACTGAAACATTTTGCAAACATTTAACTACGTCAGGAGGGTTTGCCTCATTCAAACAGGAGTCCCAATTCTCACATAAACCATAACACAACCATTCAGCAGCTATGTTATGATAAGGTAATTGTTCCCAGCCAGGGATATCCAGCTCCACTGTCTTAGGAGCCTTTTTCTTTATCTTAAAAAAATGCCATTTTGTTTTGTATCCTGCCAACTACGGCAAAATGTTCTGCTGACAGACAGGGTAGGCCACAAAGTGACCACACACTAGCTGTATAATATACAGAGTTTAATAAACAAGTACACTAAAGCACAGTAAAGCAAGCACACTAATGTGAATTAGGTAAATATCTCTATATATATAGTGAATAAGTACAATAAAGAAAATCAGAGATATAGGTATATAAGTAAAATACTGAAGAAAGTTAGCAATGCATTAAATCATTACTGTATAGAGAGAACAGAGATTAAGAAGAAATACATCACCAATTACCACTGAATCATCATCCAGGCCCACACTTCCAGCTGGGAAGCCCTGTTGCAGCCGATGCCAGGAGTCTCAGGTAATTGAGAAAATTCCTATGCGGTGCGTCCACCCATAGGTGAGGCTTCTCTCATGGCCACCAGAGGGTCCTGCTTTCATACCCTTATCAAAACAACTGGCTTTATGCCAGATCTCTGATTGTTTTACTCATGGGCCATGCAGTTTCCTCATGATCTCACGTTGTCCACTCTTAGAGAGTTGGCCAGGCACCCCAGTGCAGCCAAGTATGAAGGTCATAGAACACTTCACCCTATGTTTTCCTGCCTCATTTTGACAAACAGTCACGATGAACATAAACATATATACTCTGCCAAATACACTGTGGCAAACAACATCTTTGTTATGGTCTCAGTCATGAGAGGGAATCAACTCCCAGCTAGGTTCCCATCTATTACACTCTCTCAAGGGTTAACACCCATGGAGGACGTACTCAAACAGAATTATCATATTTAATTAAAAAAAAAACCCCAGAAGAAGAGCAAAATAATGCAATTCTTGCAATTGAAGTGTATGAAATTGAAGGACAGACTTGTGCTGTGATTTTATAGCTTTCTTGGCTTTATCCACTCATCAGAATGTTCTCATAATTTGTGTTATAATGATGATGTGCACATTTTATTAATATGTCTTAATAAAAGTGAAGCGAAATGCCACTGGCAGTAAGCTTCAAAACTGGATAATGGGTTTCCTGCTGTAGGGAAATGTAGAGAAATTACAGAAAAATAAACATTGAGGTGCAGCTGAGAATAGCATTTTCAAAAGCAGCATCATATCATTATCTAGTCCCAATATTCCATTTCATTGGCAACTGGGCCGTTAAACCAAGCAACTTATTTATTGCCAATAAATAAATAATAAATGAAAGCAACAAGCAGGCAAGCAGCCAAACCAACCTAAATGCCAAAGTTGAAAAGAGACGGGGCGGGGGAGGAAGAGAGAAGTCTGAAACAGAAATATATTTGCCCATATTAACCAAAAGGCAGAAGTTTCTGCACAATCAAAGCAGTAAATACAGCCATAAGATATCTCAGAACAAATATGAGGATGCTACACTGGGAGTTTCTTCATGGGCTAGGAGAGAGGCCACATCAGCAGCATGCTCTGCTAGGAGGGATTCTGGCAGGCAATTTTGGGAACAAATAGCTGAGCTTGTCTAGAGGGTACTGATGCCCAGCATACACACTGGCTATGGTCACTTGACATCGCTACAAGATCTGGACATGTAAGAACTCAATAATTAACATTATTAGTGGTAATTTTGCAATAGATTTTTGAGGCAGGCTTTCCTTTTTATTTACTGTCAGCTAGTCCAAGATAAATCCTTATTTCCGTTAACCATAACCACAGAGAGCTAGTCCTCTGTATAAACTGGTTCTGTGCTCAGTCTTGTAACAGTCATTTCCTTGAAAATTTAAATATAAGGATTTTATTAATTTCAAACCCCTTTTGTTAGTCAAAGCCAGGCAGCCACAGCCTAACAAAGTGTTCTGTCTGCCACACTGCTGCGCAAGTTCAACTCCCAAGTCTGTCAAACGTTTCTTTTTCCCTGCAATTCAGTATCAGACTAAAGGGGCAAGCTGCAGGTGAGGATCTCTTTGATCATTAAAGCACATGCCAGCACAGGCCAAACCAAAGCCTTCTCTCAGCACACTCTCACACATTTCTTCCTTCAAATACACCAGGACAGACATCAATAATCAGGCTCATATCAGAGCCGGGCATTTCTTCTCTCATGTATATTCACCTCATAATATCTTTCAACCTTCCCATTCATCTCATCCCAAATATCCACTGGAATAAGAACAAACAGATTATAGTTTGTGTTTAATGCCTCACGTGTAACAGAATAAGAGTTTACACATTTTCCCTTTTTTTTTTTTTAGAGTTTAAGGAACTCTCTTCATCATATTTTGTTTTCCCTCAACTTTCCTTCACAACCTTTTTCCTACTCATCACTGGGGCCATACCCTCGGAAAAAAACCAAGTACTCCATACTTTCCATGCTTCTGGTCCTCCTCAAACTTTTTCCTAGGGTCCCTACTCCACAAAAGCACAGGGCACAGGCCTGTCCTCTCCCAATGTTATCTCCACACCAAGGTTTCACTCAAATCACCCTCTTCTAGTTTTACCAGTAACTAGAATCATTCTCCCCTTTTGCTCTAGTTCTTCAAAATCCTGCTGGTTTTTCAAAACTCATCATACATATGTCCACTCCAGACTTAAACTCCTCAGTTACCATGCCATTTTAGGAGCTTACCAGAACTTCAACCTTTCCAACATTTCTCTTTCCACCAAACTTTTAAGAAACTTACCTCGAGTGTCAGACACTTTTCCAGCATCTGTTACTTCTGCTGCTGCTGCTTCTTGTACCTCCACTTACAATGCTGCTTCTTTCCCCTCCTCTTTCTCCTCTCACAACCCTCTGCTGCAGCTCAGAAAGCATTTCCCATGCTCGCCCCTTGAGTCTTTTCTGATTTTATAATACAAGCTTTAAAACTCAGCCCAGCACTAGCCACTGGCAGAACAATCTGCCCTTCCTCAAAGCAACCAGTCCATACTCCTATCTGACAGGATATCACTGCAGCAGTTGCAGCGGCAGCAGTGGTGGCAGAGGTTGAAATGACTGGTTGAAGGAAGATTTTTTGTGTTTGTGGTTTAAGCCCAGCTGGTAACTTGGAACCATGCAGCCGCTCGCTCACTCACTCCCCCGCTTCTTCCTCCCCCTGCTCCCGGAGGGATGGGGAGGAGAATCAAAAGAATGCAACTCTTTTAAACACCTTCAGGGATGGTGACTCAACCACTTCCCTGGGCAGCCTGTTCCAATGCTTGACAAGGCTGTCGGTGAAGAAATTTTTACTAATATCCAATCTAAACCTCCCCTGGTGCAACTTGAGGCTGTAGGCTTAAATTATAGATTTAAACGAACAATAGTGTGTGTGGCTTTAACATAGTAGAATAGAGCAAACTGTTCTAACTCGCTAACACGTAGAGAGAAAGGAATGTTCAGCTGACGGGGGAAGGAACATCCCAGGACTGATAACAACTAAGGAGACAGTAAATAACACCAAGGATTCCAGCCTTCAAGATAGCAGAGCGGTGCCCAACATGGAGCAGAACAGAAGCAAGGACATACCAACTGCTAACTCAGCACCCGGAATTTGCAAGTATGCACAAGCACTGAGGTCATTCAGTAAACACAGTGAGGAAGACTATCGGTGACCACCAGAGACCCCCACTCAGCAAGAAAGCACATGTGTAATTAAAATGCAAATATTATAATTAGTTCATAGAAATATCATGAATATAGAATCATAGAATAGTTAGGGTTGGAAAGGACCTTAAGATCATCTAGTTCCAACCCCGCTGACATGGGCAGGGACACCTTGCACTAAACCACATCATCCAAGACTCCATCCAACCTGGCCTTGAACACCGCCAGGGATGGAGCATTCAGAACTTCCTTGGGCAACCCATTCCAGTGCCTCACCACCCTCACAGTAAAGAACGTCTTCCTTATATCTAACCAAAACTTTCCCTGTTGAAGTTTGAACCCATTATCCCTTGTCCTATCACTAGAGTCCTTGATGAAGAGTCCCTCTGCGGCATCCTCGTAGACCCCCTTCAGATATTGGAAGACTGCTATGAGGTCTCCACGCAGCCTTCTCTTCTCCAGGCTGAACAGCCTCAGCTTTCTCAGCCTGTCTTCATACGGGAGGTGCTCCAGGCCCCCGTATCATCCTCATGGCCCTCCTCTGGACTTGCTCCAACAGCTCCATGTCCTTTTTATGTTGGGGACACCAGAACTGCACACAATACTCCAAGTAAGGTCTCACGAGAGCAGAGTAGAGGGGCAGGGTCACCTCCTTGGACCTGCTGGTCACGCTTCTTTTGATGCAGCCCAGGATACGGTTGGCTTTCTGGGCTGCAAGCACATACTGCTGGCTCATGTTAAGCTTCTCATCAATCAACATCCCCAAGTCCTTTTCTGCAGGGCTGCTCTGAATCTCTTCTCTGCCCACCCTGTAGCTGTGCCTGGGATTGCCCCGACCCAGGTGTAGGACCTTGCACTTGGCTTGGTTGAACTTCATGAGGTTGGCATCGGCCCACCTCAGAAGTGTGTCCAGGTCCCTCTGGATGGCATCCCTTCCCTCCAGCGTATCAACTGAACCACACAGCTTGGTGTCGTTGGCAAACTTGCTGAGGGCACACTCAATCCCACTGTCCATGTCGCCGACAAAGATGTTGAACAAGATCGGTCCCAACACCGATCCCTGAGGGACACCACTTGTTACTGGTCTCCAACTGGACATTGAGCCATTGACCACAACTCTTTGCGTGCAGCCATCCAGCCAATTCTTTATCCACTGAGTGGTCCATCCATCAAATTGATGTCTCTCCAATTTAGAGACAAGGATGTCGTGTGGGAAAAAATGTAAATCATTTCCTGGAAAAGCTGCAAATATACATGAATACGCTAAATATATAGCTGCTGCTGGCAAGTAATGGGTGCGCTCACCTTTGAGAAACTATTCGTGTGAGCGCCCAGCGCTGTAATAGTGAATGCCTGCTTTCTAAACTCCAAATCGAGTCTTAGAGAGTTTCTCTGACTGACTTTTATGGTAACAAGGCCATTTCCTCTTGTCCCATTGCTTGTTACTTGGGAGAAGAGACCAACACCCACCTCTCTACAACCTCCTTGCAGGTAGTTGTAGAGAGCGATAAAGTCTCTCCTGAGCCTCCTTTTCTCCAGGCTAAACAACCCCAGTTTCCTCAGCTGCTCCTCATAAGACTTGCGCTCCATACCCTTCACCAGCATCGCTGCTCTTCTCTGGACACACTCCAGCAACTCCATGTCTTTCTTGGACTGAGTGGCCCAAAACTGAACTTAGTATTTGAGGTGCAGCCTCATCAAGGCTGAGTACAGGGGGATGATCACTTCCCTACTCAAACCACAGAGGCTCACAGACTCCTTTAATTGCTCTGCTGGTGGTAAAATTATGGGGTCTGATTACAAGACAAGATATTCTGAGTTGAATATTTACTCTATTGGAAATAAATAGTTTAAATGGGTGCTTTGCATCTTCACTTCCTGTGCAGCTAATTGACAACACTGAGCTTAGATGGGATATAATCTTCTATCTGTTATGTCAAGACATACAGTGAAGTTATATATAGTTATGTATAGTTATATGTTATATATAGTTATATGTTATATATAGTTATATGTAACTACAGCGATGTCAGACTCAGTAGATATATTAATGTTTAGCAGAAAAATATCAAATTAGAAGCCTAATTTATTCTTCTTTGTTTTTTATATTCTAATCAGTTTTTATGATAAAAGAAATGTTAATTAGTTTTGCTTGCTTATTCTAACCTACCAGGGTGATACACCTATATTTTGGTTATAAGCAGAGCAGGGAAATATTTAAATGTTTGCTATATAAAGTTGTTTACCTGACCATTATTATTTCTATTGAATTATGCACTCTAGAGAGCAGTTCAGCTGAGAAGGACCTGGGAGCATTGGTGGATGATAAGTTGACTATGAGCCGGCAGTGTGCCCTTGCGTCCAGGAGGGCCAATAGTATCCTGGGGTACATCAGGAGGAGTGTGGCCAGCAAGTCGAGGGAGGTGATCTTCCCCCTCTACTCAAACCTAGTGAGGCCACATCTGGAATATTGTGTCCAGTTCTGGGCTCCTCAGTACAAGAAAGACAAGGAGCTACTGGAGAGGGTCCAGCAGAGGGCCATGAGGATGATCAGGGGTCTGGAGTATCTCTCTTATGAAGAGAGATTGAGAGCTGGGCCTGTTTAGTCTAGAGAAGACTGAGAGAGGATCTCATTAATGCACATAAATATCCCAAAGGTGGGTGCCAGGAGGATGGTGCCAGACTCTTTTCAGTGGTGCCCAGCAACAGGATGAGGAGCAATGGCCATAAACTAAAACACAAGAAGCTTCACCTCAACATGAGGAAGAACTTCTTTATGCTGAGGGTGGCAGAGCACTGGAACAGGTTGTGGCATCTCCCTCTCTGGAGACATTCAAAACCCGCCTGGATGTGTTCCTGTGTAAGCTGCTCTAGGTAGCCCTGCCTTGGCGGGGGGGGTTTGGACTAGATGATCTCCAGAGAAGATCAATCTGATCTGCTTTGAAAACTCCATGTTTTATGGGACAAATTTAATAAAAAATTTATTAAATTACATGCTTAATAGGATGAAAGTGCATTACATGTGCAGTGCAACTAACTGAGCAGTTAACATTGCCAAAGTCATGTTTTTGCTTAGGACATCCTTGAGATTAAGACGTACTGAAAGGAGAGATAAACAATTATAAGAGATATGTGCAGTTGGAGATTCTTAATGAAGGGAGCTTGAGGGAATGGAAAGATTTTGTTGGCATATGCTCGATTGGTTTAAAAAAAGGGCTGGAGAAACATTCCTGAGTAGGAACAGGGTTGTACCAAAAGGATCAAGTCTTGTGAGGTATTGACTGTTATAGTGAGGAGACAGCGTTTGGAGGAAGGTTTAGATGTCTGGAGAACATGTTTTTGATGATGAGATGCTAAGCAAGCATAGTGTCCACGCTCCATGTGTGTCCCTCCCGAAGCTGCACGCTCGGTCGAAGAGGATGACCTTCCCCGATACAGGTGGTCAATGGTCACGGGTATACGGTAGCTGCGCTCCCCTGCTAGAACCTCCAAACAAGCTCAAGGTCCAGCTGTAGGGGAACGTAGGGCAGTCAAGCTTCCAAGACTGCAGACACATCCAAGTGAGGCGCTGCATGGGGCAGTCTGCCATTCTTTTGGTGCCCAACGTGGGGCCCGAAGGGTTGAGATAACAACAGATCTGACCAGAGTGTGTCTAATCATATTTGTGATAAGCATTCATTGTTACTACTCGTCACAATGGTGATTTATTTGCTCTCAGAGTTGTTGCGCTTGATCTCAGAGTTTCAGCATGTCGCACCTTACAGCCAGTATTTGCTGTTTTAGCATTTATCGGCTGGGGGGCCTGGGCTAAGGTTCTTGTTTCACTGTACTTCATGGTAATGACTTATAATACAATAGACTCATTGATCATGAAACTGGTCTGGCTTGCATTCCCAGCATGGCCATCACCTCTATACTTTGGGAGGTATAAAATGAAATTTTTTAGCAATTACATATATTTTTTTTCCTCGGGGGGGGGGGTGGACCTACAAAGGAGGCATTCCCTTACACCCCCCGCTCCCCCACCAGGCTATTTACAACAGCATTTGAGAGTTCTGAAGGTTTTGGATGGCCTTTGAATACCCTTGAGACCTCCCTGCTGATTGTGCTGGGGATCAGCATGTTTGCAAACATACGGAGTGTGTTTTACCCATAGCCATCCCACCCTGGGAACACCCTATTTCGTCTGATCTCGAAAGTTAAGCAGTATCGGGTTCAAATCCGGTCTAGGGTTAGAGGACGATATAGGAGGACCACCAAGAGATTTTCCCTGAGGCTGGACAGTCATGAGTGGCAGGGTGTGTGGGATAGTATGGGCAAGTATCTAGGCCAGTGGGCCCCTCCAGTGCTTTGGAACTTCACCACTGAACAAGTGCAACATCCAGAAAAACTAGTAAAACAAACACTTAAATGAGGTGTGCTGTCGTCCTGGTTATACCAGAGAGGGACAACTCGCTGCAATGTGCTGGGGCTTGGCCTACGCCTACAGAGCCCTGCTCAACACTACCCAGCACCTTCAAAGAGAAAAAATTGTCTCTGGATCTGATGACAAAGCAACAGACAATGCAGCTACTCCAACTCCAAGCACAGCAGCTACACCAACCACAGTTACAAGCAGAGCAGCTACTCAAACCCTGACCATAACAGACAACGCAGCTACTCCAAGTACAGTAGCTACACCAACCCCAGTGACAAGCACAGCAGCTACTCAAACCCCGACAGCAAAAGACAATGCAGCTACTCCAACTCCAAGCACAGCAGCTACACAACGACCACGAACCCCAGTGACAAGCACAGCAGCTACTCAAACCCCGACAGCAACAGACAACGCAGCTGTTGGTGTTACTCAACCCCCAAGCACAACAGCTGCACCAACCCTGGCAACAGACACTGCAGCCACTCCAATCCTAGTGGCTGATACTGCAGCCACTCCAACCACAGTGACAAACACTGCAGCTAAACCAAATGGACAATTTGTAACAATATCTGTTGCCCCTGTAAGCAAAAGCAAACTAGAGACACAAAGAGCAACCCGCGAAGAGAAGAAAGATGAAGTCCCAATGCAATTACTACACGGAACAGGATCTGAACAAGAGTCACTACTACGTGGATCAGAGGAAGAGGAAGAAGAGGTGACTTCTCGACCCTGGACCTCAACCGAGCTGAGAAATATGCAAAAATATTTCACACATCTTCCAGGGGAGCACATTGTCACCTGGATGCTCCGATGCTGGGACAATGGGGCCGATAGTCATGAAATAGAAGGTAGGGAAGCCAAGCAGCTGGGATCACTTGCTAGGGAAGGAGGAATTGACAAAGCGATTGCAAAAGAGAAGCGAGCCCTCAGCCTTTGGAGGCGGCTCTTGGCAGGTGTGAAGGAAAGGTTTCCCTACAAGAACAATATTATGAGTTGCTCAGCCAACTGGACCACGATAGAGAAAGGCATCCAGTCCCTGAGGGAATCAGCCATCATAGAGATGATCTATCATAGGCTGGATGACGGGAACACATCCGTAGATCCAGATGAAGTCGAATGTACACGACCCATGTGGCGGAAACTTACACGGAGTGCACCATCATCATATGCCCGCACATTGGCATCAATGACCTGGAATGACGGAACATCACCAAAGTGGATGAACTGATTCGTCAACTCCGAGAGTTCGAAGACAATCTCACCCCTTCCATCATTTCAGCTGTGGAAAAACTGTCCCAGGAGTTCAAACAATTGAGAGACGATTTATCCGATCTATCCAGCTCCCCACATGTACCAACCCATGTCTCAGCTATTAACAGAAGGCGCCCTACTGCTTGAGAGAGAAAATATAGGAGTTACACGCCACGGGCCACCCTATGGTTTTACCTGCAGGATCACGGAGAAGACATGAGAAAGTGGGATGGAAAACCTACCTCAGTTCTGGAGCAACGGGTGCATGAACGGAAGAGGTCAACAACGGTCAAGGATGATCCTCCCAGGAAAGCTGCTGCTCCAGTCTCTGGTGAGCAGTTTCCCAGATGGAGTGAAAGAGCTGATTTTACTCCAGCTCCTGTGAGAAGGAATACTAATCCCTTTCTACAAGACAGAAGCGGAGAATTTTATGATCACTATTAGAGGGGCCCTGCCTCCAGCCAGGTGGAGGAGAAGGATAATCTGGTTTACTGGACTGTGTGGATCAGGTGGCCTGGCACATCAGTCCCACAGAAGTATAAGGCTCTAGTAGATACCGGTGCACAGTGTACCCTGATGCCATCAAGGTATCAAGGGGTGGAACCCATTTATATTTCTGGAGTGACAGGAGGATCCCAAGAGTTGACTGTACTGGAAGCTGAAATCAGCCTGACTGGGAGGAAGTGGCAAAAGCACCCCCTTGTGACTGGTCCAGGGGCTCCATGCATCCTTGGCCTAGACTGTCTCAGGAGAGGGTACTTCAAAGACCCAAAAGGGTATAGATGGGCTTTTGGTATCGCTGCCTTGGAAACAGAGGAAATTAAGCAGCTGTCCACCTTGCCTGGTGTCTCAGAGGATCCTTCTGTTGTGGGGCTGCTGAAGGTCAAAGAACAACAAGTGCCAATCGTGACCACAACAGTGCACCAGCGGCAATATCGCACCAACCGAGACTCCTTGATTCCCATCCATAAGCTGATCCGTAGACTGGAGAGCCAAGGAGTGATCAGCAGGACCCGCTCACCCTTTAATAGCCCCATATGGCCAGTGCAAAAGTCTAATGGAGAGTGGAGACTAACAGTAGACTATCGTGGCCTGAACAAAGTCACACCACCATTGAGTGCTGCCATACCGGACATGCTAGAACTTCAATATGAACTGGAGTCAAAGGCAGCCAAGTGGGATGCCACAACTGACATTGCCAATGCATTTTTCTCAATCCCTTTGGCAGCAGAATGCAGGCCACAGTTTGCTTTCGCTTGGAGAGGTGTCCAGTACACTTGGAACAGACTGCCCCAGGGGTGGAAACACAGCCCTACCATCTGCCATGGACTGATCCACACTGCACTGGAACAGGGGCAAGCCCCAGAACACCTGCAATACATTGATGACGTCATTGTGTGGGGTGATACAGGGGAAGAAGTTTTTGAGAAAGGGAGGAAGATAATCCAAATCCTGCTGAAGGCTGGTTTTGCCATAAAACGGAGTAAGGTCAAGGGACCTGCACAGGAGATTCAATTTTTGGGGATAAAACGGCAAGATGGGCATTGCCAGATCCCCCCAGATGTGATCAACAAGATAACAGCAATGTCTCCACCAACTAACAAGAAAGAAACACAAGCTTTCTTAGGTGTTGTGGGGTTCTGGAGAATGCACATCCCAAATTACAGTCTGATTGTAAGCCCTCTCTATCACGTGACCTGGAAGAAGAATGATTTCAAATGGGGCCCTGAGCAACATCAAGCCTTTGAACAAATTAAACGGGAGATAGTTCATGCAGTAGCCCTTGGACCAGTCCGGGCCAGGCCAGATGTGAAAAATGTGCTCTATATCACAGCCAGGGAGAACGGCCCCACCTGGAGCCTCTGGCAGAAAGCTCCAGGGGAGACTCGAGGTCAACCCCTCGGCTTTTGGAGTCGGGGATATAAAGGATCCAAGGCCAGCTACACTCCCACTGAAAAAGAGATACTGGCAGCCTATGAAGGGGTTCGAGCTGCCTCAGAAGTGATTGGAACTGAAGCACAGCTCCTCCTGGCACCCGGGTTGCCTGTGCTGGGCTGGATGTTCAAAGGCAGGGTCTCCTCTACACATCATGCAACTGATGCTACATGGAGTAAGTGGGCCGCACTAATTACACAACGAGCTCGAATAGGAAATCCCAGTCATCCAGGAATTCTAGAAGTCATCATGGACTGGCCAGAGAGCAAAGATTTTGGAATGTCACCAGAAGCGGAGGTGATGCGTGCTGAAGAGGCCCCACCATATAATGAACTTTCAGAAAGTGAAGAAGCATATGCCTTATTTACTGATGGGTCCTGCCATATTGTGGGAAAGCACTGGAGATGGAAGGGAGCTGTGTGGAGTCCCCTGAGACAAGTTGCAGAAACTGCTGAGGGAGAGGGTGAATCGAGTCAGTTTGCAGAGGTGAAAGCCATCCAGCTGGCCTTGGACATTGCTAAAAAAGGGAAATGGCCAGTACTTTATCTCTCTACTGACTCATGGATGGTGGCAAATGCCCTGTGGGGGTGGTTGCAGCAATGGAAGCAGAGCAACTGGCAACACAGAGGTAAACCCATCTGGGCTGCTGCATTGTGGCAAGATATCGCTGCCCGGGTGCAGAACCTGGTGGTGAAGGTACGCCACGTAGATGCTCATGTACCCAAGAGTCGGGCCACTGAGGAACACCAGAATAACCAGCAAGTGGATAAAGCTGCTAAGGTTGAAGTGGCTCAGATGGACTTAGATTGGCAACATAAGGGTGAATTATTTTTAGCCCTGTGGGCCCATGACACCTCAGGCCATCAAGGCAGAGATGCAACATATAGATGGGCTCGTGATCAAGGGGTAGACTTAACAATGGACACTATTGCCCAGGTTATTCACGAATGTGAAACATGTGCTGCAATTAAGCAAGCCAAGCGGTTAAAGCCTCTCTGGTATGGAGGACGATGGCTGAAGTACAAGTATGGGGAGGCCTGGCAGGTTGACTATATCACACTCCCACCGACCAGCCAAGGCAAGCGCCATGTGCTTACCATTGCAGAAGCAACCATCAGATGGCTGGAAACATACGCTGTGTCCCACGCCACTGCCCGGAACACTATCCTGAGCCTTGAGAAACAAGTTTTGTGGTGACACGGCACCCCAGAGAGAATTGAGTCAGACAATGGGACTCATTTCCAGAACAAGCTTGTAGACACTTGGGCCAAAGAGCATGGCATTGAGTGGGTATATCACATCCCCTACCATGCACCAGCCTCTGGGAAAATCCAACGGTACAATGGGCTGTTAAAAACTCCACTGAGAGCAATGGGTGGTGGGACTTTCAAACACTGGGATACACATTTACCAAAAGCCACCTGGTTGGTCAACACTAGGGGATCTGCCAACAGGGCTGGCCCAGCCCAATCAGAACTTTTACATACTGTAGAGGGGGATAAAGTTCCTGTGGTGCCCATAAAGAATCTCCTGGGGAAGACAGTCTGGGTTATTCCTGCTTCAGGCAAAGGCAAACCCACTCGTGGGGTTGCTTTTGCTCAGGGACCTGGATATACTTGGTGGGTAATGCGGGAAGATGGGGAAGTCCAATGTGTACCTCAAGGGGATTTAATTTTGGGGGAAAACAGCCAATGAACTCAATTGTATGCTGTTGCCTGCTCTATAACACTTTGATAGCCCACCAGCTAGATATCTTCAGGTCGCCAGCCACCGACTGTGACTTCCCTCTGATCATCACCCCAACAAAGAATGAATTTTGACGAAACCAGATGAGCTCAGCAGTGACCAGATGAGTTTGGCAGTGTCATCAGCAGGCAACAACCCAACAGTACACACCGTCCCTCCTGCCCTGAAAGACTATTACAAGAGATGGAGCCTGACATCATGGACTGGATGAATTCAGCAATTTTGTAGGCATTGGTCCATGGACTAGGGAATGATATCTTTCTCTTTGTGTGTGTGTGTGTATATATATGTCTATATATAGGACAGGGACGATGGTGTGTTGAGAAATGTGGGATCTGAGCATGACGTGAATGGTATGGAATAAGGGGTGGATACTGTCCTGGGTTCAGCTATAGCAGTCATTTTTCTCTTTCTTTGTAGCTGATGCAGCGCTGGGGTTTTTAACTTTCAGCCTGGGAACAGCGCTGATAACACTGATGTTTTTAGTTGTTGCTAAGTAATGTTTACTCCGACCAGGGACTTTCTCAGTCTCATGCTTTGCCAGGGAGGAGGGGAAGCTGGGAGGAAGCAGAGACAGGACACCTGACCCAAACTAGCCAAAGGGGTATTCCGTACCACAGCACATCATGCCCAGTATATAAACCGGGGGGAGTTACCCAAAAGGCCCAGATCACTGCTCGGGTCAGGCTGGGTATCGGTCTGCGGGTGGTGAGAAATTGTATCCTCTCCTCTTGTTATTTCCCTTATCATTATTATTATTGGTGGTAGCAGTAGTGGTTTTGTATTATACCTTAGTTACTGGACTCTTTTTATCTCAACCCATAGGAGTTAAATTCTTCCGATTCTCCTCCCCATCCCTTCAGGAGCGGGGGAAGGAAGAAGTAGGGGAGTGATTGGGCAGCTGCATAGTTCTGAGTTACCAGCTGGGCTTAAACCACGACAGTTCTTTGTGGCACCAAATGTGTGGCACGAAGCGTTGAGATGACGACAGGATCTGACCAGAGTGTGTCTAATCATATTTGTAATAAGCATTCATTCTTTCAGATTAATAGTCACTCATGACAATGTTGATTTATTTGCTCTCAGAGTTGTTGCTCTTGATCTCAGAGTTTCAGCATGTCATAGCTTAATTACAGCCAGTATTTGCTGTTTTAGTGTTTATTGGCTGGGGGACCTGGGCTAAGGTTCTTGTTTCACTGTACTTCATGGTAATGACTTGTAATGCAATAGACTCATTGATCATGAAACTGGTCTAGCTTGCGTTCTCACTGTGGTCATCACCTCTATACTCTGGGAGGTATATAATGAAGTTTTTTAGCAATTGCATATCTTTTTTTTCTCCTTGGGGGGTCAACCTATGAAGGAGGCATTCCCTTACACCCCCTGCTCCGCCACCAGGCTATTTACAACAGCATTTAAGAGTTCTGAAGTTTTTGGATGGCCTTTGAATACCCTTGAGACCTGCCTGCTGATTGTGCTGGGGATCAGCATGTTGGCAAACATACGGAGTGTGTTTTACCCATGGCCATCCCACCCTGGGAACACCCTATTTCGTCTGATCTCGAAAGTTAAGCCGTATTGGGTTCAAGTCTGGTCTAGGGTTAGATGACAATATAGGAGGACCACCAAGAGATTTTCCCTGAGGCTGGACAGTCATGAGTGGCAGGGTGTGTGGGATAGTATGGGCAAGTATCTAGGCCTTCTCATCTCAAGAATAACATCAATTGTAGCAATGTATTATAATTAATTGTGCTGTTCACAGGCCACTTTTCCCTAAAATCCAGTTTGTGCAATGGCCACCATTGATTACAGTATTTTACCAGAGTCTCCTGAGCAACTGAACTGCCCGGGGGTCCGCCACTTTGTTCCAAATTCTCCCGAGTGACTGAGCCACCCGGGGGTTCACTGATTTTTTTCCAGTGTTGCAAAATGCAACCCAATGGGGCTTTCTTCAATACTGCCCCTATGGAGGCAGTGGTGCTGACCTCCACCCAGATTCCAGTGTTGCAAAATGCAACCCAGCAGGGACCTTTTCAGGACTCCCCCTTTGGAAGTAGTGGTACTCATGATCCTGACCTCAGGGCATCCCCTGCGACTAACGGGGTACAGGACCTGAAAGAATACCTTTATAAGAAAGTAAAATCAGGGATCTTCCCAAGGTCCCGAGTCAGTCCGGGGATCTGTAGTTCCTTTCAGGGAAATTCCCCCGATGCCGGCGTGAAGGTCTGAGAGACTCCCCGAATCCATGGGAAACACAGCAGAGGGTCCCTGTTCGGGCACCAAATTGTTACTGCAAAAGTCAGTCCGAGAAACTCTAAGAGTCAATTTTGAGTTTTAGAAAGCAGGCATTCTTTATTGCAGCGCTGGGCGCACATGCAAATAGTTTCGCAAAGGTTAGCATACCTGTTACTTGCCAGCAGCAGCTATATATTTAGCATACTCATGTATATTCACAGCTTTTCCATGAAATGATTTACATATTCATGAGATTTCTGTTAACTAATTATTATATTTGCATTCTAATTACACATGCACTTTCTTGCTGAGTGGGGGTCTCTGGTGGTCGTCAATAGTCTTCCTCACTGTGTTTACTGAATGACCTCAATGCTTGCGCATGCTCGCAAAGTCCTAGTGCTGAGTTAGCAGTTGGTATGTCCTTGCTTCTGTTCTGTTCCAGTCTCTCTCCACATTGGGCGCCACTCTGTTATCTTGAAGGCTGGTCTTGGTCTTATTTACTGTCTCCTTAGTTGTTATCAGTTCTGTGATGTTCCTTCCCCCATCAGCCGGATGTTCCTTACTCCCTATGTGTTATCAAGTTAGAACAGTTTGCTCTATTCTACTATGTTAGTTTAAAGCAACACTGTCCTGGGTTCGGCTGTAACAATTATTTTTCTCCTTAGTATCTGGTGCCATGCTGTGTTTTTGACTTTGAGAACAAAATGCTGATAGCACGCCCATGTTTTTAGTTGTTGCTAAGTAATGCTTACCCCGATCAAGGACTTTTCAGTCTCTCATGCTCTGCCAGTGATGAGGGGCACAGGAAGCCAGGAGGGAGCAGAGACAGGACACCTGACCCAAACTAACCAAAGGGGTATTCCATACCATGTAGCGTGTCGTGCCCAGTATATAAACTGGGGGGAGTTACCTGGAAGGCCCAGGTTGCTGCTTGGGTCTGGCTGGGTATCGGTCGGCAGGTGGTGAGCAATTGGATTGTGCATCACTTGTGCTTATTGGTTTTTTTCTTTCTCCTTTTAGTTTTATATTCTCTTCCCTTGTTATTTCCCTTACCATCATTATTATTAGTGGTATTAGTAGTAGTTTTGTATTATACCTTAGTTAGTGGACTGTTCTTATCTCAACCCATGGGATTTACATTCTTTGAATTCTCCTCCCCATCCCACCGGGAGCTGGGGGGGGAGGGGGAAGAAGGGGGGGAGTGAGTGAGCGGCTGCATGGTTTACTGAGTTACCGGCTGGGCTTAAACCATGACACACACACACATTACTGTTAGTTAAAACCTATAATTTAAGCCTACACTACCACATAAATTAATTTTATTTTGGTTTTGGTAACTACATTTTGAAAAACCTATGAAACATCTAGGCTAAAGTTTAAAAAAAAATCTCTGAGGAGCTCATATATGTTTTAAGATAACATTTCTAAGTCAAAAGAATTGTCATTTTCATGAAACAGTGGAACAACCAGCTGTGCCATATAAGTTTCCATTTTCTTGAACTGGCATGACCATTCAAATTTGTCATAAAATGAACAAACAAAAGAAATGTTTCAGCCGCAAGTTTTTCTTTTCAGTACAGCCTCCATAGCACCTCAAAATTTTATATCATGACACTAGGACACAAGTAGATATGGTGATAGAAATCAGACACTAGCATGATAAAATGAATATGTGAATATGTTTTACAGGTGTAAACTGAAATTGTGGCCATGATGATTTTACAGTTTGTTTTGAATTGGATGAGGCCTTCTATAGACAGATAGGTGTGGCCTTGCATTCACAAGCTCTGGTCCTCATGGGGTACCCTAATATCTCTTGGAGGGACAACACAGCAAGGCATAAGCAATCCAGGAGGTTCCTGGAGTGTGTTGATGATAACTTCCTTCTCCAAATGATGGAAGAGCCAACAAGGAGAGTGGCTGTACTGGACCTTGTCCTCACCAACAAGGAGAGGCTGGTGGGGAATGTGAAGCTGGAGGGCAGCCTTGGCTGCAGTGACCATGAAATGGTGGAGTTCGAGATCCTTGGGGTGGTGAGAAGGGTACGCAGCAAGCTCACTACCCTGGACTTCAGGAGAGTGGACTTTGGCCTCTTGAGGGATCTGCTTGGTACGGTACCATGGGATAAAGCCCTGGAGAGAAGAGGGGCCCAAGAAAGCTGGTTAATATTCAAGCATCACCTCCTCCAAGCTCAGGAGTGATGCATCCCAACAAGGAGGAATCGAGTCAAGAATGCCAGAAGGCCTGTGTGGATGAGTGAGATGGCGAACCCACCTTTAAGCTGGAAGCCTGTGGACTCAAACTTAGAGGGAAGACAGTTGTTAAGAAGGTGTCACCCAAGAAGGCTGTAAGCATGGTTGCTGTAGAGACACAAGGCGGCAATCAGCTATCTCCCAGACATATAAGAACTGAAATCACCCCCCTTGATCCTGGTGAGGGGACTTCTGGTCTGGGACTGAAAGGGTCAGTCTGATGAGGAAGAGGATTAGAGGGACCCTGCCTTCAGCCAGGAGGAGTAAAGGGATTACCAAGTATACTGGACTGTGTGGATTCAGTGGCCTGGCACATCAGACCCACAGAGGTATAAGGCTTTGATAGACACTGCTGCACAGTTTACACTGGTGCCATCAGGTTAGAGGGGCACAGAACCCGTCTGGATCTCTGGAATGACAGAGGGATGCCAACAATTGTCTGTACTGGAGGCTGAGATGGGCTTAACAAGGGACAAGTGGCAAAAGCACCCCATTGTGACCCATCCAGGGGCCCCTTGTATCCTTGGCATAGACTACCTCAGGAGAGGCTACTTTAAGGACCCAAAGGGGTGTCAGTGGGCTTTTGATGTAGCCACTGTAAGCACAGAGAAGATCAAACAGCTATCATCTACCCTGCCTGGCCACTTGCAAGATCCCTTCATTGTGGAATTGCTGTGAGTGGAAGAATGTCAGGTGCCAATTGCTACCAGGACGGTGCACTGGTGGATATATTGCACCAACCGAGACTCCCTGGCTCCCATCCATGAACCGAATCATCAACTGGAGGGCCAAGGAGTCATCAGGAAGACTCACCTTTTAATAGTCCAATATGGCCAGTGCATTGAGGGTGGAGGTTAACAGTAGAGTTGTCATGGCCTGAATGAAGTCACGCCACCACTGAGTTCTGCTGTACCAGACAAGCTACTAGCTCTAATATGCACTGGAAGTGAAGGCTGTCAAGTGGTATGCAACAACTGACATCATTGCCAATGTGTTTTTTTCAATTTCTTTGACAGCAGAATGCAGGCCACAGTTCGTTTTCACGTGGAGGGGTGTCCAATACACCTTGAATCAACTGCCCCAGGGGTGGAAGCACAGCCCTACCATTTGTCATGGACTAATCTAAATGGCACTGGAAAAGGGTGATGCCTCTGAATATCTGTAATACATCGATGACACCATTGTGTGGGACAATACGGAAGAGGAAGTGTTTGAGAAGGGAAAAAGAGTAATTCAGGTTCTTCTGAAAGCTGGTTTTGCCATTAAAAAAAAAAAAAAAAGCAAGGTCAAGGGACCTGCACAGGAGATTCAGTTTTTGGGAATAAAATGGCAGGATGGACATCTTCACATCGTTATGGATGTGATCAACAAGATAGCAACTGTGTCTTGGCCAGCTCACAAAAAATAAACACATTCTGTAGAATGCATATTCCAGGTTATAGCCAGCTTGTGAGCCCTCTCTATTGAGTGACCTGAAAGAACTATTTTGAGTGGGACCCTGAGCAACAACAAGCTTTTCAGGAGATTGAACAGGAGATAGCTCTTGGGCATCTCTGGACAGAACCAGCTGTGCATAATGTACTCTACACTGCAGCTGGGGAGCATGGTCTCACCAGGAGACTCTGGCAGAAATCACCAGGAGAAACCCAAAGTCAACCACTAGAGTTTTGGATCCAGGGATATCGAGGAACAGAAGCCCACTAAACCTTGACTGAAAAAGAGATACTAGCAGAATATGAGGGGGTTCAAGCCTCTTCAGAAATTGTTGGCACAGAAGCATATCTCCCCTTGGCACTGCAATTGCCCATGCTATACTGGATGTTCAAAGGAAACATCCCCTCTACACATCACACAACCAGCACTACATGGAGTAAGAGGGTAGCACTGATCATACATCGAGCTCGACTGGGGAAACCCAACTGTGCAGGAATCCTGGAAGAGTCCGTGGACTGGCCAGAAGGCAGAGATTTTTGAGCATCACCTGAGGAGGTTGCTCATGCCCACCATATAATATCAGAAGATGAAAGGCACTTTGCTCTGTTTACTGATGGATCCTGTCATGTGGTAGGAAACCACTGGAAGTGGAAAGCTGCTGTATAGAGTCCCACATGAGAAGTAATTGAGACCACTGAAGGAGAAGGTGAGTCAAGTCAGTTTGCAGAAGTGAAAGCCATCTAACTAGCTATAGGGCTTGCTGAACAAGAAAAATGGCCAGTATTCTATCTCTATACTGACTCCTGAATGGTGGCTAATGCCCTATGGGGATGGCTACAGCAGTGGAAGAAGATCAATTGGCAGCACAGGGGTAAACCCATCTGAGCTGCTGCACTGTTGCAGGACATTGCTGCCCACGTAGAAAACATGGCTCGTCATGTAGATGCTTACATGCCCAAAAGCCATGCCACTGAAGAACATAGACTCAAGAAACAGACAGACATGGCTGCTGAAATTGAAGTAGATATAGCGGACCTGGACTGGGAGCATAAGGGTGAGCTATTTGTAGCTTGATGGGCCCACGAAACATCAGGACATGTAGGGAGAGATGCAACATGGGCTCATGATCGAGGGGTGGACCTGACCGTGGAGGCCATCACATAGATCACTCATGAATGTGAAACGTGTTGCAATCAAGCACGAGTAAAATCTCTGGAAAGACTGAGAGATACTGTTAAAGACTATGTTGAGAGCGTTGGACAATGAGGCATGGAAGCACTGGGATATCAATTTAGCATCTGCTAACCATCCTGGTCCTGCCCAAATAAAGTCCCTACGTACTGTGGGAAGAGATAAGGTCCCCATAGTGCACATAGGGAAGTGGCTGGGGAAGGCGATGTGGATTGCTCCTCCCTTGGGAAAAGGCAAGCCCATTGGTGTGATTGTCTTCGCTTGAAGACCGGTGCACTTGGTGGGTAATGGGGACACCCGGTGTGTGTGAGAGCCTGGACATTGAGCTTGTCTCAAACACCACTTACATTCCATAGTGTGAGAACAGGAAACTGAGTTTGTCTCAAACACTGCTTACATTCCATAGGAAGCAGGTGTGAGAGTCAGGACAGGAAACTGAGCTTGTCTCAGGCACCATTTGCATTCAACAATGGGAGGCCTTGCAAGAATTATCACAAACAAAGCAAACAAGAAGGATGTTAGCTTTCAATACTACATAGGCAGGATTGTTCTGACCCCCTTGTTTGAAGCTGATAAGCCTCCACAGGAGTGTGACTGGACTTATTGGATAACTTGAGCTGACTCAAAGGATGGGGTCAAATAGCAGACACCACGATATGAGGGACAACGATCACCCGGAGGACCCTCATGAAACCCCAACTTTGGAACTGTGCATGTGTTCACTAAACTACACCCATCATTATCAGAGTAATGCCTCTCTATGCTTCATATGCAAATTATGGATAACACCCCAGAGAACATGAACATAAAAGGGCAGGGCTCAGGTCAAAGGGTGAGCTCCCACCACTGGCAATACCCTGGGTGAAGAGGACCAATGAGACATTGCTGGATCCACAGGTGGTGATTCTCCTCTCCTCTCCTCTCCTCTCCTCTCCTCTCCTCTCCTCTCCTCTCCTCTCCTCTCCTCTCCTCTCCTCTCCTCTCCTCTCCTCTCCTCTCCTCTCCTCTCCTCTCCTCTCCTCTCCTCTCCTCTCCTCTCCTCCCCTCTCCTCTCCTCTCCCCTCCCCTCCCCTCCTCTCCTCTCCTCTCCTCTCCCCTCCCCTCCCTCCTCTCCTCCCCTCCCCTCCCCTCCCCTCCTCCCTTCCCCTCCCCTCCCCTCCCCTCCCCTCCCCTCCTCTCCTCTCCTCTCCTCTCCTCTTTATTGAATATTGACTAAGTAAAAACATGTGGCACAGGACTTGCTTATCCAGTTAAAGTAATCATTGTTGAGTTATATCTAACCACATGCCTTGTATTTTGTATTAATAAATTGTAAAACTGGTTGTTCGGTGTGGTTTCACCTTAATTCAGTATAAGGGTATAAGAGTTAAAGAAGCAAAGTACACTGTGTGATTAAGCAGAGCAACCCAGCTGGCCAGGAGCAGGAGAACAGAAAGATAAGGAACTGGTTATTTTGGGACTGTTTGCGAAACAACGAAGAATGTTGGAAAAAACAAAACTGTAAACCAGGAACTAAACATGATGTGCTAAAACTAGCTTGGTATAACAGGTAAATAATAGGCTAAAAATGTCTTTTGCTAGAATGGTATAAAAGCTAGAGCAATAGGCAATAAAGTGATTCGCTGCATGAAGATGCTCTGAGTCTGTGCCTTTCATACGTCACACCCGTGTGTGAGTGTCCTGGGTTCAGCTATAGCAGTCATTTTTCTCCTCCTTAGTAGCTGGTGCAGTGCTGTGTTTTTGACTTTCAGCCTGGGAACAACACTGATAACACTGATGTTTTTAGTTGTTGCTAAGTAATGTTAGCACCAGGGGTCCCAAAGACCACTACCATAATAGAGTGCGCATGCAGGAAGAATAATCTAGAAATATGATGTCATGTATAAGTAATTTCATAAATATGCATGTAATGTAATGAATATGTATGATTAACGACGATATAATCACAGTTTGTTTGATGCTTGGAGGGGACACGCTGGGAAGAGCTATCCATCCCCTGTGTTCCCCAGTGCCGCAATAAAGAATACCTGCTTGTCAACTTAAAACTTTGTTGGCAAGTTCTTAACGAGTTCTATGAATCAGAGGTATACACATTAATTGCAACACACCATAATGCCTTAGCTGGAGAGGAAATTAAAATACAAGACCAATTTTATTTATCATCTTCCCATTAGGTGAAGGGGGAAAGGGGTTTAGGCAGTATTTGAAGCAAGAATTAAAATAATTATCAGTGGGCAAATGAAAAGGACTCCATATGCCCAACATTTCACAGCCCTGAGTCCTTTCCAAAGAACTTAGGACAAAATTCAGGTAAACAGAAATTATACTGATTTTCCCCAAATTCTATACCGCCCCTGAATAGTTCTTTATTCCCCCTTCCCTAGTAGATGATCCCAGCTGCTTGGCTTCCCTACCTTCTAGTTCATGACCGTCGGCCCCATTGTCCCAGCATCGGAGCAACCAGGTTCAGATGCCGTCCCCTGTAGTAAGTGCATTGGGTCTTCATCTTTCTTCACTGCACAAGTTGCTCTTTGTGGCTCTCGTTTGCTTTTCCCCTTCCTTACAGGGGCAACCAATACTGGCATGGATTGGTCCTTTGGTTTAGCTGCAGTATCTATCACTGTGGTTGGAGTGGCTGCAGTGTCTGTCACCAGGCTTGGAGTGGCTGCAGTCTGTCACTGGGGTTGGAGTGGCTGCAGTGTCTGTTGCTGGGGTTGGAGTGGCTGCTGTGCTTGGGGGTTGAGTAGGTGCATTGTCTGTTGCTTTGCCATCAGACCCAGAGACATCGTTTTCCAAAGACGCTCTGACAGCATCGGAGCAACCAGGTGACAATGTGCTCCCCTGGAAGAGGGGTGAAATCTTTTCACATATTCCGTAGCTCAGTCGAGGTCTGGGGTCGAGAAATCACCTCTTCTTCTTCTTCGTCTTCCTCTGATTCATGTAGTAATAACTCTTGTTCAGATGTTGTCCCCTGTAGTAAATGCCTTGGGTCTTCATCTTTCTTCACTGCATGGGTTGCTCTTTGTGCTTCTCATTTGCTTTTCCCCTTGCTTACAGGGGCAACCAATATTGGCATGAATTGGTCATTTGGTTTAGCTGCAGTGTCTATTACTGTGGTTGGAGTGGCTGCAGTATCTGCCACTAGGGTTGGAGTGGCTGCAATGTCTTTCACTGGGGTTGGAGTGGCTGCAGTATCTGTTGCCGGGGTTGGTGCTGTGCTTGGGGGTTGAGTAGCACCAATAGCTGCATTGTCTGTTACTGTTGGGGTCTGAGCAGCTGCTGTACTTGTTGCTGGAGTTGGTGTACCTGCGGTGCTTGGAGTTGCAGTAGCTGCGTTGTCTGTTGTGGTCAGGGTTTGAGCAACTGCCGTGCTTGTCACTGGGGTTGGTGTAGCTGCTGTGCTTGGAGTTGGAGTAGCTGTGTTGTCTGTTGCTTTGCCATCAGATCCAGAGACATTTTTTTCCCTTTGAAGGTGCTGGATAGCGTTGAGCAGGGCTCTGTAGGCGTAGGCCAAGCCCCAGCACGTTGCCATGATTTGTCCCTCTCTGGTATAACCAGAATGACAGCACACCTCATTTAAGTGTTTTACTAGTTTTTCTGGATGTTGCACTTGTTCAGTGGTGAAGTTCCAAAGCACTGGAGGGGCCCACTGGCCTAGATACTTGCCCATACTCTCCCACACACCCTGCCACTCATGACTGTCCAACCTTGGGAAAAATCTCTTGGTCCTCTTATATTGTCGTTTAATCCTAGACAAGACCCGAGCCTGACCTTGCTTAACTTTGGAGATGAGATGAAATAGGGCATTCTCAGGGTGGGATGGCCATGGGTAAAACACATGCTGTATGTGTAATTGCTAAAAAATTCCATTATATGCCTCCCAAAGTATAGAGGTGATGACCACGCTGAGAACGCATGCCAGACCAGTTTCATGATCAATGAGTCTATTGTATTTGTCCTGGGTTCAGCTACAGCAGCCATTTTTTCTCCTTCTTAGTAGCTGGTGCAGTGCTGTGTTTTTGACTTTCAGCCTGGGAACAACGCTGATAACACTGATGTTTTTAGTTGTTGCTAAGTAATGTTTACTCCGACCAAGGACTTTCTCAGTCTCTCATGCTCTGCCAGTGAGGAGGGGAAGTCGGGAGGAAGCAGAGACAGGACACCTGACCCAAACTAGCCAAAGGGGTATTCCATACCACAGCACGTCATGCCCAGTATATAAACCGGGTGAAGTTATCCGGAAGGCGCAGATCGCTGCTTGGGTCAGGCTGGGTATCGGTCGGCGGGTGGTGAGCAATTGTATCCTCTCCCCTTGTTATTTCCCTTATCATTATTATTATTAGTGGTGGTAGTAGTGGTCTTGTATTATACCTTAGTTACTGGACTGTCCTTATCTCAACCTGTGGGATTTGCATTCTTTTGATTCTCCTCCCCATCTGTCTGGGAGCGGGGGGAGGAAGAAGGGGGGGAGTGAGCGAGTGGCTGCCTGGTTCCAAGTTACCGGCTGGGCTTAAACCATGACAGTATTACAAGTCATTACCTTGAAGTACAGCGAAAGAAGAATCTTAGCCCAGGCCCCCTAGCTGATAATCACTAAAACAGCAAATGCTGGCTGCAAATAAGGTATGACATGCTGAAACTCCGAGACCAAGCGCAACAACTCTGAGAGCAAATAAATCAACATTGTGACGAGTGACTATTAATCCAAAACAATGAATGCTTATCACAAATACGAATAGACACACTCTGGTCAGTTCTGTCATTATTTCAACCCTTCAAGCCCCATGATGGGTGACAAAAAAACTGTCATGGTTTTATGCCTGGCCAGTAACTCAGAACCATGCAGCCGCTTGCTCTCTCCCCCCCTTCTTCCCTCCCTCCTTGCTCCCAGAGGGATGGGGAGGAGAATTGAAAGAATGTAAATCCCATGGGTTGAGATAAGAACAGTCCAGTAACTAAGGTACCATATAAAACTACTCCTACTACCACCAACAATAATAACAGTAAGGGAAATAACAAGGAAAGAGAATATAAAACTAAAAGGGGAAAAGGAAAAGAAAACAATAAACACAAGTGATGCACAACACAATTGCTCACCACCTGCTGACCAATACCCAGCCCAACCCGAGCAGCGATCTGGGCCTTCTGGGTAACTCCCCCCAGTTTATATATGGGGTATGACGTGCTGTGGTATGGAATACCCCTTTGGCTAGTTTGGGTCAGGTGTCCTGTCCCTGCTTCCTCCCAGCTTGCTGTGCCCCTCCTCACTGGCAGAGCATGAGAGTGAGAAAGTCCTTGATTGGAGTAAGCATTACTTAGCAACAACTCAAAACATCGGCGTGTTAACAGCATCGTTCTCAGACTAAAGTTGAAAACACAGCACTGCACCAGCTACTAAGGAGAAAAATAATTGCTACAGCTGAACCCAGGACACACCCCTGAATAGTTCTTTATTGTGAATGAGCAATTTCAACAGAAACAAGGTAATGGAAATGAAAAAGTTCCAAATACATTATGAAACAAGAATAATTGGGCTCTCATCCCATAGTTATTACAGAAATAAAACATTTTCAGAATCTATTAGCCAAACCTTTGATTTCAAAACACCAGAACTTAGCAAAATCCTTATAATTTTGTTACATACATGAAGCAAAAATGTCAGTGAATCAAAATAAGCATCTCTGCCAGCAGTGCAATGCAGTATGCTAGTTATTTTTATTTAGAAAAGACATTGTTCAGAATTATAGCAGCTTTTCCTGCTCAAGGTAAATTTTCTTTTCATGCTAAATTTAGAAACTGGAACAAATAATATCTCTGTTAGCTCTGACTCAAAGCTATATAATCATAATGAAATAAAGAAGATAGAAAGAATAATAAAGAAGTTATATTTCTTGACCTCTGCTCCCCCAGGCTTGAAAACCCTTTTCCAACCTTAAAGCATTCAGAGCATATGTCCTGAAGCTGTCACTTCCCTCTTTTTGGCCAGCTTCCATGATTGCACTGTAAAGAGTTACGTAACCTTCTTTTCTATGATAGAGCTCCCAACCCAATTCTGTCTGTTATGCAAACAAGATTAACAGTTTCATCAACTCAACAATGAAACAATTTTAATAAATATAGTCCTATCATCGGTAAAAAGTGGGGATCAATGCTGTAAGTGTTAACGTGTGATCTAGGGTCAATTCTGCTATCATAGAGCAAGTGTAACTCCCTGCGAGAATCACCAGAGTATTTATGCCCTAAGATTTTAAGGGGTGGTACTATTATTCTAATTTAAACTGTTAACTGAAATCTGTCTGTGTCTGTGTGTGTGTGTGTGTGTGTGTGTAAAGTCAGAATAATTGATAAGAAAAGGTCATGTAATGAAGTCACAATAAGAGACCAAGCTTAAGGGCATTATAAACAGATGATAAACAGCAATGGAACAGCAAATGCAACAGTGTGAAAAAGCATCGAGTGAGCATACTGTATTATATTTAGCATGATGGAAAGAGAATATGAATTAAAAGGACTTCAGCTGCTTCATAATGCTCTGAATTCAATCCATTGCAGTAGAGACAGACAAAAAGAAGTACAGAGTAACTGAGAAAAACAAATACACAGATCTACAGCATTACATTTTCAAGAAGCTTTGACAAATACACAGTAATAAAAAAAATAATTCTTCACATTGATTTTGCAGCAAATACCACAAAGGTTATCAGAACTGGCCTTTTGTTCATTAAAAATATATATTTACACTATAGGGTATTCTAAAGAAAAAGGTCTTGGAAAACTCAACACAGACCCTGAGCAGATCACATTTGAAAATCAGTGATGTGCTGCGTTTCCTCACACATTTATATAAGCTTAAGCTTTACAGTTGAAATTTCACATTTTTCTTCATAGAAAAACCACCTCTACTCCAAGCTAGAGAGAAGACAATCTATATTGCTATCACAAATAAGGCCAGGTAGGATAGGGCGTTGAGCAAACTGGTCTAGTGAGAGGTGTCTCTGCCCATGGCACAGGGGTTAGAACCAGATGATCTTAAGGTCCTTTCCAACACAAACCATTCCATGATTCTATGATTCTAAGATTCTATGAAATTTTCGAAATGAGAAAACCTACCTCAGTTCTGGAGGAAAGGGTACGTGAATTGAAAAGGAAAACAGCGGTCAGCGATGATCCTCCCAAGAAAGTTGCTGCTGCAGTCGTCGGTGAGCAGTTTCCCAGATGGAGTGGAAGAGCTGATTTTAATCTGACTCCTATGAAAAGGAATTCTAATCCCTTGTACAAAAAGTAAGTGGAGAATCTTATGATCACTATTAGAGGGGCCCTGCCTCCAGCCGGGTGGAGGAGAGGGACAATCGGGTTTACTGGACTGTGTGGATCAGGTGGCCTGGCACATCAGTCCCAGGGGAGTATAAGGCTCTAGTAGATACCGGTACAGAGTGTACCCTGATGCCATCAAGCTATCAAGGGGTGGAACCCATTTGTATTTCTGGAGTGACAGGAGGATCCCAACAGCTGACTGTACTGGAGGCTGAAATCAGCCTGACTGGGAAGGAGTGTCTAAAGCACCCCATTGTGACTGGTCCAAAGGCTCCATGCATCCTTGTCCTAGACTATCTCAGGAGAGGGTACTTCAAAGACCCAAAAGGGTAACAACGGGCTTTTGGTATAGCTGCCTTGGAGATGCAGGAAATTAAGCAGCTGTCCACCTTGCCTGGTCTCTCAGAGGATCCTTCTATTGTGGGGTTGCTGAAGGTCAAAGAAGTGCCAATCACAACCACGACAGTACACCGACAGCAATATCACACTGAGACTCCCTGATTCCCATCCATAAGCTGATCCGTAGCCTGAAGTGCCAAGGAGTGATCAGCAGGACCCGCTCACCCTTTAACAGCCTCATATGGCCAGTACAAAAGTCTAACGGAGAGTGGAGACTAACAGTAGTCTACTGTGGCCTGAATGAAGTAATACCACCATTGAGTGCTGCTGTATCGGGCATGCTAGAACTCCAATATGAACTGGAGTCAAAGGCAGCCAAGTGGGATGCCACAATGGATATTGCCAATGCATTTTTCTCAGTTCCTTTAGCAGTAGAATGCAGGCCACAGTTCGCTTTTACTTGGAGAGGCATCCAGTACACTTCGAATCGACAGCCCCAGGGGTGGAAACACAGCCCTACCATCTGCCATGGACCGATCCAGACTGCGCTGAACAGGGGCAAGCCCTAGAACACCTGCAACACATTGATGACATCATCGTGTGGGGCAATACAGTGGAAGAAGTTTTTGAGAAAGGGAAGAAAATAATCCAAATCCTGCTGAAAGATGGTTTTGCCAAAAAAATGGAGTAAGGTCAAAGGACCTGCACAGGAGATTCAGTTTTGGGAATAAAATGGCAAGATGGACGTCACCAGATCCCCACAGATGTGATCAACAAGATAACAGCAATGTCTCCACCAACTAACAAGAAAGAAACACAAGCTTTCTTAGGTGTTGTGGGGTTCTGGAGAATGCACATCCCAAATTACAGTCTGATTGTAAGCCCTCTCTATCACGCGACCCGGAAGAAGAATGATTTCAAATGGGGCCCTGAGCAACAACAAGCCCTTGAACAAATTAAACGAGAAATAGTTCATGCAGTAGCCCTTGGACCAGTCTGGACAGGGCAAGATGTGAAAAATGTGCTCTATACTGCAGCCGGGGAGAATGGTCCTACCTGCAGCCTCTGGCAGAAAGCTCCAGGGGAGACTCGAGGTCGACCCCTCAGCTTTTGGAGTCATGGATGCAGAGGATCCGAGGCCAGCTACACTCCCACTGAAAAAGAGATACTGGCAGCTGATTGGTAGAACTTGTTAGGAACTTGTCAACAAAGTTTTTTAGTTGACAAGCAGGTATTCTTTATTGCAGTGCCGGAGAACACGGAGGATAGCTCCTCCTAGCGTGTTCTGTCCGAGCATCAACCAAACCGTGATTATATTGTCGTTAGTCATACATATTCATTATATTGTATACATATTCATGAAGTTGTTTATACATGACATCACATTCCTAGAACATTCTTCCCGCATGCACACTTTATTATGGTAGTGGTCTTTGGGACCTTTGGTGGTCGTTTCTTCGTCATCTTCCTCTTCGTCACCTTATCTTTTCCTTGAATTCTTGTTCTGGTAGTCTTTGAGGTCTGCGCAGTAGATAAGTGCTTACGCCAGTTTAATTAGTTCGGTAACACTGCTGACATAAGTGAGTGATTTCTTCTTGTCCTTCTACTTATCAGTTAACTCAGCTACAGCACATCCTGAACATCTGCTAGTTTCAGACACTCTTTATCTACAGTCCTTATTTTGCTTAAAATAAATTCTATATGAAGGTCATAAGGTTCTAAAACTATGTCAGCTACAACGATTAATCTTATACAAGGATCCTTATAAGGTTCTTTTGGTTGGGCTTTTTAGATTTGGAAAGTTTTGTTGTTATGTACAAAGCCACCGAGCTTAAAGTTACTTAAAACTGAATGTCCTTGTTTACAAAGGATTATATTTCATTTTGTACTTCCTTGTGTCAGCAGCCTATGAATGGGTTCAAGCTGCTTCAGAAGTGATTGGCACTGAAGCACGGCTCCTTCTGGCACCCCGGTTGCCTGTGCTGGGAAAACAGGACAGTCCTGATGATTCTATAGTCGCTCTGGGCACTCGTAGAATCATAGAATCATAGAATAGTAAGGGTTGGAAAGGACCTTAAGATCATCTAGTTCCAACACCCCTGCCATGGGCAGGGACACCTTGCCCTAAACCACGTGGTTCAAGGCTCTGTCCAACCTGGCCTTGAACACCGCCAGGGATGGAGCATCCACAACCTCCCTGGGCAACCCATTCCAGTGCTTCACCACCCTCACTGTAAAGAACTTCTTCCTTATATCTAATCTAAACTTCCCCTGTTTAAGTTTGAACCCATTACCCCTTGTCCTACCATTACAGTCCCTAAGGAAGAGTCCCGCCCCAGCATCCTTATAGACCCCCTTCAGATACTGGAAGGCTCCTATGAGGTCTCCACGCAGCCTTCTCTTCTCCAGGCTGAACAGCCCCAACTCTCTCAGCCTGTCTTCATACGGGAGGTGCTCCAGCCCTCTTATCATCCTCGTGGCCCTCCTCTGGACTTGCTCCAACAGCTCCATGTCCTTTTTATGTTGAGGACACCAGAACTGTACACAGTACTCCAAGTGAGGTCTCACAAGAGCAGAGTAGAGGGGCAGGATCACCTCCTTGGACCTGCTGGTCACGCTTCTTTTGATGCAGCCCAGGATACGGTTGGCTTTCTGGGCTCCAAGCGCACACTGCCGGCTCATGTTAAGCTTCTTGTCAACCAACACCCCCAAGTCCTTCTCTGCAGGGCTGCTCTGAATCTCTTCTCTGCTAAACCTGTAGCTGTGCCTGGGATTGCCCCGACCCAGGTGTAGGACCTTACACTTGGTTTGGTTAAACTTCATAAGGTTGGCATCGGCCCACCCCACAAGTGTGTCAAGGTCCTCTGGATGGCATCCCTTCCCTCCAGCGTATCAACTGAACCACACAGCTTGGTGTCGTCGGCAAACCTCCTGAGGGCGCACTCAATCCCACTGTCCATGTCACCGACAAAGATGTTGAACAGGACCGGTCCCAACACTGATCCCTGAGGGACACCACTCGTTACAGGTTTCCAACTGGACATCGAGCCATTTACCACAACTCTTTGCGTGCGGCCATCGAGCCAGTTTTTTATCCACCAAGTGGTCCATCTATCAAATTGATGTCTCTCCAATTTAGAGACAAGGATGTTGTGCGGGACAGTGTCAAACGCTTTGCACAAGTCCAGGTAGATGACGTCAACTGCTCTGCCCCTGTCCATCAGTTCCGTGGCTCCATCAAAGAAGGCCACCAGATTGGTCAGGCAGGATTTCCCCTTAGTGAAGCCATGTTGGCTGTCACCAACCACCTCGTTGTTTTTCATGTGCCTTAGCATGTTTTCCAGGAGAAACTGTTCCAAGATTTTGCCAGGCACAGAGGTGAGACTGACTGGTCTGTAGTTCCCTTCTTGAAAATGGGGGTTATATTACCCTTCTTCCAGTCATCGGGAACTTCACCTGACTGCCAGGATTTTTCAAATATGATGGACAGTGGCTTAGCAACTTCATTCGCCAGCTCCTTCAGGACCCGTGGATGGATTTCATCAGGTCCCATGGACTTGTGCACGTTCAGGTTCTTAAGATGGTCTCGAACCTGATCCTCTCCTACAGTGGGCCTAAGGTCTTCATTTTCACAGTCCCTGCATTCGCTTTCCAAGATTTGGGGGGTGTGGTCAGAGCATTTGCTGGTGAAGACTGAGGCAAAGAAGTCATTAAGAACCTCAGCCTTCTCCAAATCCATGGTAGCCAGTTCTCCTGATAGCTTCCGGAGAGGGCCCACGTTGTCCCTAGTCTGTCTTTTATTTGCTACGTATCTATAGAAGCCTTTCCTGTTACCTTTCACATCCCTTGCCAAACTTAATTCTAGCTGGGCCTTAGCTTTCCTAACCTGGTCCCTAGCTTCCCGGGCAATGCTCCTATATTCTTCCCAGGCCGCCTGTCCTCGCTTCCACCTTCTATAAGCTTCTTTTTTCCCTCTAAGTTTCCTCAGCAGCTCCTTGTCCATCCATGGAGGTCTCCTGGCCCTCCTGCTGCACTTTCTTCTAGTCGGGATGCAACACTCCTGAGCACGTAGCAGGTGATCCTTGAATATCGACCAGCAGTCTTGGGCCCCCCTGCCCTCTAGGACTGTATCCCATGAAACCTTACTAAGGAGGTTCCAGAAGAGGCCAAAGTCTGCTTTCTTGAAGTCCAGGGCAGTGAGCTTGCTGCACGCTCTTCTCACTGTCCTGAGGATCTCAAACTCAACCATCTCGTGATCACTAGAGCCAAGGCTGCCCTGGAGCGTCACATTTCCAACCAGTCCCTCCCTGTTGGTGAGCACAGGGTCCAGCATGGCACCTCTCCTCATCGGCTCCTCTATTGCTTGAAAGAGGAAGTTGTCTTCCACACAATCGAGGAACCTCCTGGATTGCTTGTGCCGGGCCGTACCGTCCCTCCAACAGATGTCAGGATGGTTGAAGTCCCCCATGAAGACAAGGGCCTGTGAGCGTGAGGCTGCTCCTATCTGTCTGTAGAGCGCTTCATCCACAGAGTCCTCTTGATCAGGCGGCCTGTAACAGATCCCCACCGTAATGTCCCCTGTTGCTGTTTTCCCTTTGATCCTGACCCACAAACACTCTGTTACCTCATCACCCATCCCCAGACAGAGTTCCATACTCTCTAGCCTATCACTGACATAGATAGCAACACCCCCTCCCCGTCTGCCTGGCCTGTCTTTTCTAAACAGCCTGTAACCTTCCATTCCGACACTCCAGTCATAGGAGCCATCCCACCATGTTTCTGTGATACCAATGACATCATATTCCCGTAGCCTTGCACACATCTCTAATTCCTCTTGCTTGTTCCCCATACTACAGGCGTTTGTATAGAGGCACCTTAGCCAAGCTCCAAATGCAGCTGACTCAATGGCTGGGGCAGCTGGAACATCTCTACATCCCTCCAAGCACTTATTACAGGTGCTGGCAACTGACCAGGAGTGTTGGGATGGATCAATGCTCCCCTCCCCCAACACAACTCCATTCTAATGATTCACTATCCTTATGTCTGAAAATGTTTTCTTGTCACACTTTAAACTTATTACCAGCTATTATGTTCATATAGGAAAAAAAATATTTCCTTCCTTATTTCAGAAGCTGCTTACATCTTCAAAACCTGCTAGCATGTGCCTTTCCTGTCTTCTCAAGTGGTTGATTATTAGAAGCAAATTCAGTATTTTTCTCCTGAGCATAATGGACCAGAGGTCCCAATAAACTTCATGTTAAAGTGAAAAATCTCCACGTCATTTTGAGTAGCTCACAGAAATTAACTCTTTCAGAAGGGTTTTCCATGTGAATCCAATTGTGCTAACAGTCATCAAGAGCATACAGCTACTCACAGCTACAGGTTGGGCAGGGAAGAGATTCAGAGCAGCCCTGCAGAGAAGGACTTGGGGGTGTTGGTTGACGAGAAGCTTAACATGAGCCAGCAGTGTGCGCTTGCAGCCCAGAAAGCCAACCGTATCCTGGGCTGCATCAAAAGAAGCATGACCGGCAGGTCGAAGGAGGTGATTCTGCCCCCCTACTCCGCTCTCGTGAGACCTCACTTGGAGTACTGTGTGCAGTTCTGGTGTCCCCAACATAAAAAGGACATGGAGCTGTTGGAGCAAGTCCAGAGGGCCACGAGGATGATGAGGGGGCTGGAGCACCTCCCGTGTGAAGACAGGCTAAGAAAGTTGGGGCAGTTCAGCCTGGAGAAGAGAAGGCTGCGTGGTGACCTCATAGCAGCCTTCCAGTATCTGAAGGGGGCCTACAAGAATGCCTCAGAGGGACTCTTCATCAGGGACTGTAGTGATAGGACAAGGGATTCAAACTTCAACAGGGGAAGTTTTGGTTAGATATAAGGAAGACGTTCTTTACTGTGAGGGTGGTGAGGCACTGGAATGGGTTGCCCAAGGAAGTTCTGAATGCTCCATCCCTGGCAGTGTTCAAGGCCAGGTTGGATGGAGTCTTGGATGATGTGGTTTAGTGTGAGGTGTCCCTGCCCATGGCAGGGGGGTTAGAACTAGATGATCTTAAGGTCCTTTCCAACCCTAACTATTCTATGAGTCTATGAAAATTCCTTAGTTAACTTTTTGTAGGTTTGCGACTTGCTTTGCTATATCCAAGACTGCCATCTTCTGGGCACTCTCTGCAGGAACAGCTCATTGCGATTTGGGAAGAGAATGCGGTAGATCATGGAAATCCTTTGGGACTCTGTTCTAGTGTGCTCTTCCAGGCCTGGATCTTGAGTGCTTAGCTCAAATTTAACTTCTCCCCCCCCCCCCACTAGGAGGAAATAACTTTATCAGGGACTCTGTTTATTTACTAGGGCAGTTTCTTTGTCCTCCATTCCAAGCTTCTTTCCAGGTTATACAATACCCAGAATCTCTCTCCCTTCATTTTTTCTTAGGTCTGCTTTACCAGCACGTTTTTGTTGTATTGCTGTTTGGGGTTTTTTTTAACCTTCTCCTTTGATTCCTGCTCTTTTCCCTGTCTGCTTCTCACTATTTCTGTCTCATCTCCACCAACCCTACTCAGTGTCTGCCTGCATTTTGATGTCAAAAAATGCCTCTTAGATTACAAGTCTGTGTAAAATGCCTCTGTTCTGATCTGGTAACACTTGGCGACTCTATGCTTTGATCATATGGTCTGTAGTGCTGTTAAGCAGCAGTACGAAAGAAAAATCTTTCACCTGCAGAAAACTCAGAGGTTTCAGAAACATGGATGCAAGGAATGGTAGGGACAACCAGAAAAACAACCACTTGTAGCCATTTGCTTATATTTTCCACTTCATAATTGTTTAATTTTTTTCCTTAAGCAATCACTGACTTTAAAATGGGAGCTGTCTTTGCAGAACCATAGCAAATGATTCATTTTTATCTTCTCACTTCTAAAATCCAGTACTGGGCATACAGGGCAGGCTCAGTGGGTAGAATGCCTGGCACTTGCTGTCCAGGTCTGCCGGGAGCAGTGCTCCAACTTGGTGCTGGACAGGCCAACCTGCAACAGTTTCTTTCTGTAGCTCCCCCTTATTGCCATTGTCTACCCTCCCTTCCCTTTACTCCAACTTTTATCCCTCCTGTTCAACTTTCCCATAGCAGCCCTCATAGTGCTGTGCTTTGTATTAGTAGCTAGAAAGGTGTTGATAACACATCAGTGTTACTGCTGAGCAGTGCACAGCATCAAGGCTGCGTCTCCAACCCCCCACCCCCACCCCCAAAGGCAAGTAGTCTGGGAGTGGGCAAGAGGTTGGGAGGGGACGTAGCCAGAACAGCTGACCCATGCTGACCAATGACATCATGCTCAGCAATAAAAGTTGAGAGAAAGGAAGAGGGGAGGGGACATTCATTATTAAGGCTTTTGTCTTCCAGAGCAACCACTACACATATGGAGGCCCTACTTTCCAGGAAGTAGCTGCACATTGCCTGCTGATAGGAAGTAGAGATTAAATGTTTTTGTTTTCCTTTGCTTATGTGTGTGGCCTTTGTATTGTTTTTATTAATCTGCCTTTATCTCAATCCACAAGTTTTTTCCTTCGTATTTTCTCCCCCTCTGTCCTGCTGAGGAGGGGGAGTGAGAGAGCAGCTTGGTGGGCACCTGGCGGACAGACAAAGTGTCATGGTTTAACCCCAGCTTCTAAGTACCATGCAGCTGCTTGCTCACCCCCCTCCTTCCCCCCTCCCTGGGCAGGATGGGGAGAAGAATCAAAGGAATGTAAAACCCACCGGCTGAGATAAGAACAGTTTAACCCAGTGACTGAGGATGAGAAAAAGGCTGAGATACTCAATGCCACCTTTGCATCAGTCTTTAAGAGTCAAATCAACCACCCTCAGGGTACTCAGTCCCCTGAGTTGGATGACAGAGATGAGGAGCTGATTGAAGTCCTCATAATCCAGGAAGAAATGGTTAGTGACCTCCTGCTCCACTTAGACGTACACAAGTCTATGGGGCCAGATGGGTTCCGCCCAAGAATGCTGAAGGAGCTGGCAGAGGAGCTCGCCAAGTCACTTTCCATCGTTTAGCAGCAGTCCTGGTCTAGTGGGCAGGTCCCAGACAATTGGAGGTTGGCCAACGTGATGCCTCTCTGCAAAAAGGGCAGGAAGGAGGACCCTGGAAACTACAGTCCTGTCAGCCTGACCTCAGTGCCAGGGAAGGTCATGGAGCAGATCATCCTAAGTGAGATCACACAGCACATGAGGGAAAACCAGGGGATCAGGCCCAGTCAGCATGGATTCGTGAAGGGCAGGTCCTACTTGACCAACCTGATCTCCTACAACAAGGTGACCTGCCTGGTTAATGAGGGAAATGATGTGGACATTGTCCATTTGGACTTTAGTAAAGCATTTGACGCTGTCTCCTACAACATTCTGGAGAAACTGGCTGCTCATGGCCTGGATATGTGTATTCTTTGCTGGGCTGAAAACTGGCTGGATGGCAGAGCCCAAAGAGTGGTGGTAAATGGTGTCACATCTAGTTGGCAACCAGTCACTAGTGGTGTCCCTCAGGGCTCGGTGTTAGGTCCAGTGTTATTTAATATCTTCACTGATGATCTGGATGAGGGGATTGAGTGTACCCTCAGTAACTTTGCAGACAACACCAACTGGGTGGGAGTGTTGATCTGCTGGAGGATAGGAAGGCTCTGCAGAGGGCTGGATCGGTGGGATGTGGACAGTGGTATGAATTTCAACGAGGCAAAGTGCTGGGTCCTGCGCTTGGGCCACAACAACCCCATGCAACGCTATAGGCTTGGGGAAGAGTGGCTGGAAAGCTTCCCAGCAGAAAAGTACCTGGGGGCACTGATTGAAGGCTGGCTGAACATGAGCCAGCTGTGTCCCCAGGCAGACAAGAAGGCCAATGGGATCCTGGCCTGTATCAGAAATAGTGTGGCCAGCAGGACTAGGGAAGTAATAATCCCCCTGTACTCAGCACTGGTGAGGGCGCACCTTGAATATTGTGTTCAGTTCTGGGCCCCTCACTACGAGGTAGATATTGAGTTGCTGGAGCGGGTCCAGAGAAGGGCAACGAAGCTGGTGAAGGTCCTAGAGCACATCTCATGAGAAACGTCTGAGGGAACTGGGGTTGTTTAGTCTGGAGAAGAGAAGGCTCAGGGGGGACCATATCGCTCTCTACAACTGCCTGAAAGTTGGATGGAGTGAGGTGGGGGTCGGTCTCTTTTCCCAAATAACAAGTGATAGAAGAAAAGGTAATGTCCTCAAGCTGCACCAGGGGAGGGTTAGATTGGATATTAGGAAAAATTTCTTCAGAGAGAGGGTGATCAGGTATTGTAACAGGCTTCCCAGGGAAGTGGTGGAATCACCATCCCTGGAAGTGTTCAAAAACCATGTAGATGAGGCCCTTAGTGACATGGTTTAGTGGTGGACTTGGCAGTCCTGGGGTGAAGGTTGGACTTGATGATCTTAAAAGTCTTTTCCAACCTAGTTGATTCTATGATTCTAATAACTAAAGTACAATACAATATAACCATACTACTGCTAATAATAATAAAAAGGGAAATAACAAGGGGAGAGAATATAAAACTAAAAGGGAAAAGGAAAAAAAAAACCACAAGTGATGCGCAATACAATTGCTCACCACCCACTGACTGATACCCAGCCCAACCTGAGAAGCGATCGGGTCCCTTCCAGGTAACTCCCCCCAGTTTATATACCAAGCATGATGTGCCATGGTATGGAATACCCCTTTGGCTAGTTTAGGTCAGGTGTCCTGTCTCTTCTCTCTCCCGGCTTCCTGTGCCCCTCCTCCCTGGCAGAGCATGAGAGACTGAAAAGTCCTTGATCAGGGTGTTACCTGGCAACAACTAAAACATCAGTGTGTTATCAGCATTGCTCTCAGACTAAAGCCAAAACACAGCACTGCACCAGCTACTAGGAAGGAAAAATAAATAACTGTTACAGCTGAAAACAGGACAGTTTCCACCCCTTATTCCATACCATTTAGGTCATGCTCAGGTCCCACATTTTCCAATATACAATCATTTTTTTGTCTCACACTCCGGTGCACTGTCGTGGTCACGATTGGCACTTGTTCTTCGACCCCACAACAGAAGGATCCTCTGAGAGACCAGGCAAGGTGGACAGCTGCTTAATTTCCTGCATCTCCAAGGCAGCTATACCAAAAGCCCATCGGTACCCTTTTGGGTCTTTGAAGTACCCTCTCCTGAGATAGTCTAGGACAAGGATGCATGGAGCCTTTGGACCAGTCACAATGGGGTGCTTTAGACACTCCTTCCCAGTCAGGCTGATTTCAGCCTCCAGTACAGTCAGCTGTTGGGATCCTCCTGTCACTCCAGAAATACAAATGGGTTCCACCCCTTGATAGCTTGATGGCATCAGGGTACACTCTGTACCGGTATCTACTAGAGCCTTATACTCCCCTGGGACTGATGTGCCAGGCCACCTGATCCACACAGTCCAGTAAACCCGATTGTCCCTCTCCTCCACCCGGCTGGAGGCAGGGCCCCTCTAATAGTGATCATAAGATTCTCCACTTACTTTTTGTACAAGGGATTAGAATTCCTTTTCATAGGAGTCAGATTAAAATCAGCTCTTCCACTCCATCTGGGAAACTGCCCACCAGAGACTTGAGCAGCAAGTTTCCTGGGAGGATCCCCATTCACTGTTGGTTTTCCTTGCAATTCATGTACCCGTTCCTCTAGAGCTGAGGTAGGTTTTCCATCCCACTTTCTCATGCCTTCTCCATGATCCCACAGGTAAAACCATAGGGTGCCCTGTGGCATGTACCTTCTATATCTTCCCTCTCGGGCAATTAGGCACCTTCTGTTAATAGCTGAGCCATGGGTCGGTACACGTCGGGAGCTGGATATATTGTCTCTCAATTGCTGGAACTCCTGGGACAGTATTTCTGGGTCTTGTACATTCGACTTCATCTGGATCTATGCATGTTTCCTTGTTATCTGACTTAGGATAAATTGTCTCTAGAATGGCTAATTCCCTCAGGTACTGGAGGCCTTTCTTTATCATGGTCTACTTGCCTGGGCAACATATAACATCTTCCTGAGAGGGATACCTTTCTTTCACAGCTGCTAAGAGCCGCCTCCAGAGGCTGAGGATTCTTTTCTCTTTTACAATCACTTTGTCAATTCCCCCTTCCCTAGCAAGTGATCCCAGCTGCTTTGCTTCCTTACCCTCTAATTTGAAACTCTTGACCCCATTGTCCCAGCACTGGAGCATCCAGGTGATGATGTGCTCCCCTGGAAGATGGCTGAAATCTTTTTCCTTCTTTTCCTTCTCCCTTTTGACTTCCCCTTTGTTATTATACTTTCCAGGCTGTCTCCAGCAGTTTATTGAGAGACCGAGAATCATTCCCTTCCAGATTTTGCAGCTTGCGTTTAATGTGTGGATTTGACTGTCCAATAAAAATATGAGATAATTGCACTGCATCGTCTTCTTTTTTGGGGTCCAAATCAGTATACTTCCTAGCCGTTGCCATAAGTCTTTCATAAAAGGCAGACAGAGATTCCTCTTTACTCTGTTCTACTTGATATAATTTTGAACAATTCTTTGCTTTAGGAATTGCATGTTTCATTGCAAACCAAGTCAACCGTCAGTACCTGGTTAATAAATCCCGCTGGGCCTGGACATTTGGATCCCACTTAGGGTCTATGGAGGGAAAGTGGTCGTCCACTGACCCCTGCTGGGCCCGCTGAGCATGGATCCTTTCTGCCTCCTCCCTTGCTTTTGCCAGCACTATACTTCTCTCATCACATGCTACCAATGTATCCAGTATTACTTGTAAATCATTCCAATTTGGATCTTGCGTTCTAATAATCCTCTCCAGTACCTTAGATACTTTCTCAGAATCTTCCGTATAGGTCTTGGCTAACTCTTTCCAGGCTCGTAAATCTGACACAGAAAACAGCACCTTGATAGTCACGGGTCCCTCTGCCCCTACTCCCTGGCGTAAGGGAGCTTGAATACTTAGGGGAGCACCTCTCCTTGTTCAGGGCTAAAACTGTCACTTCCAGCACTGTGACTTTCCTCCTCATCTGAATCTGCCCCCTGCTCTCGTTCCCCTGTTCTACCTTTTGGCCCAACCAATAATTCCACATCCTCTTTGTCATGTGAGGGGGGGGACGGGGGATGGGACAGATTTTCTTGACCCCTAGTGTTTGATCTGTCTATCAGTGCCCCAGGAAAGCCAAGACCCTTGTGACCAACCAGTCTGTCAGCATCCTGCCAAGAGCCACCCCCCGAAGCTGAGGACTCATTTCTCTTTTGCAATTGCTTTGTCACCCCCCTTCCCTAGCAAATGATCCCAGCTGCTTGGCTTCCCTACCTTCTAGTTTGTGACTGTTGGACCCATTGTCCCAGCATCGGAGCAACCAGGTGATGATGTGCTCACCTGGAAGACGGCTGAAATCTTTTCGCATATTCTGCAGTTCAGTCAAGGTCAGGGATCAAGAAGTTATCTCTTCCTCTTCCTCTGATTCCTGTACTAATTCCTCTTCTTCAGATGTCGCCCCCTGTAGTTCACACTCTGAATCTTCCTCTTCCTTCACTGTATGAGCTGTTTTTCATGCCCTTCGTTTGCTTTTCCTCTTGCTTATAGGGGCAATTGATACTGGCATGGATTGATCCTTTGGTTCAGCTGCAATGTCTTTCACTGGGGTTGGAGTGGCTGCAGTACCTGTTGTCAGGGTTTGAGTAGCTGCTGTGCTTGTTGCTGGAGTTGGGGTAGCTGCTGTGCTTGGGGTTGAGTAGCTGCATTGTCTGTTCCTGTTAGGGTTTGAGTAGCTGCTGTGCTTGTCACTGGGGTTGGTGTAGCTGCTGTGCTTGGAGTTGGAGTAGCTGCATTGTCTGTTGCTGTCGGGGTTTGAGTAGCTGCTGTGCTTGTCACTGGGGTTGATGTAGCTGCTGTGATTGGGGTTCGAGTAGCTGCATTGTCTGTTGCTTTGCCATCAGATCCAGAGACATCTTTTTCCTGCTCCTTACAGAACAGGGCTCTGTAGGCGTAGGCCAAGCCCCAGCATGTTGCAGCGAGTTGTCCCTCTCTGGTTTTGCCAGGATAACAGCACATCTTGTCTAAGTGTTCTGATAATTTTTCCAGATTCCGCATTTGTTTAGGAGTGAAATTCCAAAGCACTGGAGGGGCCAACTGGCCTAGGATTGCTTTGATCTGATGCCTAAATTTATGGTAATAGGAAAGAATGTTGTTCTCTGAGATGTATAGCATACATCACCTTTGGAACACAGGTATAGTCATTCCTCTGGCTGCTGAGCCATAACTTCCTTCTTTTTTTCTAACAGCTGTGACTTTGGGTATTAATAATAAAAGACATAATCATGATTCTCCTGATTATACAAGGTTGCTTTGTTAATGACTGTCATGGAACCAATAAATACATGCAAAATGAAATTTATTGTTCAAACTCAATTAAAGCACCACCAACATTAACTCCAGATTTGGGATGTCACATGGATTCATCACTACACTGCTGAACCTTAAACTTTATGGCCAATGATCAAAAAGGGAGGGAGGGCTCTCGACCTCAAGGAGTTGCCTTGGATGGTGTCCCGACCCAAGGGAAGAGTCCCCAACTGCAAACCCGCTGCTCTGAGGAGGACCAACTCAAAATGGCTCTCTGGCAGGGTTCCTTTTATACCCTATTCAAATCTGACCTGTGGTCAAATATGGTCATGTAGCCCCCCCATTATCTCAGGACCCCAACTTCCTTGCCCCTGCACCCACCAACTGCCACCATGTGGGTGGGACGACAACTGCGTATGCAGGAAGCTCTCCCAGGCTTTTGTCTGTGGGGGGAAGCTTTCTCAGGATTTTGTCAGGTTGGGTGTACCTGCCACAATGACCAGAGAATGTTTAGATTGCCAGAGGCTCTCCTCAAATACTTTAGCTTCCGAGGACAGGATGCTAGTCAATATAGTAACTTTAGAAAAAAAGCTATTGCTCACTCTGCTTCTCTGGCAAACTCAATTGAGAATGTTTTATTTCCCCAGTGCTTCCTCTAATTTGGAACAGAACAACAATATCACAGATGGGACAATGCATATTGTCTACTGATCTTATTTGTGATGCAAGTATTTCAGAATCATTATACTAAGAAATATTTTTTTTTAAATTTATACAAGAAATGGAAGACCAACAGAAATGGAGCACCAAGAAACAGATCATTGGCTTTAGAATCACAGGTGATTAATCATTCCTTTCCAACATGCTTATAGGAGTTGTCTATGCTGGCTTACTGTAACCTATGTGCTCTGAAATACACTTGGAAACCTCCAAGAGCACTTCAGGCATTGCCAGTTCTTAAGTAGGACAGGTCAACGTGAGCATAAAATGCCATGTCTCAGTGCAATCATTTAACCTCAGTTATAAAACTACAGAATTGCCCCAAACAGCTATTTTAGACCATGCCCTCATCTCCAGGTCTCATCACAGATGCTGAGCTATTTTGCAGCCTAACCACAATTGTAAATTTCTGCTGCATGGCATGACATTAGGCATTAATTAATTTTTAAATACTTTGGTTCAACCTCTAGTCAGAATGAAGTCATACAACTAAAACAAGCTGCTGAAGCACCACATCCTTTCCTGTAACCATGCAGAAAACCGCTTTAGGGAACAGGAAAAGATGAAACAAATCCTCTGCACGTATAATTTCCCTGTGAGTGGATTTGTCACCTTTGCAAACCTCCATACATAAACCCTCTGGCAGCTTGAGGGCAGAGGCCCTAGAAAGCACTAGCTGCACGTTGAAGAATAGTCGGGGGAGCTGCTATGCAGGGCTGCAGAGACCAACAGGCCCCACTGAGATGATGGGCTGATAGGGAGTTAAGGCCAGAACCGCGGCAGGCAAAGCTAGCACTGCCTCATAAGCTGTCCGAAGTAGAGGTTGCACCCCCCAGCCTGCCCCCGGGAGTCACGACGCAAGTACGACAGGGGTGGCAGATTTCACCCTGAACTGTTCACTTCCGCCGGGCGGCCGCCGCTCATTTGACCCCAGGGGAAATCAGATGGCAGCAGCCCCAACTCCTTCGCCTTCCGTGGAACCTCCCAGTCCCCTATAGGCTGCGGCCCGGCATACGCCCTTCCTAGCACTCAATTTGCGGCAGCCGAACATCCCTGAAGGAAGGGGCGGGGCATCACCCTTTCCCCCGCCCACCACGGGACAGGGAGAAGGGAGGGCGGGAGATCGCGGGCGTGGCCGGTGGAGAAGGGGCGGGGCGAGGTGTCAGGCACCGCCCACCTACCTCCACCGGGGAAATCGAGGCGATAACCAATGGGGCGGGGCTGGCGCTGAATTGCCGCACCGCCACCGCCACTTGTAAACAGATTCTGCCTTGCGTAATGCGTGTGAAGTTAGGGCACCAGATATTATCCGCCGTGGCGGCAGGTTGATGATCAGAGGCGACAGCGGCGGGGTTTCCCGACAGCGGTCGCGCGGCAAGCACCGAGCAAAGAGGAAGTGATTCGCAATGTCTTCCCTCCTCATCTCTGCAGCCTCGGTCGGGATTGTCCCGGGTTCAGCTGTAACAGTTATTTTTCTCCTTACTAGTAGCTGGTGCAGTGCTGTGTTTCGGCTTTAGTCTGAGAACAATGCTGATAACATACCAGTGGTTTAGTTGTTGCTAAGTAATGCTTATTCTGATTAAGGACTTTTCAGTGTCTCATGCTCTGCCACTGAGGAGGGGCACGGGAAGCCAGGAGGAAGCAGAGACAGGACACCTGACCCAAAGTAGCCAAAGGGGTATTCCATATCACAGCATGTCATGCTCAGTATATAAACTGGGGGGAGTTACCCCGAAGGGTAGATCGCTGTTCAGGTCGGGCTGGGTATTGGTCGGCAGGTGGTGAGCAATTGTATTGTGCATCACTTGTTTATTGGTTGTTTTTTTTTCTTTTCCCTTTTTAGTTTGATATTCTCTCCCCTTGTTATTCCCTTTATCATTATTATTATTAGTAGTAATTTCGTATTATACTTTAGTTATTGGACTGTTCTTATCTCAACCCGTGGGATTTACATTCTTTCAATTCTCCTCTCCATCCCTCCAGGAGCAGAGGGGTGGGGAAAGGGGGGAGTGAGTGAACGGCTGCGTGGTTCTGAGTTACCGGCTGGGCTTAAACCACGACAAAGATCCTGTCGCGAGGATGGCTGATGGTGGGCAGTGAGGTGGGGCTGCGGAGAGCTGTTGCCGGCTGGCGCGTGGCTAGGCAGGCGAAGGCGGTGGATGAGACGGGGGGGGTGGGGGGTGGTGTGTGTGGAGAAGCCGCTCAGCGCCATGTCTGACTTCGCTCTGGAGGAAACGCTGGAGGCCGACTGGGTGGCCGTGAGACCTCACGCCTTCCAGGAGCGGGAGAAGCAAAAATTCGTCTTCATCATGGCCTGGAATGAGATTGAGGGCAAGTTTGCTATCGCTTGCCACAACCGCAAGGCACAGTGGCCCCGCCAGCTCGGAGGACAGAGCCGCCCCCAAGGCCGGCATCCCTATGCTGAGCAGCGGCCCGGGCTCCGGCCTGGCACGCGGCTCCTCACATTTCCGTGCCGAGGTGGGGCTGCGGGGCTCTGAGCGGGGTGCGATAGCCGAGGCGCTGTCGCAGAGCCCACTGCGCGCCAAGAGCAGCCCAGCCTGAAGGCCGTTGCGGGGTCCGGAGGTGGCAGGTGTCGCTGAAGAAAAGATAGAAGTGCTGGGGAAGGAGGAGAAGGTTGCCTCGTCGCTGCCGCCCTCGCCGCTGCATGCAGCCGAGTCGGCCGCTCCCGACGCAGAGCCCGTGGGGGAGGAGTGCAGCTGGGCCGGCCTCTTCTCCTTCCAAGACTTGCGGGCTGTCCACCAGCAGCTGTGCTTGGTGAACTCGGAGCTGGAACCTTACCTACCTGCCTTCCCCGAGGAGTCTTCGGGCGTGTGGATGGTGCTCTTCAGCGCTCCGGAGCTATCCGAGCAGGAGATGGACGCTCTCTGCTACAAACTGCAAGTTTACTTGCTCCATAGCTTGGATATCTGTGGCTGGAAGATTCTTTCACAGGTGCTCTTCACTGAGACTGACGACCCCGAAGAGTATTACGAGAGCCTAAGTGAGCTGCGACGAAAGGGGTACGAGGAGGTGCTGCAGTGGGCCTGCAGGAGAATCCAGGAGGTGAGGCTACTGTGTGGTCCAGATATCTTCCCCCTTACTATTGCCTTTTCCTTACTGGACATCATCTTTAGTTGTTCTATCTGCTCACCTCTACTTTTGAAGAATTGATCGATCCATGGGACAAAAACACCACAAACAAAAATTGTCTAGTTTAAACAAAAAAAAACCCAAAGTACTTTGAGAATCAAAGTAAGAAAACGAGGCTTAACATTTCCAAGGTCTGTCTCTAGGGCCAAAATTTAAGACGCAGATTTCCCTAGTCCTCTAAGTGTGGCTCAGTACATTTCTCCCCCCCCCCATGGTATCTCAGAGGTGCTACCACCATTGCTGATTGGCTCAGCCTTGGCCAGCAGCTGGTCCATCTTGGAGCTGGCTGGAACTGGTTCTAGCAGACACAGGGGAAGCTTTTGGCATCTTTTCACAGAAGCCCCCTCTGTAGTCGTCCCCCCCACCTTGCACTTAAACCCGATACGGAATGCTGTCTGCAAAATAGGAGTTGGAAGAATAAGGTTGCATTGTGGGATGTTGAGCCTGTTGCTTTAGCAGTAGAGATTATCTTCTAAATAGGATCGTAGACTATCTCAACCTTTTTCATTGTTTCTGAAAGTAAATTGAGTACCTCTGCTTTCTGAAGTGATACTGAATATTGTTGTTTGTTTTATACTTGCATTATAGTAGTTTTCAAAGTGCATTTGTAGACAAATAGTTAAACGACCTTCTTTTGGGAAAAAAAAGGTATGATATTGGTGTGAGGAAACTGGATGTTTCTTTTCCTTTGAAAAATGTTGTTTAAAATAATCATTTAGCATTTGTTTGTGATGACTTACACACAGGTCATTTAAAACGAGAAGTAGCAGCACAACTTTTTGCATAACAGCATTGCATCATGGCTTGTTTTCAGCTACTTCAGGGGAGAGGGTATTATAAAGATTTTTCAGTATCTTAGAATCATAGATTATGATGTTACAAGGAACCTCTGCGGGTTTTCTAGTGTAACTTCATGCTTAAAGTAGAACTATTTAGATTAGGGCTTTTTTTTAAAAAAAAAAGACCTGACAAAACAAACATCCTTAAATAACACTGTGCTTTATATCTGGTTTAAGAAAATTAAAAACAGACTTGAGGGATAAAATCTTTAGATCAGTTTTAGAAGTTTCTGAGAGTTTAGAATTTTTCTACATATAGCACTGTGGTTTCAGAGTTCAAATTTTTCAGCCTTCAGTAGTGTGATATTTGCTTATAATCACCAGACATCATAATTTTACACTGTGCTCTTTTGTTGATTCAGAGTAGTATAATTTGGTAAAAAATCCCTATGTGGATGGAGTCAAAAAAATCACAAACTTCTTGCAATATTGGAACAACTGTAGAAGAGTTGAATTAATATGTGAATTGCATGTATTATTTCAGTTGTGTTTTGTTCTGCTGCTTTATCATGCATGGATTTTATTTCTCCATAATATTTAATCTGTGTATCCTTTCCACCCTTCATTTCCCTATGAAAACAGGAACAAAACCAACCCAAACAGGTAACACCACAGATGACAAATCTGTGTTCGCCTGATACTAATTTAAATTGCTCTCTTCTGAAATGTGCTGTTATGAAAGTGATTTAATAGCTTGCCATTTATACAGTATTTGCTGTTAGACTTGGAGGAAAAATAGTCTGCATGATATGGGATTTCAGGAGTTTCTTGATGTTTCTTTCCTACAGCATTCTTCTGGAGAAACTGGCTGCTCATGGCTTGGATAGGTGTACTCTTTGCTGGGTAAAAAAAACTGGCTGGGTGGCCAGGCTCAAAGAGTTGTGGCAAATGGAATTAAATCAAGTTGGCAGCTGGTCACAAATTGTGTTCCCCAGGGCTCGGTATTGGGGTTAGTTCTGTTTAATATCTTTTATCAGTGATCTGGCTGAGGGGATTGCATGCACTCTCAGTAAGTCTGCAGATGACACCAAGTTGGGTGGCAGTGTTGATTTTGAGGATCAAAAGGCTCTGCAGAGGGATTTGGACAGGCCATATCTATGGGCTGTGGCCAATTGTGAGGTTCAACAAGGCCAAGTGCCAGGTCTTGCACTTGGGTCACAAGAACTCCATGCAGTGCTACAGGCTTGGGGAAGAGTGGCTGGGAAGCTGCCTGGCAGAAAAAGACTTGGGGGTGTTGGTCGACAGTCCATATGAGCTGGTAGTGTGCCCAGGTAGCCGAGAAGGCAAATACCATTCTGGCTTGTAGCAGAAATAGTGGCTGGCAGTACTAGTGATTGTCCCTTTGTACTTGGCGCTGGTGAGGCTGCACCTCGAACACTGTGTTCAGTTTTGGGCCCCTCACTACAAGAGAGATTGAGCTGCTGGAGCGTGTCCAAAAAAGAGCAACAAAACTGGTGAAGGGTCTAGAGAACAAGTCCTATGAGGAACAGCTGAGGGAACTGGGATTGCTTAGTCTGAAGAAAAGGAGGCTGATGGGAGACCTTATTACTCTCTACAACTACCTGAAAGGAGGATGGAGCGAGGTGGGTGTTGGTCTCTCTTCCCAAGTAACAAGTGATGGGATGAGAGGAAATGGCCTCAAGTTGTGCCAGGGGAGGTTTAGACTAGGTATTAGGAAAAATTTCTTCACTGAAAGGGTTGTCAGGCATTGGAACGGGCTGCCCAGAGGAGTGGTTGAGTCACCATCCCTGGACGTATTTAAAAGATGTGTAGATGTGGCACTTAAGGACATGGTTTACTGGTGGACTTGGTAGTGTTGGGTTTGCAGTTGGACTCGATCCTAAGGGTCTTTTCCAACCTAAATGATTCTATGATTGGTATCTTATCAAGCCTTTAATTAGGCAAAGTGGGCTGTAAATGCATTCTTTCTTTTGGGATGCCTTTTTTTTTTTTTTTTTTTTAATATATATAATACTGTTTCCTCCTTATACCTGGCTTTCCATCATTTCACTATTATATAAAGTGCTGTAGTGGTTGAAAACATATTGAACTCTACCAGCCTTGGGAAATCAGAGAGGGGGCCATTTGAGTTGCCTATCAGCTGTTGTCCAAGGTTTAAAGGTGGCTCATCAGCTGTGCTGTTGAAGGGAGTTGCTCATCAGCTTGCTGGTGCTTAAAGGGAGGGATCCTATCTCTTTTTGTCCTTCTGTTTTCAGCTTTGTGTTCCTTCCTGTTGTGCTTTTCTGTCCTTGCAGTGTGCTGATTCAACTCAGTAAACCTCAGTAAATTAGTCCAAGAGAAACTACAGAAATAACTGAGCATCTGGTAGAAAGCTAGCTTGTTGAAGGGTCTGAGAAATACCAAAGCCAGCACAGTGGAGGAAGAAGAGTGCACCTGAGAGTAGAAGGAACAAGGAACTGAGTTGGAAGAAAAGGAAGAGAGATGGGAAGTGGGATCTCCTTTCAGTAGAAGCAATCCATTAGGTCATCTCTGCTTTAAAAAGTAAATTCACCTTTACCAGTGCTTTGAATCTGGTATTGTCAGAATGCTTTACTCCCTTTTGAATTAGACTTTTAAATGTCTTAATATTAGATTAATATCGGACATCTGAGAATATTTTCTACTGTGCCAAATGCATTGTAAAACTGATAAGAGTACTAAGTCAGTGCTGAAGTGCTGATGTTGTGATTCCCTTCAGTTAACTTCATTCAGAAGTTAATTATACCTCCCTCCCCCATCAAATTTTCACCTTTGGTTTTGTAGAAGAATATTTGTTCTTTAGTGGAGTGGGTGTTTGGCTAGGCCTATGTGTCCTGTCATTGCAAAGCTTACACAAAGAAAGGGGTTTTAAGAGTAGAGTCATAATACCTGCTAAGTAAATGTTTTCATTGTATGCTAGTATTACTTTGTCTGGATGGTTGTCAGTTTTGAGGCTCTTGAATATGTTTTCCAGAGTAATAGCATAGTTCAGAAGCATGGAAGAAGAGGGTACGTGGACCAAAAGTTAATGTAGTTTATGGCACAGCATGAATACTTATGTATGTTCTCAGTCTTCTGGGTTTGGATTTGTGGTGTGTCCCCCCGTCCAGTCCCCCCCCCATTGGACTCCTGCAGAAAAAGTTACTTAGAACTCATTAGGACGTGAGTAAAATAAAGCTCTTTGCCAAGCCTTTGGGGTAAAGTGTTGCCTAGAAGTCTTTTCATTCAGTTACCATGTTCCAACTGAACAGCGATTCATTAGTGATTTTATCTTTATATTGCCCCTTTCCAAAGGGAAGGAGTCCCAGGATACCATATAAACTTTGAAATATGGCAAACACATCTATTAATGAAGTTACAGAACACAGAAATAAGTATTTACATTGTAACTAACAGCAGAAAAAAAAGCCTAGCACTCTATATAATGAGCAGTCCTATACAATTAGCCCTTGTTTGCTATGATTTCTGTAGCTTATTTGTGGCTGTGCTATTCCAAGTAATATATGAAATTCAAGCAAATGCCTGTTTTTTTTGGGGCAGTCATTTGGCATGATAGTGTAACTCGGGAGTGGCACAGCCAAATTGCACAGTAAGGTGATCAGGGAAGTACTATCTTAAAATAAAAGCAACTTTGCCATGATGTTACACATACATCTGTCTCCCTTACAGAAAAGGAGACACATGGCTTTTAATTATTGTCATCTCCCTCTTGATCTTTCAGAAGAGATCTGGTGTGCCATACATTGTTGTCAGAGTTGGCAGTTTTAAGCCTGAGCCTTTTGATATTCCAATAAGTTTTATATATATATATATATACACACACGCATACAGTTCTGATGAGGTTTCTATTAAGAATTTTGTGTGGGAGGAGAGAAGATGCATTGTTTGGTAATAATGTATATATGGAAATAATGTCTTGGCTCACTTGGCTACATTAAAAGATTGCAATTTTTCTTACCCAGTAGTTCAGTACTTTTCCTTTTCTGCAGACTTGTATTACAGGTAGTGCATTTTGGTGGGTAATTGTTACTGTCCTAGGAGATGTTAACCTAAGTGTAAACAAAGATAACGGATATGAGTGAAAGGAGGCCAAGACTGTCAATCTGCAGTGTGCTGGTCTTAGCCCTCTAGTGTGCTCTCTGCACTCAGGTACTTGGGTATGCAGAATCTCTGCATGCAGGTAAAAGACTGTCTTAGGGTTTAAAGAGGAATAATGTGGCTCACTTGATATGAGCAGCTCTTCACAGGTCTAGAAGACAGCATGAAACATCTTATGAAAGTGTTCCTTTTTAGTTCTTGTGTTTTAAACACCCCGTGTTTTACTTCCCTATATATATTTTTTGTGTGTGTGCATGTGTTTGCAGTTACTCTAAAAAACAAACAGTAAACTTGTTTGAGTTTTATGTGAACATTTGATTAATTAGCTCCTCTAAACAGCTATTCAGAAAATACCCCCCCAAAACCAGACAATAACCTTTGCTATGCATTGGCATATACTTCAATTCCCTATCTTCAAAAAGCTGGTTTAAAAAATTTAACATTTTCATCCACTCAGTAGGTGGATGATTGCTTTATGTACCACTTATAAACTGTGTGGTTCCCAATTCATTTTAATATGTAACTTATTTGTATCTTCTTTTAATCTTAAGAGGTTAGACAGATGTAGTGCTGATTCCAGCACTTCTTATGCTGGGTGGTATTACCTTATTTGTTTATGCTATCCCAACTCTGTGTCCATCTTTTGTATTCACTTAGATGATTTCTGTCCCAAGGGTAAAATATATTTTAGATCTGTACTGGAGAGTCAGGTTTTGGTCTGTTACTGGGGTATTCACCTGTTAGAATAATGCAAATGGTCTTTTTATACTACATAGGTAAGGATGTTGATGGCAATGAAGTCATGCAAACAAAAAGTGTTCTGGCAAGGCTTGATCTTTCAACCACAACAGGTGAAATTCAAATACAGGACCATGCCTGTAAAAGTAGAATCGTAGAATATCTCAAGTTGGAAGGGACCCATAAGGATTGAGTCCAACTCCCTGCTCCTCTCAGAACTACCTAAAACCATATGACTAAGACCATCATCCAGACACTCCTTGAACTCTGAACAAGCCAGGTGACTTGAGCCGCTCCTCATAAGTCTTGCCCTTGAGTCCTTTCACCATCTTGGTTGCCCTCCTCTGGACACACTCTAATAGTGTGATGTCCTCCTTCTGTTGAGGCCCCCAAAACTGCACACAGTACTTGAGGTGGGACTGTACCAGTGCAGTGTAGAGGGGGCCAATTGCCTCCCTCAACTGACTAGGTATGATGTGCTTGAGGCACACCGAGACTTGGTTGGCCCTTTTGGCTGCTCGGGCACACTGCTTAATCGTGTTGAACTTGCCATCAACCAAACCCCCAGATCTCTTTCTGTGGGTGTTGCATTAAAAGGTAAGACAATTTGGCCAAAAATAAACCCCCTTGCGTTCCAGCTGGTCTGCAGATATTAGAGGGGCTGGGCGCAGCTAGGCTTAGATTCTGAGTGATGCCCAATTTGCCACTATCAGTCCGGTCACATTCCTATAATAACCCCTACCGGGTTATTCTTTCTAGGTAGAGATCGGACCAATATACAGAGATCCTCTGTAGAGATACTGTGTAGGAATTGCTGAGGCATACCCAGATCTAGGGCTTTACGCCACAATTCATTCTGTTCCTTGTTAGGTTTAATCCTCCCATCAGATTTAGAGTTTTGGGTAGAAAAACTATCAGATTTAAAATTTTGAGTATGAGTTTGGTCAGATTTAGAATTTTGAGTGTAGACTTGGAGAACCCTTCGGGTGTGATCGGGGGTTTTTTCTCTGAATGAACTGACCCAGCCCATTTGGTCTGTATTTGTCTACTTCTTGTACAAATTCGTTCCAGGTTAGTACGTAAGCCTGTTGGCCTCGCCTACGACCTTGACCTCATATGCGGTCCTGAATATTGACTACAAACATTTTAAGGCAATTAGGGAAACCACGAATGAGAGGATTTAATCGATCTGGGTCAATAGGTGCTGACATCGGGGATTTCCGCAACTCATCTCTATTATACATTGCTTGTATACAAGCTGCTTTCTGTACTGCCTCAGCTAGATCAGCGTAGTTTGTGGTTTGGATCGATAGTGGTTCCCCTCTCTCCCGTGGGTCCATACCACCTGCCCAGTATGCAACTCAAGCAGTTAGGGAATAATGACGATCTCCTGGCAAGGTAGTTAAAAATACTCCGGGCCCCCAAAAACCTCCTGCTTCTTCCTCATTTAACATAATCATATCTCCTCCCTGAAGGGAGATTCACCACAGATACTCCATCTCAGACTCTCCTGCCCATCTTGAGTATTTTTCCCTTAATTTCATTAACTCTGTTGGTGACCATGGAGTGGTACGCACAATAGTGTGGACCTCCTCATCACTATCAACAGCAGTCTCAGTTTTAACCAGAGGTCGTAAGGGAATCGATTGAAAAGCAAGGGTCCCTTCCACCTCATCATCATCACTGTCGGACCAAAAATTTCCTGTCTGAGCTGGGCAATGCGTTAACCTACGAATCTGCTGGACCGGAGCAGAAGGTTGCATTTTATCCAACAGCCCATTCACCTTTTCCAGTAGTAATTTAAGTTGATAATTTTGATTCACCAGTCAATCAACTCGGGATCCTAAGATCTTATTTTCACCCCTGAGTTGATCAGCTTGTGATATAAGTTGATCATTTTGAACTTCTAGTTTTTCATTTTTGCTCACAAGTTCATCATTTTGAGTTTTTAATTTTTCATTTTCTCTTGCGAGTTGATTATTTCGAGTTTCTAATTTTTCATATTCGCTCGCAAGTTCATCATTTCGAGCTCCTAGTTTTTCTCCTGTCTCCTTATGAAAAGCTAATGATGACTTCAGCACCTCATTTTCTGATTTCAGAGTTGCATACTCTACAGCAGAAATCAGATTAGGAGCAGGGGCATTTTTAGCTGCTTGTTGCGCACAAGATAAACAGGCACCTAACACTGCACAAATAACATTTTTAGCTTTTCCCACTCTGATCTTTTGTAAAGCCTGACATTGTTCAATACGTTCTACCACTTTCTCTTCATCCTTCCAAAATTTTTGGGCCCACTCCTTCCCAGCCAGGGAAGGGGCACAATCATATTTTTGCAGCAGTTTATCCATGGCAATCCTGCCGACTATGCCAATTTTCTGTTGCGTTAAAAGGTAAGACAATTTGTCAGAAAATAAACCCCCTTGCATTCCAGCTGGTCCTCAGATATTAGAGGGGCTGGGTGTGGCTAGGCTTAGATTCTGAGTGATGCCCAATTTACCACTATCAGTCCGGTCGCATTCAATATATTGAATAATCACAATTCCGGATGCACTAATAGTGCACTGCACCTTCAGTCTAATCATGCCCACGAGCTAGCACGGCCACACTGAGGGAGCTGGTCGCGTTCAATGAGAGATTTACGATTAGCTACTTAAACAGTGCAGTTTATTAAAGCAACAAATACAGGTTCTTATGGATTGCTGGTGATAAATACACTGTCTGCAAAAGCACGTGCAAATAATAAGGTATACAACCGCGTGACAAAGTTATGAATAATACAGCCTGGCTTTAAAGTATAAAAGTAAAAAGTAACTCTATATAGAGATTTCTAATTTTCCCGGGGAAGCACTGGATACAGTGCAAGTCTTACCCAAAGGCGTCCCTATGGGGGGGAAGAAAGGTCCAGCCTGTCGACCAGTCCCAGGAGTCAAGGGTAATCTGCTGATGGAATCTTCCTCGACTCATCGATGATGATGTCTTCCCTAATGCCCCCCACTTTTTGGGTCATTTTTATACTATTTTTCACTTTCAAGGTGGAGCTTGAGTGACTCTAGTCATACATACCTTTACTGCTATTGGTGTAAAACTCTCGCTTCGCTTTTAAAGGTATATACCACAAGAAATTCAAAGAGCATGCTCAAAGAGGGGTGGTCTCACTTTGGAGGCAGGTAGCATTGGAGGTGGAGGTGTGTTTTCATATTAAAATGCATTATAATGAAGCAAAGTTCACACAAAGCACAGCATTTTGTCAAAAGATGACAGGCCGTTGGCTCAGGGCAGCAAGTATGCAGCTTATCAGTTTTAAGTACCACCTAGTTCCCATCTCTGCTGGTGTTGGGACAGAGCTTGGCCGCAGAATCTCCGCTCTGCTCCATCCTCCGTCAAGCAATGTTGCCACGGGAACCGCTGTGGAGTGAATTCCTGGCATACCAGGTGCAGCTGCATCTTACCCTGAAAGTCCGTTTTTCCTTTATGTGTGAGCAATGCTACATTTTTAAATATAAGTTTAATTTCTAAATCATATTCAGTAATTATTCCACAGTGGGGCTGCTCTCCAGCCTCTCATTCACCAATTTGTATGTATAACTAGGATTAACCCATCCCAGGTGCAGAATCCAGTAGTGTCTCTTGTGAAATTTCATGTGGTTGGCGATTGCTCAGCTCTCTAGTCTATCCAGATCTCTCTGTAAGGCCTCTCTACCCTCAAGGGAGTCCACGGCTCCTCCTAATGTAGTATCAACAGGAAACCTACTTAATGTACTTTTAACTCCTGCATCCAGATCATTTTTAAAAACATTAAAGAACACTGACCCTAGAACTGAGCCCTGGGGAACCCCACTGGTCGCCAGCCTGATGTAACCTCATTTGCTATAACCATTTTCTCCCAACCTGTCAGCCAAGTGTTCACCCATTGTATTATGGACTTGTCTAGCTGTATGCTGGACATATATGTAGTTTGCCTATGGTACAGATTTTATGTACTTGAGAATCCTGCTCATTACCAGGACATGTGGGAGTGTATTTTTTTTTAACAAGATTTCTTTGTTGTTTAAAGATAACTTAGAGAGAATAGAAGCAGTTTTAAGCATGTTCTAATATAAGAACTTGCAGTCAAAGTTCAGTTACTAAAATTTTGCATCCAAATTTTATATACTCTGGAGCTTTACTTCTTTGGAATTCATTGTCTGGAGCTCATTGCAAGTGTCTCAGCAGGATTTGATATTTTATACTTGGGACTCCTGTTCAGTGGAAAGGATGGAGTATCTAAAATCTACTCCATCTGCAGTATTCCTCTCTGAAAACAACTATCTTTAGTTTTACCTTTGATCTTAAATATGCTTCTCTAACTAAAAATCTTTAGACTTTTTCCTGGAAATGGCAAGTAATACTATCAGGCTTCTGAGAACCTAAATTCATAGGAGAATAGGGTATTCTGTTTTAGTTAAACAGAATTTTAGTTAGGGCTTGTTTTAGTTAAAACGTGTCTGGGGTTCAGCTGTAACAGTTATCTTTCTCCTTCCTAGTAGCTGGTGCAGTGCTGTGTTTCGGCTTTAGTCTGAGAACAATGCTGATAACACACCAATGTTTTAGTCGTTGCTAAGTAATGCTTACTCTGATTGAGGACTTTTCAGTGTCTCATGCTCTGCCACTGAGGAGGGGCACAGGAAGCTGGGAGGAAGCAGACAGGACACCTGACCCAAAGTAGCTAAAGGGGTATTCCATATCACAGCATGTCATGCCCAGTATATAAACTGGGGGGAGTTACCCGGAAGGGTAGATTGCTGTTCTGGTTGGGCTGGGTACCGGTCGGCGGGTGGTGAGCAATTGTACTGTGCATCGCTTGTGTTTATTGGTTTTGTTTTGTGGTTTGTTGTGGTTTTGTTTGTTTTGGTTTTTTTTCCCCTTTCACTTTTTAGTTTTATGTTCTCTCCCCTTGTTATTTCCCTTATCATTATTATTATTGGTGGTAGCAGTAGTGGTTTTGTATTATACCTTAGTTATTGGATTGTTCTTATCTCAACCTGTGGGATTTACATTCTTTTGATTCTCCTCCCCATCCCGTCTGGGGGGTGTGTGTGTGTGAGTGAACAGCTGTGTGGTTCTGAGTTACCGGGGCTGGGCTTAAACCATGACAAAATGTCATATTGCAATGTTTTTATAAAATACACAAAATGGGAACAACAGCAAAAGTTTTGGGAATAATAGGAAAGAAAAGACTCGACTCTTCATTGATTAAATCAAGTTTTGGATAATGCTCCCAACTGAGAGCAACTTGCACGTAATTGCACTGTCCTCTGTAATGCTTTTAAAGCTTTATGGACAAGTTTTTTTGGTTTTTGTTTTTTTTTTAAATACCCAAGTCAAATATTTGTTATATTGGCCCAGCTGATTGCAACAGATGCTGGAGCAGTGTGAGGAGCAGCAGCTGGGGACACAGGAGGGATACATGCGGACTAGGAGAGGCTTGTCTGAAAGGCGATGTTCTCCAAGCACCTGATCCTAGACCTGCCAATTGGATGAGACAGCAAGGGGCAGAGCCTGCACCTGGCAGCATGGGACCTTTAAACAGGCTAAAACAATCAGCCCACTTGATTGCAACAGAGAAGCATATATATTTATGGAGCTGTACTCTGCCATTTCTGATGCATAGAAACCAACTCAGTGTGGCCACTATGGAGGCAGGACCAAGATCTGCTTTGTGCCAGGAGGAAGGCAGTATCATAAGGGACAAGGAGGGGTGGAAGAAGGTTACAGGACAGAGCAGTAAGAGAAACCTCTCCTTAACCTTACAGAATTGGTACAAGGCACTGGGTACGGTAGGCTGAGTGCATAATTAGGTAGAGGAGGAACCTATGCAAGCAGTCCTGTCAAGGTCAAGAAGATCAATCCCTCACAACAAAACATGCATGAGGACCAGGGCGGAAAAGAAACAATGGCATGTTATGGTCACTGGTGATTCCCTCCTGTGTGGAATGGAAGCACCTGTTTGCAGACCAGACCCTTTTTTCAGGGAAGTTTGCTGCCTCCCTGGGGATGTCACCACAAGGCTGAAGAGCTTAGTACAATCTTCAGACTACTATCTATTCCTGCTTTTTCGTGTGGGTACCGATGCACACAACGAAAAGTCTGAAAGAGATTTCGGAGCCCTGGGAAGAATGCTAAAAAACTTGGGAGCACAGGTAGTGTTTACCTCAATCCTCTCAGCAATTAGGGTAGACTTTAAAAGTAACAGGCAAACTCAGGATATCAATACCTGGTTCCAGGACTGGTGCCTCCACCAAAACTTTGGGGTTTACAACCATGGGAGAGTCTTTGAGAGACAAGGTATGCTGGGGCCTGACGGGATCCGCCTGTCCTGATGGGGAAAACACATCTTTGGATGTAAGCTGGTGGGACTGATTGAGAGAGTTTTAAACTAGAATTGATGGGGGAAGGGGATGCCTTCAGTTCTCCTGTTGGTAAGCCAAGGTTTGGCATGGCATTGCTTGAGGGTGTCAATGCTAGTGGGAACATTTACATTGCTCCTGGGAGCAGGGAGGACTCAGGAGCGTATCCAAAATGCTTGTACACCAATGCATACAGTGAAAAACAAACAGGATGAACTAGAAGCATTGGTCAGCTCCCAGAACTCTGATGTCATTGGTATTAGTGAGACTTGGTGGAATGAGTCCCATGATTGGAGTGCTGGGATGGAGGGCTAAAGGCTGTTCAGGAGGGATAGGCAGGGCAGGCAAGGTGGAAGAATTGCACTGTATGTAAGGGAGAGGTTTGGTTGTACACCCCTTAAAGTTAGTGATAATTAGAGGGATGGAAAGCAAAGGAGATGATGTAGTGGGTATATACTACTGATTGCCCAGCCAGGATGTAAGCACCAATGAGTTATTCTATAGGCAATTAGGAAAAAATTCTGGATCGGTAGCCCTTGTCCTTATGGGAGATTTCAACTTCTCAGACATCAACTGGGAATATTATGCTTCTGTGACAAGCAGGTCTAGGAAATTCTTGAAGTTTGTGGAAGATGATAACTTCTTGACACAAGTACTCAGGGAGCCAACTAGGAAAGATGCCCTCCTAGACTTGCTATTTGTGAATGCAGAAGGACTCATGGGGGACTTGATGGTAGGCGGCTGTCATGGCCACAGTGATCATGAAATGGTTGAGTTTAAAACTTTCAGTGTAATGAGGAAAAAAAGGTCAGCAGAGTTGCAACCCTGGACTTCAGGAGAGCAAACTTTAAGCTATTCGGGGAGCTACTTAGAAGAGTACCCTTGGAATCTGCTTTTGAGGGCTTAGGAGTCCACAAGTGCTGGTCAGTCTTTAAGAACCACTTTTTAGAAGCACAGGATCAGGCAATTCCACTGTGTCGTAAGTCAAGCAAGCAGGGCAGAAGACCAGCATGGCTGAACAGGGAACTCCTTGTGGAGCTCAAGAGGAAAAAGAAATGGTATGATCTCTGGAAGCAAGGTCAGGCTTTGCAGGAAGATTACAGAACTGTGGTTTGTATATGTGGGGAGAAGACATGAAAGGCCAAAGCTGAACTAGTGTTGAAACTGGCCAGTGTTGTGTCGGACAACAAGAAGGGCTTTTTAAAATATGTTTATTACCAAGAAGAGGTCTAAAGAAAACATTGGACTGATACTTGAAGATGATCACCTGACTAATAGGGATGAAGAAAAAGCAGAGGCATTCAAAGTTTTTTTTTGCCTCAGTCTTCAGTATTACAGATAGACCTTGGGCTGCCTGGTCCTCTGAGTCAGAGGACCATGACTGTGGGAACAGTGACTTTCTGTTTGTGGAAAGTAAAATTGTAAGGGACCAGCTATGTTGGCTGAATGTTCACAAGTCCAATTGGCCTGATGGGATTAATCCCAGAGTACTGAAGGAGCTAGCATGTGTTATGGCAGGACCCTTCTCGATCCTCTACCAAAGGTCTTGGGAGTCTGGGGAGGTTCTTGCTCACTGGAAGCTAGCTAATCTTATTCCAGTTTATAAGAAGGGTGTGAGGTGTAAGACCCAGGAAACTACAGACCTGTTAGACTAACCTTGGTTCCTGGAAAAATTATAGAGATCATCGTACTGGATGCTACTGAAAGGCATTTAAAGAACAATGCAATCATCAGGCACAGTCAACATGGGTTCACAAAAGTAAAGTTCTGTCTAACTAATTTGATGTCCTTCTATGAAAAGGTCACCTGCCTAGTGGGTGAAGGGAAGGCAGTGGATGTAGTTTTTTCTGGACTTTAGTAAGGCTTTTGATACTGTCCTTCACGGCATCCTTCTGGACTGTGGGATGAGCAGGTTCACTGTGTGCTGGGTGAAGAACTGGCTGAAGGGCAGGCCTCGAAGTGTTTCAGTGAGTGGGGCTACATCCAGCTGGTGGCTGGTCACCAGCAGTGTTCCTCAGGGCTCAATTCTAGGGCCAGTTCTGATCAATATTTTTATCAATGATGCAGGATTTGAATGGAGCATTAGCAAGTTTGCTGATGATCCCAAACTGGGAGGTGCTGTTGACTCTCTCAAGGGACAAGAGGCCTTGCAGAGAGATCTAGATAGCACTGGGCAATCATTGGTGGCATGAAATTTGACAAGAACAAATGACAGATTCTGCACCTGGGATGGAGTAATGCTTGAGACAAGTATAAATTGGGAGAGGAGTGGCTGGAGAGCAGGCCTGCAGAAAGGGATCTGGGGGTGCTGGTTGACAGCAGGCTCAACAGGAGTCAGCAGTGTGCCCTGACAGCCAAGAGGGCAAACCGCATCCTGGGGTGCATCAAACCAGCCAGTCAAGAGAGGTGATTATCCCACTATATTTAGTATTGGTGCAGCCTCACCTTGAGTACTGTGTGCAGTTCTGGGCTCCACAATTTAAGAAGGATGCGAAGGTCCTTGAATGCATCCAGAAGGGGGCAACAAAGCTGGTGAAAGGGCTGGAAGGCATGTCCTATGAGGAGTGGCTAAGGATTCTGGATTTGTCTAGCTTGGAGAGAAGGAGGCTGAGGGGTGACCTCATTGCTCTCTACAGCTTCCTGAGGAGGGGAAGTGGAGAGGGAGGTGCTGAGCTCTTCTCCCTGGTATCTAGTGATAGGATGCATGGGAATGGTTCAAAGCTGCATCAGAGGAGGTTTAGATGAGACATTAGGAAGCATTTGTTTACCAAGAGGGTGGTCAAACACTGGAACAGGCTTCCTGGAGAGGTGTTCGATGTCACATGCCTGTCGCAGTTTAATAGGCATTTGGACAATGCCCTTAACAACATGCTTTAAGTTTTGGTCTGCCCTGAAGTGGTCAGGCAGTTGGATTAGATGATCGTTGTAGCTCCCTTCCAACTGAAAAATATTCTATTCTGTGTCATCTCCCAGCGAAGATACACCATGGATTAGTTTGGCCCACAGGCATTTTAAGAGATACATATCCCTCTCTTCCAGGAGGCCTGAACTATATAGTTGAAATATATGCACTGTTAAATTGACAGAAATGTGTTTCCTGCTGACTAGAGTCTATCTGCATAATAGTTCCCTAAAATATACAGATTCATTTAGCTGTGAAGAATGTAACATCTGTGAAACATGATTCTTAAATAAATGCAGCTTTCAATAGGTATAGCGCTAGCCAGGCCTGTATAGGACATTACTCTGCCCTCCTTCACCAACTTATTTAAGTAGTATCATTGATAGTTGTGAAAGTAAAAGAATGATACCAAGACTGTTAAGTTAAATGAATAGTAACACTAAATGTCTGTATTGAGAATGTGAGTGGGGCATAACATATGCCACAAAAATTGTTCATATATTTTATGCTAACAGCATGAAAACTGCACCGTTTTAAGGTAACGGGTTGGTTTAGGCATTTGGCCAGATTAACCAATGTCTCCACTTTACTAAAAGGTCTTAGCTGAATTTTTGATACTTCTAATAGTGTATTGTGTAGGTACTACCTGTGTGAAAATTGGAACATACACAGATAAACTACCTGTGCATCTATGGAGGGCCTGGTTTGCCCTATGACATTATCAATTTAGTGGATTCTGTGCTAGAGGTAGCATTACTGTTATCTGATAGTCTGAATACTGTCTTGAAGCCAGCCAACTAAAATAAAATTGCTTCAGCTGACTTTGGTCCAGAACACGATAACTTCTATTGGACTGCTTTATAGAGCAAAGTAGGAGAGGTCCTCTACACAGCTGGCTTAGCACCATCTGTCTCCTATGTCAGTGGCCCATTTAGGACTGGTAGCATTAAAGCAGCCTGGACTCTTCATTGCATACCACACTGTATTGGCAAAGACTGTAATCACATTGGTTCCAAAAAGTGAGAGAGAACAGTTTGACCCTTCTATATTCCCTTAAACATTGTATATCATAACCATAATTTCAAATGCATGTAATAATTTGTGTTGTTTTTCCTCTTGCAAAACTGGAATTTTTCATAATTCTTCAGACTCTTCTTTCCCTCATGTAACTTTTAACCCAAGTGAAATGTGAGGCAGCAATTTTATGGTGTTGATCTGCCAGGACAAAATAAATTCAATGTGCTTTTGAGCTGGTTTGCAACCTTTGTAGATGTCCTGGGTTAAGCTATAGCAGTCATTTTTCTCCTCCTTAGTAGCTGGTGCAGTGCTGTGTTTTTGACTTTCAGCCTGGGAACAATGCTGATAACACCGATGTTTTACTTGTTGCCAAGTAATGTTTACTCCGACCAAGGACTTTCTCAGTCTCATGCTTTGCCAGGGAGGAGGGGAAGCCGGGAGGAAGCAGAGACAGGACACCTGACCCAAACTACCCAAAGGGGTATTCCATACCATGGCACGTCATGCCCAGTATATAAACTGGGGAGAGTTAACCAGAAGGCCCAGATCTCTGCTTGGGTCGGGCTGGGTATCAGTCAGCGGGTGGTGAGCAATTGTATCCTCTCCCCTTGTTATTTCCCTTATCATTATTATTAGTGGTGGTAGTAGCGGTTTTGTATTATACCTTAGTTACTGGACTGTTCTTATCTCAACCTGTGGGAGTTAAATTCTTCCGATTCTCCTTCCCATCCCTCCGGGAGTGGGGGGAAGAAGGGGGGGAGTGAGCGAGTGGCTGCATGCTTCTGAGTTACCAGCTGGGCTTAAACCACGACAGTTCTTTGTGGCGCCCAACGTGGGGCCCGAAGGGTTGAGATAATGACAGATCTGACCAGAGTGTGTCTAATCATATTTGTGATAAGCATTCATTGTTTTGGATTAATAGTCAATCATCACAATGTTGATTTGTTTGCTCTCAGAGTTGTTGTGCTTGATCTTGGAGTTTCAGCAAGTCATAGCTTAATTACAGCCAGTATTTGCTGTCTTAGTGTTTATTGGCTGGGGGGACTGGGCTGAGGTTCTTGTTTCACTGTACTTCATGGTAATGACTTGTAATACAATAGACTCATTGATCATGAAACTGGTCTGGCTTGCGTTCCCAGCGTGGTCATCACCTCTATACTTAGGAGGTATATAATGAATATACCGGATGCCAGGAACAAATCTGTAGATCCAGATGAAGTACACGACCCATGTGGCAGAAACGTACATGAAGTGCACCATCATTATATGCCCCCTCACTGGCATCAATGACCTGGAATGACAGAACACCACCAACAGTGGATGACTTGGTTCGTCAACTCCGAGAGTTCAAAGACAATCTCACCCCTTCCATCATTTCAGCTGTGGAAAAACTGTCCCAGGAGTTCAAACAATCGAGAGACGATTTATCCGATCTATCCAGCTCCCCACGTGTACCAACCCATGTCTCAACTATTAACAGAAGACGCCCTACTGCTCGAGAGAGAAAATATAGGAGTTACACGCCACGGGCCACCCTATGGTTTTACCTGCGGTATCACGGAGAAGACATGAGAAAGTGGGATGGAAAACCTACCTCAGTTCTGGAGCAATGGGTGCATGAACAGAAGAGAACAATGGTCAAGGATGATCCTCTCAGGAAAGCTGCTGCTCCAGTCTCTGGTGAGCAGTTTCCCAGATGGAGTGGAAGAGGTGATTTTACTCCAGCTCCTGTGAGAAGGAATACTAATCCCTTTCTACAAGACATGAGAGGACAATCTTGTGATCACTATTGGACGGGCCCTGCCTCCAGCCAGGTGGAGGAGAGGGACAATGGGGTTTACTGGACTGTGTGGATCAGATGGCCTGGCACATCAGTCCCACAGGAGTATAATGCTCTAGTAGATACTGGTGCATATTGTACCTTGATGCCATCAAGGTATCAAGGGGTAGAACCCATTTATATTTCTGGAGTGACAGGAGGATCCCAAGAGTTGACTGTACTGGAAGCTGAAATCAGCCTGACTGGGAGGAAGTGGCAAAAGCACCCCATTGTGACTGGTCCAGGGGCTCCATGCATCCTTGTCCTAGACTATCTCAGGAGAGGGTACTTCAAAGACCCAAAAGGGTATAGATGGGCTTTTGGTATCGCTGCCTTGCAGAGATAGGAAATTAAGCAGCTGTCCCCCTTGCCCGGTCTCTCAGAGGATCCTTCTGTTGTGGGGTTGCTGAAAGTTGAAGAAAAACAAGTGCCAATTGTGACCACAACAGTGCACCGGTGGCAGTATCGCACCAACCTGAGACTCCTTGATTCCCATCCATAAGCTGATCGGTAGACTGGAGAGCCAAGGAGTGATCAGCAGGACCCGCTCACCCTTTAATAGCCCCATATGGCCAATGCAAAAGTCTAATGGAGAGTGGAGATTAACAGTAGACTGTTGTGGCCTGAACGAAGTCACACCACCATTGAGTGCTGCCGTACCGGACATGCTAGAACTTCAATATGAACTGGAGTCAAAGGCAGCCAAGTGGGATGCCACAACTGATATTGCCAATGCATTTTTCTCAATCCCTTTGGCAGCAGAATGCAGGCCACAGTTTGCTTTCACTTGGAGGGGCGTCCAGTACACTTGGAACTGACTGCCCCAGGGGTGGAAACAGCCCTACCATCTGCCATGGACTGATCCACACTGCACTGGAACAGGGGCAAGCTCCAGAACACCTGCAATGCATTGATGACATTATCGTGTGAGGTGATACAGCAGAAGAAGTTTTTGAGAAAGGGAGGAAGATAATCCAAATCCTGCTGAAGGCCGGTTTTGCCATAAAACAGAGTAAGGTCAAGGGACCTGCCCAGGAGATTCAGTTTTGGGGAATAAAATGGCAAGATGGACATCATCAGATCCCCACAGATGCGATCAAGATAACAGCAATGTCTCCACCAACCAATAAGAAAGAAACACAAGCTTTCTTAGGTGTTGTGTGGTTCTGGAGAATGCACATCCCAAATTACAGTCTGATTGTAAGCCCTCTCTATCATGTGACCCAGAAGAAGAATGATTTCAAATGGGGCCCTGAGCAACAAGAAGCCTTTGAACCAATTAAATGGGAGATAGTTCATGCAGGAGCCCTTGGACCAGTCTGGGCTGGGCCAGATGTGAAAAATGTGCTCTATACTGCAGCTGGGGTGAATGGTCCTACCTGCAGGCTCTGGCAGAAAGCTCCAGGGGAGACTAGAGGTCAACCCCTCGGCTTTTGGAGTTGGGGATATAGAGGATCTGAGGCCAGCTATGCTCCCACTGAAAAAGAGATACTGGCAGCCTATGAAGGGGTTTGAGCTGCTTCAGAGGTGATTGGTACTGAAGCACACGTCCTCCTGGCAACCCGGGATTGCCTCTGCTGGGCTGGATGTTCAAAGGCAGGGTCTCCTCTACACATCATGCAACCGATGCTACATGGAGTAAGTGGGCCGCACTAATTACACAACGAGCTCGAATAGGAAATCCCAGTTGTCCAGGAATGCTAGAAGTCATCATGGACTGGCCAGAGGGCAAAGATTTTGGGATGTCACCAGAAGAGGAGGTGATGCTGCTGAAGGGGCCCCACCATATAATGAACTGTCAGAGAGTGAAAAGCAATATGCCTTGTTTACTGATGGGTCCTGCTGTATTGTGGGAAAGCATCAGAGATGGAAGGCAGCTGTGTGGAGTCCCCTGTGACAAGTTGCAGAAACTGCTGAGGGAGAGGGTGAATCAAGTCAGCTTGCAGAGGTGAAAGCCATCCAGTTGTCCTTGGACATTGCTGAACAAGGGAAATGGCCAGTACTTAATCCCTCAAGGGGATTTAATTTTGGGGGAAAACATCCCATGAACTCAATTATATGTTGTTCCTTGCTCTCTAACGCTTTTATAGCCCACCAGCTAGATATCTTCAGGTTGCCAGCCACTGACCCTGACTTCCCTCCGATCATCACCCCAGCAAAGAATGAATTTTGACGAAACAAGACGAGCTCAGCAGTGACCAGACGAGTTTGGCGGTATCATCAGCAGGCAACAACCCAGCACTACACACCGTCCTTCCTGCCTGAAAGGCTGTTACAAGAGATGGAGCCTGACATCATGGACTGGATGAATTCAGCAACTTTATAGGGATTGCTCCATGGACTACGGAATGATACCTTTCTTTTTGGGTGTGTTGGCGTGTGTATGTGTGTGTGTATACATATATATATATATAAAAGACAAAAGCCATGGTATATTGAAAAATGTGGGATCTGAGCATGACATGAATGGTATGGAATAAGGGGTGGATACTGTCCTGGGTTCAGCTATAGCAGTCATTTTTCTCCTTCTTAGTAGCTGGTGCAGTGCCGTGTTTGTGACCTTCAGCCTGGGAACAATGCTGATTACACTGATGTTTTTAGTTGTTGCTAAGTAATATTTACTCTGACCAAGGACTTTCTCAGTCTCATGCTTTGCCAGGGAGGAGGGGAAGCCGGGAGGAAGCAGAGACAGGACACCTGACTCAAAGTAGCCAAAGGGGTATTCCATACCATGGCACGTCATGCCCAGTATATAAACTGGGGGGAGTTACCCAGAAGGCCCAGATCTCTGCTTGGGTCGGGCTGGGTATCCGGTCGGCGGGTGGTGATCAATTGTATCCTCTCCCCTTGTTATTTCCCTTGCCATTATTATTATTGGTGGTAGCAGTAGTAATTTTCTATTGTACCTTAGTTACTGGACTGTTCTTATCTCAACCCGTGGGAGTTACATTCTTCCAATTCTCCTCCCCATCCCTCTGGGAGCGGGGGAAGGACCAAGGGGGGGAGTGAGCCAGCAGCTGCGTCGTTCCATGTTACCGGCTGGGCTCAAACCACGACAGTACAAAATATTAGCATTATAGATATTTGTCCCCAAAACACTGTTTCAATGAGCCTTTATAAGAACAAGTTAATAGGTGTATAGGTGTAATGATGGATGGCTTAGTAACCAGTGCTTGCAGGTTGGTAACCTTTCTACCTGTTTTGAAGAATATCCTTATTTGATAGCTCTTTGGTCTTTGCTCGAAACCAGATAAGGTGATACTCTTTTTATTTCCAAATAAGTTTTCCAGTTTTGTTATGTCTTTTCTGACAATTCTAATTTAAATGGAACTTCATCACCATTTTCATTCATAAAGGTCTTCATTAGATCCTGGAAATAGAATCTGCGTGGATTGCCTTGGGAAGGAAGAATGGTTGCTTATATTGTGCTAATAATTGAAGAATATGTGTGTGTCTGTATAGATATGTTCTGTTAAAATAACCTGCCCTGACTTTTGTGTCTTTGGGGTGGGTGTTTTTTGGTGGGGTTTTTTTTGTGTGTTTTTTTCTTTTTGTGTGTGGGTTTTTCTTTTTTGTGGGTTTTCTTTTTTTTTTTTTTTTTTTTGGTTTGGTTTGGTTTTTTTGTTGTTTTGTGGTGTGTTGTTTGTGTGTGGTTTTTTGGGGGTTTTTTTCGGTGGTTTTTTTTTTTTGTCTGTTTGGTCTTGTGTGTGTTGCGTGGTTGTTTTTTTTTTTTTTTTTTTTTTTTTTTTTGGTTTGGTTTTTTTTGTGTGATGTGTTACCCAACATGGTAATCAAGATTTCTCTTGACTGTCCTAGGATATAAATGAACCAGACCCCAAAGGACTGTTGATCAAAGCTTCAGTTTCTAATACACAGTTTCCTCTATTTTGTCTTTCAATAATAATACTTGATGCAGTTGACTATGTGGAGAATATTTCATGTACGTTTGGCAATCAACTTGAATGAACAGATAGAAGATATGATGTGCTTATTCCATAGTATTCCTAGTCTATGTTAAGTTTAAATAAACTTGGACTGCAAATATATGCTTTTCAGATGATAATAATAAAGGACAAGAGATTTTTGACTTTGAAAATTACATAAGAGGGGAATTAATTTCAGATTATCTCATCTTTGTAAATACATCAAGTACTCCATATGTCTGTCTGAGATTAGTTTTTGTTAAACAGTTGAATTTTTTTTAGAAATGGTAAAAGATTTCCAGCAGTATGTGAGGTCTGCCTAGGCAAATGCCTGAAATAGATGCAAAACAAACATAAATTAAAAACATCTATTGTAGCAAATTTGTGCCAACAAAAGAAGCTTTGGCTTCGTAAGAACTTTGTATTTTCTTATATGAATTAAAACAATTAATTAATGAAATAGAATATTTATATTATAAATTATTTAAAGCTTATAATACTTAGATCATTTCCTTTAAAAAAATAATCTAATGGAAACTTTGTAGATCTGAACTTTTTATGCCTAAACTGTCTATGGAAAAATAATAAAATGGAAGACAAAATTATCAGAAATGCAGATCACAGTTTTGTTTCACATGAATTCTTGTGTCTGGATCTGTACTGATGTAATGGGACTGTGCAGGTCCAAAGTACAGATAGGCCAAAAAAAATAAGTGACTTCTCTTTAGTGTCCTTTCCTATCACTCTTCCTCCCTTCATACCAGGGAAACGTGTGAAGTAGTTTCTGATTACTATGTTATAGATTCATGTACTAAGCTGGTTTTTGTGCTGTCTTTGTGCTCATACTCATTGCTTTCTAAAGATTTTTGAAAATAAAAAATTAATAGTGGTGTACATCTTGAGTCAAGCTTATCAGAGCTGTGCTCATGCTTGACTGGCTAAATTCAAGATGTGGGTGGGGCTTAAAGTTTGTTGTGTGGTTTTGTGGTTGTGTTGTTGGTTGTGTTTTGTGTCTGAGTAATGATTCTGTGGGGCAGAGAAGATAATATAAAAGGATAGGCTTAAAAAATGGGGGGTGGGTGGTGGTGATTGTATTTGTGCTTTTTTTGTTTGTTTGGTTTTTGGTTTTTTTTTAATTACTGTCTCTTAGTAGGAATGTTTGAACACATTTACTAAAATTAGCACTTTTTTTAAAGCTTCTGGAAAAACATAAGAATATGGAAAGCATGGTAGAGCTGCTTGAACTGTATCAAATGGAAGATGAAGCCTGTAGTAGTCTTGTGGAAGCTACCAGGGAGCTGTACCAGTACTTATTACAGCCATTTCGAGATATGAGGGAACTTGCGATGCTTAGAAGACAGCAGATAAAGGTATGTTAAAGGTAACTTTTTACTAATGGGGAAATCATGCTTTTCAGCTACTATCTACTACTTTTATTACATCATGTATGTGGTGATGGTTTTCTCCACTAAACGTTGACTGTATTTTTCTGGTTCCTTAACTCAGAGGAAGGCTTTTGAAGAGTGAGAATGTCTGACATGTAGCTAACCATCAACTGTTTAACTTACTACATTTGACTATTTAAATTAATTGTTGAATTTAATAGGTGACACTTACAATTTTGTGATTACTGGGAATACTGACTAATACATAAAACAGAGAGGCACATTGTATAACATCTATGTGACTGCTAATTCTTTTAAAAGATTTTACAGGAAGTTACTTTCCAGACTAGTTTTCTAAGATAATCTGATAAGCCATGAGAAGTCAGTAGCTTCTCATCTCATGTTGTGAAAAACTTAAATATGGAAGCATATTAAAAGTATGTAATTTGTTGTAACACTTTAACAGTATATTTTCCTAAGAGATAAAAAAAGTTTAGCTAGCTGAAGAATACTACATTTTGGTAAAACTGTTTTATAACACGTTTGTTTTATTTCAAAACAATTCTAATTTTAAATACTTAACCAAAAACAACAAATGTCATCTTTATTGCATCTCAGAAGTACTTTTGATAAAATTGGCAGTTCCTATGCAGATTAAGACCATAGCCTTCTGATTCTTTAAAAATATGTATTGTAACATAGAAGCTAAAATGGGTTTGTTTCATTTAATCTGTATTGCAAATGTCAGTTTATCTGTTTGGCACCTTGTTCAGTTAGCCAACATTGCTTTTACTGTTTTCAATTTAAAAATATAGTGGTTTTCTCTGTGTTTGAGTATAGATTGAGGGAGGCAGGCAAGAGGGATTTACAATTCCAAACCTAGCTTTATTTTGAGCTATTGCTGTGTCTATAAAGTATTTTTTCACAAAGTTCAGCAATCTGAAATGAAATTTCTGTGAGATAATGTAATGATATTTTAAACTAACAAAGTCTTCAAAACTCATGAGCCTCTTCATGTTTCTGTTTAATGGTCTGTGTGCGTTTCCCTTTTCCTCTTTAAATTCTCAGCTAGGATAAACCGTAGGTTTGAGAGAGTGGTCAGTCTCTTCCTCCATTTCATGGAGGTGTTGTAGGTGGGAAGGCAAGCTGCCATATGTTCTTCATAAGGTACAACCTTCGGAGGCGGATTTTTCTCTCTTTCCTCCTCAGCTTTTCTCCTTATTACAGCTGTGGTCTTCTCTTAATTAAACTACCTTTATCATAGTTCCTATGAGAAGATAAAACTCTAATTTATATCTCCTATATAAATATACCCAAATTATATTATTTAAATTGAATACTATGCTTTTATATATGTTTGCTGTAGTGGCACTGTACTGGGCTAAGCAGAATCCACTGTCAAGAAAGGATAGTCTAAATGAAGACACTGGAACATAATGCTCAGCCAGCCATTTGGCAAGGAGGACCATGTATATTTTACCACTGTGTCTCAGGTGTTTGCCTTTGTTATCCTCTGGTGAATGTCTGTTCTGCCCTGTAAAGATGCAGGCATAAATTTCATTAATGACAGAGATTATAATAATTTTCTAGGTAGGTCGCACTTGAAAACTGATAACTCCTGCTCTGAAGCAATTGGTAATTGCTAGTATTTACATTCACAGTATGGCTGTGTTTTCTTGTTTGGGTTTGGGTGGTTTTATGTGTGTCAGGTGCATGGCCAAAAATGTCTGTTTGTGTGCCCTCTATCGTTTATTTTATCACAGTTCTTGATCTTAGACTATAAAGAATGACATTAATTACCTTTGGAAAGGTTGCTAGCAGTATTTTCTTTTACACTGTTTTTGTTAGTGTTTAACTCAATTTTTCTTTGCTACGTTTCTTGATGGAGAAATTGAATCAGGCAGAATGCACTGGCTGGATGGGATGAGATTGCTTTTCCCCTGGGGAGCACTGGAGCACGTTCAGGTCAATGGGGAGGCTCTCAGAGGCCATGGAGTGTGTATGTCAGGCAATCCCAGAAAAGAAAGCCTTGAGCTTGGGCAGGAACACCACTTTGGTACCTTGGAAATTGCAATCTCTATTCTGTTCTATTAGGTCAATGACTTTGAGTGGTTTGCAACTTCCAAGGTACCAAAGTGGTTTGCTACCACTCAGGAAGCCATTGACCTAATAGAAACAAAGATGGGAAGCAAGGTCCTGCCTTTTAAGGACACAGTGCAGAGTGTTCATTGAATACATCTGTGGAGTCTGCTTTCCACAAAATGAGATCCTCTCATGAAGTAAAATATTAAGGTAACTTGATTGCTTTCCTTCCCTTTGCATGAGAATATCTCTGGCTGCTCTGGATAAGACTGTGTTTGTAATACACAATGTATGCTGATAAACAGTTAACTTTACTGAATTTCGTTTGATTCATTTGACTCCTGCTGCCCCATGAATGGTCTGAGATACCTTCTGGTGGCAGCAAATGGCCATGCTGTGTTATCCTGAAATTAACTAGACTAACCAATGAGTGACAAAGATTCCTCTGGCTGAAGACTCTTACTCCAGGAATCAGACCAGTAGCTGATGCCATTTATTTCTATCCTTCCAGGCACATACTCTATGCTCCAAGGGATAGAGTATAGCCCCATTATGGTTTAATCCTAATGCAATGATTCAGTATATGGTATATACCTGTCCTGGGTTCAGCTATAGCAGTCATTTTTCTCCTTCTTAGTAGCTGGTGCAGTGCTGTGGTTTTGACTTTCAGCCTGGGAACAATGCTGGTAACACCAATGTTTTTAGTTGTTGCTGGGTGATGTTTACTCTGACCAAGGACTTTGTCAGTCTCATGCTCGGCCAGGGAGGAGGGGAAGCTGAGAGGAAGCAGAGACAGGACACCTGACCCAAACTGGCCAAAGGGGTATTCCATACCACAGCATGTCATGCCCAGTCCGAGCATGACCAGGGCTGGTCCTGGTCCTTTTTTCCCTAGATCAGATTTGAACCCGATACTGCTTAACTTTCAAGATCAGACGAAATAGGGTGTTCCCAGGGTGGGATGGCTGTGGGTAAAACACACTCCGTATGTTTGCCAACATGCTGATCCCCAGCACAATCAGCAGGCAGGTCTCAAGGGTATTCAAAGGCCATCCAAAACCTTCAGAACTCTCAAATGCTCTTGTAAATAGCCTGGTGGCGGAGCGGGGGGTGTAAGGGAATGCCTCCTTCGTAGGTTGACACACACACACCCCACCCCCCGAGGAGAAAAAAAAAAAAGATATGTAATTGCTAAAAAATTTCCCTATATACCTCCCAAAGTATACAGGTGATGGCCACATCGGAAGCACAAGCCAGACCAGTTTCATGGTAAATGAGTCTATTTTATTACAAGTCATTACCATGAAGTACAGTGAAATAAGAACCTTAGCCCAGGCCCCCCAGCCGATAAACACTAAAACAGCAAAAACTGGCTATAAGGAAGGTACAACATGCTGAAACTCTGACATCAAGCGCAACAACTCTGAGAGCCAATAAATCAACATTGTGATGAGTAGTAACAATGAATGCTTATCACAAATATGATTAGACACACTCTGGTCAGATCTGTCGTTATCTCAACCCTTCGGGCCCTACATTGGGTGCCACAAAGAACTGTCGTGGTTTAAGCCCAGCCTGTAACTCGGAACCACGCAACCCCTCGCTCACTCCCCCCCTTGGTCCTCCCCCCGCTCCCAGAGGGCTGGGGAGGAGAATCGGAAGAATGTAACTCCCATGGGTTGAGATAAGAACAGTCCAGTAACTAAGGTATAATACAAAAATACTGCTACTAGCACTAATAATAATAGTGATAAGGGAAATAACAAGGGGAGAGGATACAATTGCTCACCACCTGCTGACCAATACCCAGCCCGACCCGAGCAGCGATCTGGGCCTTCCAGGTAACTCCCCAGTTTATATACTGGGCATGATGTGCTGTGGTATGGAATACCCCTTTGGCCAGTTTGGGTCAGGTGTCCTGTCTCTGCTTCCTCCTGGCTTCCCCTCCTCCCTGGCAGAGCATGAGACTGAGAAAGTCCTTGGTTGGAGTAAACATTACTTAGCAACAACTAAAAACATCAGTGTTATCAGCATTGTTCCCAGGCTGAAAGTGAAAACCACAGCACTGCGCCAGCTGCTACTAAGGAGGAGAAAAATGACTGCTATAGCTGAACCCAGGACAATACCGAAGCATTGCGTATAGTCAAAACAAAAGCTGTGGCTGTGCTGTTCATAGGGTCATAGGTAAAACTGACTAAATACCGCCAGGATTGGAATTCCTTTTCAAATTCTCTTTTGTTATCCCAGATCACTTTTTGGATCTCAGTGGGTAAGGTACCTTCTTCACCTTCTCTTATGATTGCAGCTGTCATTGATTGCATCCATAGTTGAGCTTGGATACAACTGAGAGGTTAAGAAACATAGTTTTGGACTACACCAAGTGAGTCTATGATCACCTGATGGTCTCTTTCATTATTTTTTACCCATTGAGGTAATATATCTGATAGAAGCCATTGGTTAGTTCCCAGAGCCAAAAGGGCAGATTGTAGAGGATGTTTCAGTTCAAATCACTGCTTATCGTGGTTGGTTAGTTCATTAATATTTCAGAGTCTATACTATGTAGAACTCCCAGTCCTGTTCCCAAAATAGCAGTCACATCTCTTTTAGCCTGCTTTTGAGAAAAGAGGGTTTGTTTATGTGAGAAATGGTCTCTAGATAAAAACTTTTTTTGTAAAAGCTCAGGGTAGACACAACAGTGAAGCAGCAATTTAGTAACATTTTTGCAAAAACGGGTGTCCTAGCAAGTAGGCACACACAGCAAAATCAAAATGATCATTTATATTTCCTATCCTGTCTGCAAGTTCCCTCCCTTGTTTCCCCCTTGGTTGGGTACTCCAAGGTTTACAGCCTATCTGACATGTATAATCTACATGCTAATTGTCTGCCTCTCTTTACATCTCCCCTTACTCAGTTTCGTATGCCCCTTCCTCTTATTTATTTATCTCCTTTTATGGTTCAATTTCATAACTCTGGCAGACATGCGGTACCCCAACTTACTGTTTAACCAGCCTGCACTGGCTTAGTTTCATAGGTTGTACAAAGATAGTATTTTTTTTAACCACACAGTGTATCTTTCATCCAGAGATGATGTTGTCTTTAACCACAGAGTGTGTCTTTCTAAGTTATGGTATCTCAAACCCTTTGTTTTGTTTCATTAGTAACTTAGCCTCAGCCCCAATATTACAAAACCTTAATATTGCAAAGCCCCATCCCCAATATGGGAAAACAACACTGTTTCTCTCACAGTTTATGCAACCATGTTCTCCATCCTGTGTAAGAAGTTCTCAAAAATGGTGAACAAGCTGGTTGAATTGCAGAAATGTTAATTTGCATTAACAATTCGACTCATTTGAGGGACCATGTTTGGTTAAATAACATTTGCTGTTGACCTGTATTTTTTATTAAGTAGGGGCCAATGTTATAGATGTGAGGAGACAGCTTGATAGGAAGCTGAGTTGTTGGAGGCTGGGTTATTAGATATGGTTCTTCAACAACAACTTCGAATTGAAGGCCCAAGCTCAACCAAGAGCTGGGATTTGTCCAAAAGCACATTATAAGCATTGGATGAGATATTTTAAAGGTATGCCAGCACTCATGTTTAAAAGAGCAGGTATGTACATTGTTTTTCCCTTCAGCATAGTTTACAATGCCTTCTCCCTCAACATAGCTTGCTACAATGTGTAGGACTGTTGTCATGCATTCAGTATTGTTTTGAATTCAGCATCCTATTGAAATGATGTCTCTTTTAATTCCCTTTAGAGATGAAATGTGTTGATTTTTACTATCATTTGTGATGGTCCACTCTTGCCTATAAAAGGTGATGTTGTTGTGCAATGCTACTGCAGAAATATTTAGGCCAGGCATAGGTACATTGAGAAGTACATATTTTTCTATCTATGGCCACCCCATTGTACACAAATTCCAGAATTTGTGTTCTGCAATTAGAAATCAACTTAAAGTTCTACACCCTGTTTTCCCCAGGAGCAAAATGCAAGCATGGGTCATATAAATGTAAAATTGTATTAACAATCTGATTTGAATGCCTGTTGGCAGGATTTATTTTTGTTACTTGGTTTAGTAAAGTCAGTATAATCTAATGTCAGTGCATTTTCTGTGAGTAGACCCATTGATTGCTTGGCACCCTTCCCCCCCCGGCATTTTTTTTTTATTTTTTTTTTTTTTTCACCATTCCCATTCACTCATGAGATATAATTCATCTTCATGTACAGCCACAACAGCAAGGTTCAGGATGGAATCCCAACACTTGTGGTATGTTTAATATAAGCTTGGGACCATGGCCATTCTGCATCCTTTGGATTACAAATCAAGGGGAATTGTGTTGTCAAGGCAAGAGATAATAACACAAATCAGTATGTCATTCTTAAAATTTAGACTTCCAGACAAACATAAACAAAGAAAACAATATTACAGCTAAATTGAAAGACAATATTCCCTGTATGCATTCAAGGTTGACATAGGCTAATCATTCTGTCTACGTGCAGTTCGTGTCCATGTGCAGTTCATTTGGAGTTCCTCTAAGACAAAAGATAGGATATACTCAGTTGAAAAGGCAAGAGGCAGAATTGATTAAAATGAGGGTAAAATCCAGCAAGTGCTGATGCTATATATTTTTCCAGAGCAATATCTAGCTTCCCAAGCATAGAGGTTTTTAGGGGTGACTAGTACCATTGGTGCTATTACAATTTGAGGCATTTTCAATGATATAGATGGTCCAGCAAAAAACCCAGTAAGGTATCCCCTGTGTTTAGTGTGGACTGTTGGGGTTTGAGCTCAGCCGGTAAGTTGGAACCATGCAGCCACATGCTCACTCCCCCCTCTTCTTCCTCCCCCCGCTCACAGAGGGATGGGGAGGAGAATCGGAAGAATGTAACTCCCACGGGTTGAGACAAGAGCAGTCCTGTAACTACGGTATAATACAAAACCACTACTGCTACCACCAATGATAATAATGATAAGGGAAATAACAAGGGGAGAGGATACAATTTCTCACCACCCGCTGACTGATACCCAGCCCAACCTGAGCAGTGATCGGGGCCTTCCGGGTAACTCCTCCTGGTTTATAGACTGGGCAGGACGTGTCATGGTAGGGAATACCCCTTTGGCTAGTTTGGGTCAGGTGTCCTGTCTCTGTTTCCTCCCAGCTTACCCTCCTCCCTGGCAGAGCATGAGACTGAGAAAGTCCTTGGTAGGAGTAAACATTACTTAGCAACAACTAAAAACATCAGTGTTATCAGCGTTGTTCCCAGGCTGGAAATCAAAAAACACAGCACTGCACCAGCTGCTAAGAAGGAGAACAATGACTGCTATAGCTGCAACAGCATATAATTTAGTTCATTGGCTGTTTTCACCCAAAATCAAATCCCCTTGAGGTACACACCAGACTTCGCCATCTTCCCCCATTACCCACCAAGTATATCCAGGTCCCTGAGCAAAAGCAACCCCACGAGTGGGTTTGCCTTTACCTGAAGCAGGAATAACCCAGACTGTCTTCCCCAACAAATTCTTTATGTGCACCACAGGAACTTTATCCCCCTCTACAGTACGTAAAAGTTCTGATGGGGCTGGGCCAGCCCTGTTGGCAGATCCCCTAGTGTTGACCAACCAGGTGGCTTCTGGTAAATGTGTATCCCAGTGTTTGAAAGTCCCACCACCCATTGCTCTCAGGGTAGTTTTTAGCAGCCCATTGTACTATTTGATTTTCCCAGAGGCTGGTGCATGGTAGGGGATGTGATATACCCACTCAATGCCATGCTCTTTGGACCAAGTGTCTATGAGGTTGTTCTGGAAATGAGTCCCATTTTCTGACTCAATTCTCTCTGGGGTGCCGTGTCACCACAAGACTTGTTTCTCAAGGCCCAGGATAGTGTTCCGGGCAGTGGCGTGGGGCACAGCGTATGTTTCCAGCCATCCGATGGTTGCTTCCACCATGGTAAGCACATAGCGCTTGCCTTGGCGGGTCAGTGGGAGAGTGATATAGTCCATCTGCCAGGCCTCCCCATACTTGTACTTCAGCCATCGTCCTCCATACCAGAGAGGCTTTAACCGCTTGGCTTGCTTAATTGCAGCACATTTCACAGTCAAGAATAACCTGGGCAATAGTATCCATTGTTAAGTCCACCCCTCGATCACGAGCCCATCTATATGTTGCGTCTCTGCCTTGATGGCCTGAGGTGTCATGGGCCCACAGGGCTAAAAACAATTCACCCTTATGTTGCCAATCTAAGTCCATCTGAGCCGCTTCAATCTTAGCAGCTTTATCCACTTGCTGGTCATTCGGGTGTTCCTCAGTGGCCCAACTCTTGGGTACATGAGCATCTACGTGGCGTACCTTCACCACCAGGTTCTGCACCCGGGCAGCGATATCTTGCCACACTGCAGCAGCCCAGATGGGTTTACTTCTGTGTTGCCATTTGCTCTGCTTCCATTGCTGCAACCACTCCCACAGGGCATTTGCCACCATCCATGACTCAGTATAGAGATTAAGTACTGGCCATTTCCCTTGTTCAGCAATGTCCAAGGACAACTGGATGGCTTTCACCTCTGCAAGCTGACTCGATTCACCCTCTCCTTCAGCAGTTTCTGCAACTTGTCACAGGGGACTCCACACAGCTGCCTTCCATCTCCGATGCTTTCCCAAAACATGGCAGGACCCATCAGTAAACAAGGCATTTTCACTCTCTGACAGTTCATTATATGGTGGGGCCTCTTCAGCACCCATCACCTCCTCTTCTGGTGACATCCCAAAAATCTTTGCCCTCTGGCCAGTCCATGATGACTTCTAGAATTCCTGGACAACTGGGATTTCCTATTCGAGCTCGTTGTGTAATTAGTGCGGCCCACTTACTCCATGTAGCATCGGTTGCATGATGTGTAGAGGAGACCCTGCCTTTGAACATCCAGCCCAGCACGGGCAACCGGGGTGCCAGGAGAAGCTGTGCTTCAGTTCCAATCACTTCTGAGGCAGCTCAAACCCCTTCATAGGCTGCCAGTATCTCTTTTTCAGTGGGAGTATAGCTGGCCTCAGATCCTTTATATCCCCGACTCCAAAAGCCGAGTGGTTGACCTCGAGTCTCCCCTGGAGCTTTCTGCCAGAGCCTGCAGGTAGGACCATTCACCCCAGCTGCAGTATAGAGCACATTTTTCACATCTGGCCCAGCCCAGACTGGTCCAAGGGCTCCTGCATGAACTATCTCCCATTTAATTGGTTCAAAGGCTTCTTGTTGCTCAGGGCCCCATTTGAAATCATTCTTCTTCTGGGTCACGTGATAGAGAGGGCTTACAATCAGACTGTAATTTGGGATGTGCATTCTCCAGAACCCCACAACACCTAAGAAAGCTTGTGTTTCTTTCTTGTTAGTTGGTGGAGACATTGCTGTTATCTTGTTGATCACATCTGTGGGGATCTGGTGATGTCCATCTTGCCATTTTATTCCCCAAAACTGAATCTCCTGTGCAGGTCCCTTGACCTTACTCCCTTTTATGGCAAAACCGGCCTTCAGCAGGATTTGGACTATTTTCCTCCCTTTCTCAAAAACTTCTTCTGCTGTATCACCCCACACGATGATGTCATCAATGTGTTGCAGGTGTTCTGGGGCTTGCCCCTGTTCCAGTGCAGTGTGGATCAGTCCATGGCAGATGGTAGGGCTGTGTTTCCACCCCATGGGGCAGTCGGTTCCAATTGTACTGGACACCCCTCCAAGTAAAAATGAACTGTGGCCTGCATTCTGCTTCCAAAGGGATTGAGAAAAATGCATTGGCAATATCAATTGTGGCATCCCACTTGGCTGCCTTTGACTCCAGTTCATATCGAAGTTCTAGCATGTCCAGTACAGCAGCACTCCATGGTGGTGTGACTTCATTCAGGCCACGATAGTCTACTGTTAGTCTCCACTCTCCATTAGACTTTTGCACTGGCCATATGGGGCTATTAAAGGGTGAGCGGGTCCTGCTGATCACTCCTTGGCTCTCCAGTCTGCGGATTAGCTTGTGGATGGGAACCAAGGAGTCTCGGTTGGTGCGATATTGCCACCGGTGCACTGTTGTGGTCGCAATTGGCACTTGTTGTTCTTCGACCTTCAGCAACCCCACAACAGAAGGATCCTCTGAGAGACTGGGCAAGGGGGACAGCTGCTTCATTTCCTCTGTCTCCAAGGCAGTGATACCAAAAGCTTATCTATACCCTTTTGGGTCTTTGAAGTACCCTCTCCTGAGATAGTCTATGCCAAGGATGCATGGTGCCCCTGGACCAGTCACAATGAGGTGTTTTTGCCACACTTTCCCAGTCAGGCTGATTTCAGCCTCCAGTACAGTCAACTCTTGGGATCCTCTTGTCACTCCAGAAATGTAAATGGGTTCCACCCCTTGATACCTTGATGGCATCAGGGTACAATGTGCACCAGTATCTACTAGAGCCTTATACTTCTGTGGGACTGATGTGCCAGGCCATCTGATCCACACAGTCCAGTAAATCCGATTATCCCTCTCCTCCACCTGGCTGGAGGCAAGGCCCCTCTAATAGTGATCACAAGATTCTCCACTTCTGTCTTGTAGAAAGGGATTAGTATTCCTTATCACAGGAGCTGCAGTAAAATCAGCTCTTCCACTCCATCTGGGAAACTGCTCACTATAGACTGGAGCAGCAGCTTTCCTGGGAGGATCATCCTTGACAATTGTTCTCCTTTTCAGTTCATGCACCCATTGCTCCAGAACTGAGGTAGGTTTTCCATCCCACTTTCTCATGTCTTCTCTGTGATCCCGCAGGTAAAACCATAGGGTGGCCCGTGGCGTGTACCTCCTAGTTTTTCTCTCTCAAGCAGTAGGGCGTCTTCTTTTAATAGTTGAGACATGGGTTGGTACGCGTGGGGAGCTGGATAGATCTGATAAATCGTCTCTCAATTGTTTGAACTCCTGGGACAGTTTTTCCACAGGTGAAATGATGGAAGGGGTGAGATTGTCTTCGAACTCTCGGAGTTGATGAATCAGTTCATCCACTTTGGTGGTGTTCCGTCATTCCAGGTCATTGATGCCAATGAGGGGGCATATGATGATGGTGCACTCCCTGTAAATTTCCGCGACATGTGTCGTGTACATTCGACTTCATCTGGATCTACGTATGTGTACCCGTCATCTAGCCTACAATAGATCATCTCTAGAATGGCTGATTCCCTCAGGGACTGTATACCTTTCTCTATCATGGTCCAGTTGGCTGAGCCACTCCTAATATCGTCTTTGTAGGGAAACCTTTCCTTCACAGCTGCCAGGAGCCGCCTCCAAAGACTGAGGGCTCGCTTCTCTTTTGCAATCGCTTTGTCAATTCCTCTTTCCTTAGGAATTGATCCCAGCTGCTTGGCTTCCCTACCTTCTTGTTTGTGACCGTCGGCCCCATTGTCCCAGCATCAGAGCATCCAGGTGACAGTATGCTCCCCTGGAAGACGGGTGAAGTATTTTCGCATATTCCGCAGCTCGGTTGAGGTCCGGGGTCGAGAAGTCACCTCTTCTTTTTCTTTCTCTTTCTCTGATTCACGCAGTAGTAACTCTTGTTCAGCTCCTCTTCCTTGTAGTAATTGCATTGGGACTTCATCTTTCTTCACTGCAGCGGTTGCTCTTTGTGCCTCTCGTTTGCTTTTGCTTACAGGGGCAACAGATATTTTTCAGAAATTGGCCATTTGGTTTAGCTGCAGTGTTTGTCACTTTGGTTGGAGTGGCTGCAGTGTCTGCCACTAGGATTGGAGTGGCTGCAACGTCTGCCATTAGGGTTGGAGTGGCTGCAGTGTCTGTTGCCCGGGTTGGTGCAGCTGTTTTGCTTGGGGGTTGAGTAACACCAACAGCTGCGTTGTCTGTTGCTCTTGGGGTTTGAGTAGCTGCTGTGCTTGTCACTGGGGTTGGTGTAGCTTCTGTGCTTGGAGTTGGAGTAGCTGCGTTGTCTGTTCCTTTGCCATCAGATCCAGAGACTTTTTTTTTCCCTTTGAAGGAGCTGGATAGTGTTGAGCAGGGCTCTGTAGGCATAGGCCAAGCCCCAGCACTTTGCAGCGAGTTGTCCATCTCTGGTATAACCAGGACGACAGCACACCTCGTTTAAGTGTTTTACTAGTTTTTCCGGATGTTGTACTTGTTCAGGGGTGAAGTTCCAAAGCACTGGAGGGGCCCACTGGCCTAGATACTTGCCCATACTATCCCACACACCCTGCCATTCACGACTGTCCAGCCTCAGGGAAAATCTCTTGGTGGTCCTCCTATATTATCGTCTAACCCTAGACCAGATTTGAACCCGATACTGCTTAACTTTCAAGATCAGACGAAATAGGGTGTTCCCAGGGTGGGATGGCCATGGGTAAAACACACTCCGTATGTTTGCAAACATGCTGATCCCCAGCACAGTCAGCAGGCAGGTCTCAAGGCTGTTTAAAGGCCATCCAAAACCTTCAGAACTCTTAAATGCTGTTGTAAATAGCCTGGTGGGGGAGCAGGGGGTGTAAGGGAATGCCTCCTTCAAGGGTTGACCCCCCGAGGAGAAAAATAAGATATGCAATTGCTAAAAAATTTCCCTATATACCTCCCAAAGTATAGAGGTGATGGCCGCATCGGAAGCGCAAGCCAGACCAGTTTCATGATCAATGAGTCTATTGTATTACAAGTCATTACCATGAAGTACAGTGAAACAAGAACCTTAGCCCAGGCCCCCCAGCCGATAAACGCTAAAACAGCAAATAGTGGCTGTAAGTAAGGTATAACATGCTGAAACTCTGACATCAAGCGCAACAACTCTGAGAGCCAAATAATCACCATTCTGACAAGTCATAACAATGAATGCTTATCACAAATATGATTAGACACACTCTGGTCAGATCTGTCGTTATCTCAACCCTTCGGGCCCTACATTGGGTGCCACAAAGAACTGTCGTGGTTTAAGCCCAGCCTGTAACTCGGAACCACGCAACCCCTCGCTCACTCCCCCCCTTGGTCCTCCCCCCGCTCCCAGAGGGCTGGGGAGGAGAATCGGAAGAATGTAACTCCCATGGGTTGAGATAAGAACAGTCCAGTAACTAAGGTATAATACAAAACCACTACTACTACCCCCAATGATAATAACGATAAGGGAAATAACAAGGGGAGAGGATACAATTGCTCACCACCCGCCGACCGATACCCAGCCCAACCCGAGCAGTGGTCTAGGCCTTCCAGGTAACTCTCCCCAGTTTATATACTGAGCATGACGTGCCATGGTATGGAATACCCCTTTGGCTAGTTTGGGTCAGGTGTCCTGTCTCTGCTTCCTCCTGGCTTCCCCTCCTCCCTGGCAGAGCATGAGACTGAGAAAGTCCTTGGTCATAGTAAGCATTACTTAGCAACAACTAAAAACATCAGTGTTATCAGTGTTGTTCCCAGGCTGAAAGTTAAAAAACACAGCACTGCGCCAGCTACTAAGAAGGAGAAAAATGACTGCTATAGCTGAACCCAGGACAATTGGGACAATTGTGTTAGCAGATGTACAAAAGACTTTCTTTTTTGGGCTACCATCTCCACTCCATCTGTTGTTCAGCTGGTAGATGGCACTAGACAGTCACAGGTGCTACCCGGTTTCATGAGTTTTAGCAAATCTTTTTACCAAACCATTGGTAGAACTGCTGTGAGTTCTCTTACTTATGCACTTCCTTTGCTTGTTTCACTTAACCTTTCCCCTGTGGCCACCTTCAGTTACATGGCTTTATAATGCCATTCATTGTCTTGCTTGTAAGATGATGCATCAGTAGACCATATTCCCTTGAGGTCACTATCCTCTTTCAGTGAAGGTGCCTCCCAAATTGAGGAGGGCTTACTCGGTGTTGGTTGAAACAACAGTTTACCATCTTTGTCCTATTGTAGCTTAGATACCTTAATACTACCTTCAGTAATTGGAATGATTTCATTAATGCCTTCCAAATAAGCATACCATTTACAGACTGTAGGTATCTGAGCAGTACCTGCAGGTGGGGTTGTGCCTTTACGAACTATATCTAAGAGATGGAAAGGCCCTCTAACAACCACACTCTGTCCCCTCCTTGTTTGTTCTGCTTGCTTCATTGTTCACACCAGGGATACCAAACCTTTCTCAAGATCTGAATATCTCAATTTCAGTATCACTGAAAGAGTGAGAGCTAAATTCTCGTGGCCTTTCTGGCCCCTTCTGCCATAGGCTGCAGTGGGAGCCGTGTTCGCTGAACCCCCACTCTACATGGATAGGATCAGTCAGATGGATAGGACCAAGCTGCTGGAATACTCTCAGTTCTTTTATTAAACTCCAGTGCGTTTGTATGTTAAGTCCACTCCCATGATTTCCCCTTTTTTAACAAATTATATAGGGGATGAGCAATAATAGAAAAACCAGGAATATGTTTGTGCCAATAGCCCAAAGTTCCCAAAATCTTCTGTAACTCTTTCACACCAACGTGATCTTGTCCGTGCTCTATCTTTTCCAGAGTATCTGGAGTGACAGAAGCAGCTCCTTTAATCCACCAGACTCACAGGAATTTAACCTCCTGTGCTGGTCCTTAGCACTTTGATTCTGGAACTTCCAATCCCAATTCAATTATTGTGTCCCTGATTTTTTTCCATTGTTTCTTTCACCCTTTCTTTATCATCTCCCCCTATCAGAATGTCATCAATATATCGATACACTGTGATACCCAGTAGAATGGGGATCTCTGTTAAGACTTTAGCCAAAGCATTGTGAGCAATAGTCGGGGAGTGTTTGTATCCTTGCGGAAGCCTATTGAAAACATACAGAGTCCCTTTCCAGGTAAGAGCAAATGGTGCTTTATCATGTTCATGGAGTGGAATCATGAAAAACACATCTTTAACATCTAAGGCATCCATCCAAGTATGGGAGGCTCCTTGTACCTGTGTTACCAGTTTGGCAATATTAGGCAATGCTGCAGTCAAAGGGGAAGTATTAGTATTTAATTTCCTATAATCAATAGTTAGGCACTGTTGACCATTAGGCTTTCTGACAGGCCAAACCAGAGAATTGTATGGAGAGTGGGCTCGAACAATGATACATCTCTTTTCCAACTCTACTACCACCCTGTTGATCCCCAAGTTTGCTGCTGCTGGTAAAGGGGTATTATTTTACATTAGTAACTCAAGAACAAGGAAGAGGTATGGATGGTTGCAATAGACAAATTAATTTCACCATTCCATCTTTTCCCCATGTTGTCTCAGAAATTATATGAAGGTTTTCATCTTCCTCATCTCCCATCCCTGGAACAGCAAAACTCCACACAGTCCCATCAGGCGTTTCCCAATGCCGATCATACAACAGATCAAATGCCAAAATGTTAGTATCAGCTGCACCAACCAATACCTCGGCACAGGTCATCAGTCTTTCTCTGGGTAGCCATGAATTAATTTTAGCCACTGGGCTTTCCTTAACTATTCCTTCTATTCCCATATATTTCACTTTGTGGCATCTGGGTCATGCATTCAATGCCCTGGACATTTCAGTAGTGATTACTGACATCTGGGCTCCTGTGTCCATTAAAAAGTCCACACAAATTTTCCTAGGTCTAATTGGAATACTAAGAAAAGGTTCAGAGTATTTACCAGAGAACCAATATACTGGTCGTATCCACTGGGTAGGGTGGCTCACAATGCTACCCGGGGATACACATTTTTTGTTGGGGATTCTGCCAGATCAGTTAAGTCCTGTCTTGGTGCAGAAGGTAAGCACTTGTTTTGAGGAAGAAATTTTTCCTGAAATTGTGAGAAGACTACACCAGTTTTCTGTTTTCCCTCATTTCCACTATTTCCCTTTACTGCATTTAAAGATTGGACTAATTTACGGAGGGTGTCCTTAGAGGCACCATGTAACCAGAACTGGGGGGACTCCCATTTCCCAAGCCTGATGCCATAGGTCACTCTGCTCCTTATCAAATTTGGGTCTTTAAACCATTCATCAAATTTGGACTGTGGAGTGTTGAGCTGGCATACTTGCTGTGTACGGTCTGGCAGCTTTTCTGTAGTTGACTTTATGGTCCAGCCTATGTGATGTCCATAATCAACTACTTCTTGTACAGACTTGTTCCAAGTAAGGTTGGGGTCACACTGGCCCCATCTGCGACTACAAGTACTATATCTATTATTTTGCAGATGGTTCTGAATATCTGCAACATATGTCTTAAGCCTTTCAGGGAATCCACAAATGAGAGGGGTTAACCTCTGCTGGATCAATGAGGGATTGCATTGGAGATTTCTTTGTAGGACCTCTCTCATACGTTGCCTATATGCACACTGCCTTCTGCACTGATGTAGTTAACTCAGAGAGACTGTTGGTTTCAATTACCAGTGGGTCTCCTCTCTCTTTGAGGATCTATACCACCTGCCCAGTGTGCAGCCTGTGTGGTTAAAGAGTAATTATGGTCTCCCAGTGCAGCAATTAAAAACACAACTCCAAAAACCTCTTGCTTCCTCCTCACTTAACAACACCTGATCTCCTCCTGTAAGAGAAATGCGCCACACATACTCAACTTCAGATTCGCCTGACCGACTTGAATATTTCTCTTGCAATTTTAATAGCTTGGCACGCATCCAGGGGACTGTATGTGTCATGGTACAAATTTCGTCTTCGCTATCAACAGCAGTCTCTGTCTTGACTAACAGTTGCGAGGGAACCAGACGAGAGGTAGAATGGCGGTTATCTGTGATTTCATCATCACTCTAACACCAACCAGCCCTGTCCTGAGTCTTGGGGTTCGAGTAATTCAGTGGCTCACAAATCCGCCTGATTGCAACAGAGGACTGTCCCCCCAACAACTGCCTCTCTTGCCTCTCTATGCCTTCTGCTAGATCAAGCAGAGCTCTGAGGTGGTCCACTTCATTTTTAAGGTGGTCCAGCTGAGTTTTCAGTTTTAAAATTATTATTCTCAGTCACAAGTTTCTCTCCTGCTTCCTTCTCAAAGGCTAAGGATGACTTTAACACCTCATTCTCCAATTTCAAAGCAGCATATTCTACATCAGAAATGCATTTGGAAGCAGGGGCATCTCTAGCTTCTTTCTAGCTCCTAACTGCACAAATGCCACATTTACCTTATCCCCCTTTAACTTTCTGTTCAGCCTGACACTGTTTAATACATTCAACCACTTTCTCTTCATCTTTCCAAAACTGTTGAGCTCACTCCTTCCCAGCCTGGGAAGGGGCATATTTATGGTTTTGCAGCAGTTTATCCATGTCATGTGAAGGGAGGGGAATTCAGCGTCCCGTTATAGGGACTCTTCGCTGAACAGTCCTGCTGGATCAGAGGGTGATTCAACTGACTTGCTCAGGGAAACACGCCAACAGCATAAGGGGGACCCTTCAGTGGGTCTGCCCACTTTTATTCAAATATGTTACCTGCTGCTGGTGACTGCTAGCACCCATGAAGGACTAACACTAACAGTTTATGGAATAACACTCTTTATTAATATAAAATCATGACAAATTAAGGTTCGCGATTGCCAATGATAGGGACTGTCTGCAAAAACAAAGCTTTAAGTGATACACAACCAGACTATAATCACTAAGAGCATCTAGTGTGAGTTAGTCATTAAGTGCACATAAGATCAAGTTCTTACCCAATAGGCATCCCTATGGGGGAGAAGATGGGTTCAGTCTGACTGATCTTAGAAGTTATGATGGAGTCTTACATATCTCCTCCCCTCTCTCATTCACTTTTATACTTTTCTTTACTCTCAGGTAGAGCTTGAGTGAATCTAGTCATATATTCTTTTATTATTGATTAGTGTAGAATTCTCTTGATTCTCATTTAAAGATATAGCTGATAAAAAATATAAAGCGCATGCTTGGTGAGGGGTGGTTGTACCTTGGAGGCAGGTAATTTTGGGATGGAGGTATGCATTAGTGTCCTGGGTTCAGCTATAGCAGTCATTTTTCTCCTTCTTAGTAGCTGGTGCAGTGCTGGTTTTGACTTTCAGCCTGGGAACAATGCTGATTACACCGATGTTTTTAGTTGTTGCTAAGTAATGTTTACTCCGACCAAGGACTTTCTCAGTCTCATGCTTTGCCAGGGAGGAGGGGAAGCCGGGAGGAAGCAGAGACAGGACACCTGACCCAAACTGGCCAAAGGGGTATTCCATACCATGGCACGTCATGCCCAGTATATAAACCGGGGGGAGTTACCCGGAAGGCCCAGATCACTGCTCGGGTCGGGCTGGATATCGGTCGGTGGGTGGTGAGCAATTGTATCCTCTCCCCTTGTTATTTCCCTTATCGTTATTATTATTAGTGGTGGTAGTAGCGGTTTTGTATTATACCTTAGGCTTAGTTACTGGACTGCTCTTATCTCAACCCGTGGGAGTTACATTCTTCCGATTCTCCTCCCCATCCCTCCGAGGAAGCGGGGGAGGAGGAAGGGTGGGAGTGAGCGAGCGGCTGCGTGGTTCCAAGTTACTGGCTGGGCTCAAACCACGACAGTTAGTATTATAATGAGCAAGGTTCATTTAAGGAAAGTGATTTTGCCACAGTTGCTGGCTCAACAATGGATATTTTCTCTTATCTTTTCTATTAGACAGCTGCTATGCAGCTTATCAGCTGCATGGTACCATGAAGCTCCCAATCCTGCAGGAGGTCCAAGGGAGCCTGGCCGTGGTGTCCCCACTCTGCTCCACCCTCCATTGTGCCTCTATGATAGCAGATTGTGTTGCCTAGTGAACCATGGTGGAGTAGATTCTGTGCATGCTAACCATCCTGAATGTGGCAACTGTGTTTTACCCTAAAAAGGTTTCTCTAATACTACAACTTTTGTTAGACCCCAGTTTTCTCTAATTTTCTCCCCCAAGTGATTTTCCCACAGTGATTCCACTACTTCCCTGGGAAGCCTGTTCCAATGCCTGACCATCCTTTTGGTGAAGAAATTTTTCCTAATATCCAAACTAAACCTCCCTTGGTGCATCTTGAGGCCATTACCTTTTGTTCTATCACTTGTTACTTGGGAGAAGAGATCAGACATCTCCTTGCTCCATCCTCCTTTCAGGTAGTTGTAGAGAGCACTAAGGTCCCCCCTGAGCCTTCTCTTCTCCAGACTAAACCACCCCAGTTCCCTCAGATGTTCCTCATAAGACTTGTGATCCAGGCCCTTCACCAGCTTCATTGCCCTTCTCTGGACCTGCTCCAGCAACTCAATATCTACCTTGTAGTGCGGGGGCCCAAAACTGAACCCAGTATTCGAGGTGCGGCCTCACCAGTACCAAGTACAAGAGGATTATTACTTCCCTAGTCCTGCTGGCCACACTATTTCTGATACAGGCCAGGATGCCATTGGCCTTCATGACTACCTGGGCACAAGCTGGCTCATATTCAGCCAGCCGGCTGTCAATCAGCACCCCCCAGGTCCTTTTCCATTGAGCAGCTTTCCAGCCACTCTTCCTGAAGCCTGTAGTGTTATACTACTACTGTTCAGCCAGGATGGTCATCTTCCCCAACAGTTCAACTTCTGGCACATGGGAACTGCCTGCTCCTGCACCTTGCACTTCTGCACTTCTGCACTTCTGAAGCAGCTCGAACCCCTTCATAGGCTGCCAGTATCTCTTTTTCAGTGAGAGTGTAGCTGGCCTCGGATCCTTTGTATCTCCAACTCCAAAAGCCGAGGGGTCGACCTCGAGTCTCCCCTGGAGCTTTCTGCCAGAGCCTGCAGGTAGGACCATTCACCCCAGCTGCAGTATAGAGCACATTTTTCACATCTGGCCCATCCCGGACTGGTCCAAGGGCTACTGCATGAACTCTCTCTCATTTAATATGTTCAAAGGCTTGTTGTTGCTCAGGGCTCCATTTGAAATCATTCTTTTTCCAGGTCACATGATAGAGAGGGCTTACAAATCAGACTGTAATTTGGGATGTGCATTCTCCAGAACCCCACAACACCTAAGAAAGCTTGTGTTTCTTTCTTATTGGTTGGTGGAGACATTGCTGTTATCTTGTTGATCACATCTGTGGGGATCTGGCGACGTCCATCTTGCCATTTTATTCCCAAAAATTGAATCTCCTGTGCAGGTCCCTTGACCTTACTCCCTTTTATGGCAAAACCGGCCTTCAGCAGGATTTGGACTATTTTCCTCCCTTTCTCAAAAACTTCTTCTGCTGTATCACCCCACACGATGATGTCATCAATGTGTTGCAGGTGTTCTGGGGCTTGCCCCTGTTCCAGTGCAGTGTGGATCAGTCCATGGCAGATGGTAGGGCTGTGTTTCCACCCCATGGGGCAGTCGGTTCCAATTGTACTGGACACCCCTCCAAGTAAAAATGAACTGTGGCCTGCATTCTGCTTCCAAAGGGATTGAGAAAAATGCATTGGCAATATCAATTGTGGCATCCCACTTGGCTGCCTTTGACTCCAGTTCATATCGAAGTTCTAGCATGTCCAGTACAGCAGCACTCCATGGTGGTGTGACTTCATTCAGGCCATGATAGTCTACTGTTAGTCTCCACTCTCCATTAGACTTTTGCACTGGCCATATGGGGCTATTAAAGGGTGAGCGGGTCCTACTGATCACTCCTTGGCTCTCCAGTCTATGGATCAGCTTATGGATGGAAATCGGGGAGTCTCGGTTGGTGCAATATTGCTGCTCGTGCACTGTTGTGGTCGCAATTGGCATTTGTTCTTCTTTGACCTTTAGCAATTGGTCAGTTGTCGAGGTGATTATCTCCAGAGAGGACGCCTTCAACACCGGAGTGGAGGGAAGCACAGCGTCCAGGAGCCTCAGTTCTGAGCGGTGAGAGCCACCGAGGGAGCCTCAAGTTCTCGACAGGACTTGCCCAGGAGCCGGCAGCTCAGCTGACGCGAGCAGCTGACTCACAGGGGGCGGCGCCGGGAGGGATGGCATCAGCCCTCAGTGGGTAAAAACCCACCCCAGGGAGTGCGAGCGACCAGGAGCACGGGGAACAGGGCGTGGTACATCAGTTCACGCATGCAGGGTGAGCGAGTAGGGAGCGGGATGGCGAGCACTTGCCTCAGGACCAGGGCCCGCTCTGGGAGCTCTGCTCTGGCTGCCCCAGCTGTGGCCAGCGTAGGCACCCAGACAGAGCTGATGAGAGGGGAGGCTGCAGCGCAGACCTCAGAGTGTAGAAAGTGCCTTGACTGGCCTCTTCAGGCGAGGGTACAAAATGGGCAGGGCTGCACTTGGTGCGCCCTGGTGGATGTCCTCCTGCAGCAGGTGACTGAGCTGCGGGACACTGTTTGTAAGCTAAAAGATGTCAGGGAAGCTGAGAGGAAGCTGGACTGCTTTCCTCATGCCCAAACTCTGCAAGGGCCGCAAGTGTCCATGATAGCACATACAGGAAAGAAGGAGGGTATTAACCCAGGAAGCTGGGAGCTAGTAACAAAAAAAAAAAAAAAAAAAAAAAAAAAACAACAAAAAAAAAACCAAAAAAAGGAGGAAGAGGACAATTAACAGCAAGTGGCTTCCTCCTAAATCCGATGTCCCCACCCAGAACCGCTTTGCAGTTCTGCAGGAGGCTAAGGAGGAAACCAACACTACACCAAATGAACAACCAGCTGATGCACCAGTAAAGAGGATCACTACTGGTGCCTCCAGGAAAAAGCGGCGGGTCATAGTAGTAGGGGACTCTACTTTGAAAGGCACAGAGGTACCCATCTGTCGGCCTGACCCAGTCTTGAGGGAGGCGTGTTGCCTTCCAGGGCCTTGGATCAGGGATGTTGCAGAGAGGCTGCCTGATGTAGTAAGTCCTGCTGACTATTACCCCCTTCTAGTGGTCCATGTGGGTGCTAGAGATATAGATAGCAGTAGCCTGGAGAACATTAAGAAGGACTACAGAGCCCTGGGAGAGGTGGTTAGGGGCTCTGGAGCTCAGATAGTTTTTCATCGATTCTCCAGGATAAAGGGGAGGACCTTAAAAAAGCTAGGCACATTTGGTAGGTTAATAAATGGTTAGAACCATAGTCAGGGGGTTGGTTATTTAGAACATGGGACTCAATTTGGGAGGCCAGGTCTACTGGAGGCTGGTGGAGCTGGTCTGACAAAGAAGGGGAAGAGCTGTTTTGGTAGGAGGCTTGCCAGGCTGGTCAAGAAAGCTTTAAACTAGATGTGTTGGGGGAGGGGTACATCGATCCATCCCAACACTCCTGGTCAGTTGCCAGCACCTGTAATAAATGCTTGGAGTGATGCAGAGATATTTCAGCTGCTTCAGCAATTGGCTTGGCTTCATTTGGAGCTCTGCTGAGATGCCTCTATACAAATGCCTGTAGTATGGCGAACAAACAAGAGGAATTAGAGAGGTGTGCATGGCTACATGGACATGATATCATTGGTATCACAGAAACATGGTGGGATGGCTCCTATTGACTGGAGTGTTGGAATGGAACGTTACAGGCTCTTTAGAAAAGACAGGCCAGGCAGACGGGGAGGGGGAGTTGCTATTTATGTCAGTGATAGGTTGGAGAGTATGGAACTCTGTCTGGGGACAGGTGATCAGCCAACCGAGTGTTTTTGGGTCAGGGTCAAAGGGACAACAGCTATGGGGGACATTACTGTGGGGATCTGTTACAGGCCACCTGATCAAGAGGACTCTGTGGATGAAGCGCTCTATAGACAGATAGGAGCAGCCTCACGCTCGCAGGCCCTTGTCCTCATGGGGGACTTCAACCATCCTGATATCTGTTGGAGGGACAGTATGGCCCGGCACAAGCAATCCAGGAGGTTCCTCAACTGTGTGGAAGACAACTTCATCTTCCAAGTAATAGAGGAGCTGACAAGGAGAGGTGCCATGCTGGACCTCGTGCTCACCAACGGGGAGGGGCTGATGGGCAATGTGATGCTCCAGGGCAACCTTGGCTGTAGCGATCATGAGATGGTCGGGTTTGAGATCCTCAGGACAGTGCAGAGCATGCAGCAAGCTCACTGCCCTGGACTTCAAGAGAGCAGACTTTGGCCTCTTCAGGAACCTCCTTAGTAAGGTTTCATGGGATACAGTCCTAGAGGGCAGGGGGGCGCAAGACTGCTGGTTGATATTCAAGGATCACCTGCTCCAAGCTCAAGAGTGTTGTGTCCCGACTAGAAGAAAGTGCAGCAGGAGGGCCAGGAAACCTCCATGGATGGATAAGGAGCTGCTGAGGAAGTTTAGAGGGGAAAAAAGAAATTTATAAAAGGTGGAAGCGAGGACAGGCAGCCTGGGAAGAATACAGGGATATTGTCCGGGAAGCTAGGGACCGGGTTAGGAATGCTAAGGCCCAGTTAGAATTAAATCTGGCAAGGGATGTGAAAGGTAACAGGAAAGGCTTCTATAGGTACGTAGCAAATAAAAGACAGACTAGGGACAATGTGGGCCCTCTCCGGAAGCTATCGGGAGAACTGGCTGCCCTGGATTTGGAGAAGGCTGAGGTTCTCAATGACTTCTTTGCCTCAGTCTTCACTGGCAAACGCTCTGGCCACACCACCCAGGTCTTGGAAGGAAGATGCAGGGACTGTGAGAATGAAGACCTTAGGCCCACTGTAGGAGAGGATCAGGTTCGAGACCATCTTAAGAACCTGAACGTGCACAAGTCCATGGGACCTGATGAAATCCATCCGCGGATCCTGAAGGAGCTGGCGAATGAAGTTGCTAAACCACTGTCCATCATATTTGAAAAAATATGGCAGTCAGGTGAAGTTCCCGATGACTGGAAGAAGGGTAATATAACCCCCATTTTCAAGAAGGGGAAAATGGAAGACCCAGGGAACTACAGACCAGTCAGTCTCACCTCTGTGCCTGGCAAAATCTTGGAACAGTTTCTCCTGGAAAGCATGCTAAGGCACATGAAAAACAACAAGGTGGTCGGTGACAGCCATCATGGCTTCACTAAGGGGAAATCCTGCCTGACCAATCTGGTGGCCTTCTATGATGGGGCTACGGAACTGATGGACAGGGGCAGAGCAGTTGACGTCATCTACCTGGACTTGTGCAAAGTGTTCGACTCTGTCCCTCATGACATCCTTGTCTCTAAATTGGAGAGACATCGATTTGATGGATGGACCACTCGGTGGATAAAGAACTGGCTGGATGGCCGCATGCAAATAGTTGTAGTCAACGGCTCAATGTCCAGTTGGAAAACTGTAACGAGTGGTGTCCCTCAGGGATCACTGATGGGACCTGTCTTGTTCAACATCTTTGTCAGCGACATGGACAGTGGGATTGAGTGAGCCCTCCACAAGTTTGCCAACGACACCAAGCTGCGTGGTTCGGTTGATATGCTGGAGGGAAGGGGTGCCATCCAGAGGGACCTGTACACACTTGTGAGGTGGGCTGATGCCAACCTTATGAAATTTAACCAAGTGCAAGGTCCTACACCTGGGTCAGGGCTATCCCAGGCACAGCTACAGGTTGGGCAGAGAAGAGATTCAGAGCAGCCCTGCACGGAAGGACTTAGGGGTGTTGGTTGATGGGAAACTGAACATGAGCCAGCAGTGTGTGCTCACAGCCCAGAAAGCCAACTGTATCCTGGGCTGCATCAAAAGAAGAGTGACCAGCAGGTCAAAGGAGGTGATCCTGCCCCTCTACTCTGCTCTCGTGAGACCTCACTTGGAGTACTGTGCGCAGTTCTGGTGTCCTCAACATAAAGAGGACATGGAGCTGTTGGAGCAAGTCCAGAGGAGGGCCACGAGGATGATAAGGGGGCTGGAGCACCTCCCGTATGAAGACAGGCTGAGGAAGTTGGGGCATTTCAGCCCGGAGAAGAGAAGGCTGCGTGGAGACCTCATAGGAGCCTTCCAGTATCTGAAGGGGGCCTACAAGGATGCTGGAGAGGGACTCTTCATCAGGGACATTAGTGATAGGACAAGGGGTAACGGGTTCAAACTTCAGCAGGGGAAGTTCAGGTTGTATATAAGGAAGAAGTTCTTTGTTGTGAGGGTGGTGAGGCACTGGAACAGGTTGCCCAAGGAAGTTGTGGATGCTCCATCCCTGGCAGTGTTCAAGGCCAGGTTGGACAGAGCCTTGGGCGACATGGTCTAGTATGAGGTGTCCCTGCCCATGGCAGGGGGGTTAGAACTAGGTTATCTTAAGGTCCTTTCCAACCCTAACTCTTCTATGATTCTATAACCCCAAAACAGAAGGATCCTCGGAGACCAGGCAAGGTGGACAGCTGCTTCATTTCCTCTGTCTCCAAGGCAGCGATACCAAAATCCCATCGGTACCCTTTTGGGTGTTTGAAGTACCCTCTCCTGAGATAGTCTATGCCAAGGATGCATGGAGCCTCTGGACCAGTCACAATGGGGTGCTTTTGCCACTTCCTCCCAGTTAGGCTGATTTCAGCCTCCAGTACAGTCAACTCTTGGGATCCTCCTGTCACTCCAGAAATATAAATGGGTTTCACCCCTTGATACCTTGATTGCATCAGGGTGCACTGTGCATTGTATTTACTAGAGCCTTATACTCCTGTGGGACTGATGTGCCAGGCCATCTCATCCACACAGTCCAGTAAACCCGATTGTCCCTCTCCTCCACCTGGCTGGAGGCAGGGCCCCTCTAATAGCAATCATAAGATTGTCCAGTTACGTCTTTTAGAAAAGGATTAGAATTCCTTATCACAGGACTTGGAGTAAAATCAGCTCTTCCACTCCATCTGGGTAGCTGCTCAGCAAAGACTGGAGCAGCAACTTTCATGGGAGGATCATCCTCGACCATTGTTTTCCTCTTCAATTCTCACACAAGTTCCTCCAGAACTGAGGTAGGTTTTCCATCCCACTTTCTCATGTCTTCTCCGTGATCCCGCTGATAAAACCATAGGGTGGCCCCTGTCGTGTGCTTCCTATATCTTCCCTCTTGGGCAATAGAACATCATCTATTAATAGGTGAGACACAGGTTGGTGAATGTGGGGAGCTGGATAGATCATCTCTCAATTGTTTGAACTCCTGGGTCAGGAGTTTTTCCACAGCTGAAATGATGGAAGGGGTGCGATTGTCTTCGAACTCTTGGAGTTGACGAGTCACTTCATCCACTGTTGGTGGTGCTGCCTCACTCCAGGTTATTGATGCCAATGAGTGGGCATACGATGATGGCGCACTCCGTGTAAGATTCCACCACATGGGTCGTGTGCATTCCAGTTTATCTGGATCTCTGGGTGCATTCCCGGCATCCGGTGTACGATAGATCATCTCTAGAATGGCTGATTCCCTCACGTACTGGATGTCTCTCTCTATCAATGTCCAATTAGCTAAGCGACACATAACATCATCCTTGTAGGGAAACGTTTCCTTCACAGCTGCCAAGAGCCACCTCCAAAGGCTGGGCGCTCGTTTCTCTTTTGCAATCTCTTTGTCAATTCCTCCTTCCCTAACAAATGATCCCAGGTGCTTGGCTTCCCTACCTTCTAGTTCGTGACCGTCAGCCTCACTGTCCCAGCATCAGAGCAACCACGTGATGATATGCTCCCCTGGAAGACGGGTGAAATCTTTTCGCATATTCCGCAGCTCGGATGAGGTCTGGGATTGAGAAGTTACCTCTTCTTCTTCCTTTTCTTCAGATTCCTGTATTAATAACTCTTGTTCAGGTGCTGTCCCCTGTAGTACATGCATTGGGTCTTCATCTTTCTTCACTGCCCAAGTTGCTCTTTGTGGATTTCATTTGCTTTTCCCCTTGCTTACAGGGACAACCGATATTGGCATGAATTGGCCATTTGGTTTAGCTGCAGTGTCTATCACTGGCTGGAGGGGCTGCAGTGTGTGTCGCTGTGGTTGCAGTGGCTGCAATGTCTGTTGTCAGGGTTGGTGTAGCTGTTGTGCTTGGGGGTTGAGTAGCTGTCTTGTCTGTTGCTTTGCCATCAGATCCAGAGACATCTTTTTGCAAAAATGCTCTGTTGGCGTAGGCCAAGCCCCAGCACGTTGCCATGATTTGTCCCTCTCTGGTATAACCAGGACGACAGCACACCTCGTTTAAGTGTTTTACTAGTTTTTCCGGATGTTGCACTTGTTCAGTGGTGAAGTTCCAAAGCACTGGAGGGGCCCACTGGCCTAGATACTTGCCCATACTATCCCACACACCCTGCACACTGCCACTCATGACTGTCCAGCCTCGGGGAAAATCTTTAGGTGATCTTCTTAGGTCGTTGTTTAACCTTAGTGTCGTGGTTTGAGCCCAGCCCGTAACTCGGAACCACGCAGCCGCTCGCTCACTCCCCCCCTTCTTCCTCCCCTCGCTCCTGGAGGGATGGAGAGGAGAATTGGAAGAATGTAACTCCCACGGGTTGAGATAAGAGCAGTCCAATAACTAAGGTATAATACAAAACCACTACTGCTACCACCAATGATAATAATGATAAGGGAAATAACAAGGGGAGAGGATACAATTGCTCACCACCTGCCGACCGATACCCAGCCCGACCCGAGCAGTGATCTGGGCTTTCCGGGTAACTCCCCCTGGTTTATATACTGGGCATGATGTGCTGTGGTATGGAATACCCCTTTGGCTAGTTCGGGTCAGGTGTCCTGTCTCTGCTTCCTCCTGGCTTCCCCTCCTCCCTGGCAAAGCATGAGACCGAGAAAGTCCTTGGTCGGAGTAAACATTACTTAGCAACAACTAAAAACATCGGTGTAATCAGCATTGTTCCCAGGCTGAAAGTTAAAAAAACACAGCACTGCACCAGCTACTAAGAAGGAGAAAAATGACTGCTATAGCTGAACCCAGGACACTTAGACAAGATGCGAGCCCAACCCTGCTTAACTTTTGAGATCAGACAAAATAGGGCATTCTCAGGGTGGTATGGCCGTGGGTAAAACACATGCTGTATTTGTGGCAACATGCTGATCCCCAGCAAAAGCAGCATGCGGGCTTCAAGGGTATTCAAAGGCTATCCAAAACCTTTGAAACTGTCAAATGCTGCTCTAAATAGCCTGGTGGGGAAGCAGAGGGTGTGAGGGAATTTCTTCTTCATAGGTTGACCCCCTGAGGAGAAAAATGTGCGTCATTGCTAAAAAATGCCATTATATGCCTCCCAAAGTATACAGGTGATGACTACGCTGAGAACGCAAGCCAGACCAGTTTCATGATCAATGAGTCTATTATATTACAAGTCATTACCAGGAAGTACACTTAAACAAGAACCTTAGCCCAGGCCCCCCAGCTGATATAAACACTAAAACAGCAAATACTGGCTGTAAGTAAGGTATGACATGCTGAAACTCCGAGATCAACTGCCACAACTCTGAGAGCAAACAAATCAACATTGTGACGATTGACTATTAATCCGAAACAATGAATGCTTATCACAAATATAATTAGACAGACTGTGGTCAGATCTGTTGTTATCTCAACCCTTTGTACCCCACATTTGGTGCCAAAAAGAACTGTCGTGATTTAAGCACAGCTGGTAACTCAGAACCATGCAGCAACTTGCTCGCTCCCTCCCTTTTTCCTCCCCTCTCCTGGAGTGATGGGGAGGAGAATCGAAAGAATGTAAATCCCACAGGTTGAGAGAAGAACAGTCCAATAACTAAGGTATAATACAAAACCACAAATACTACCACCCATAATAATAATGTTAAGGGAAATAACAAGGAGAGAGAATATAAAACTAAAAGGGGAAAAGGAAAAGAAAACAGTAAACACAAGTGATGCGCAATACAATTGCTTACCACCTGCTGACCGATACCCAGCCTGACCCGAGCAGCGATCTTGGCCTTCTGGATAACTTCCCCCAGTTTATATACTGGGCATGATGTGCTGTGGTATGGAATACGCCTTTGGCTAGTTTGGGTCAGGTGTCCTGTCTCTGCTTCCTCCTGGCTTCCCGTGCCCCACCTCACTGGCAGAACATGAGACTGAAAATGTCCTTTATTGGAGTAAGCATTACTTAGCATAACTAAAACATTGGTGTGTTTTCAGCATTGTTCTCAGACTAAAGTCAAAATCACAGCACTGCACCAGCTACTAAGAAGGAGAAAAATAACTGTTACACCTGAACCCAGGACACCAAGTGGCTTCAACTGCTCTGCATAAGTCTTGCCCTCGAGACCTTTCACCATCTTGGTTGCCCTGCTCTGGACACACTCTAATAGTGTGATGTCTCTCTTATATTGAGGGGCCCAAAACTGCACACAGTACTCAAGGTGGGGCTGCACCCGTGAGTGTAGAGGGGGATAATCACCTCCCAGGTGAGTATTTCAAGCTGGAAGAAAGCCTGGATGAGGCATGCTTGTTATCTGAAGATGCTAAGATATTTAACAAAAAGCTATTGTCAGATCAAATTTATATTTGAGTTTGTCGTGCTTCTAGTAATGAAACCATGGTTGTACTTTTTAAGAGAAAGGAGCACTTGAAAGAGTTTTTTATGTTGAATGGGAGCCATGATGATTTGCTATTAGTTTTCCCTCCTTTATGTTTTTCTTTCTTAGCCACCCTGAAACTGGTTATTGTTGGCAAAATAGCAATGATTGTGTTGATTATGGACAGAGCCTTGGGTGACATGGTCTAGGGTGAGGCGTCCCTGCCCATGGCCAGAGGGTTGGAACGAGATGATCTTAAGGCCCTTTCCAACCCTAATTATTCTATGATTTATTTTCAGATCTCTGTAGAGAATGACTTTCTAGGCCCCAGAAGAATTGAGAGTCTGCAAAAAGAAGATGCTGATTGGCAGAGAAAAGCCCACATGGCTGTGCTTTCTATTCAAGATCTTACCGTTAAATACTTTGAAATAACATCTAAAGCACAGAAAGGTAGCTATTTTCTAATATCCTATACTTCAAATAACAAATCTTTAAAAGTTTATTTAATGTTTACCATGTTCTGTATCATACTGTGTGACTGATTTTTTCATCAGTTTTCTGTGAGGAAAATGCAGTCATCACTTTCACTTGTTTTTATTTTTCTGTGTCTATTCAAATTTTTAACAAATAAGCCTTTTCAGAACATCAGAAGGAGGCAGAATAGAATTTTTTAAATATAGTTTCACAACCACATTCTCAATGTGATTTTATTGTCTGGGCTGTATATTTGCAAAGGATTTGGGGAGCATAGAGTCCCTGCCGACAACACTAAGTTATGTGGTTCGGTTGATACACTGGAGGGAAGGGATGCCATCCAGAGGGACCTTGACACACTTGAGAGGTGGGCCGATGCCAGCCTCATGAAGTTCATCCAAGCCAAGTGCAAGGTCCTACACCTGGGTCGAGGCTATCCCAGGCACAGCTACAGGTTGGGCAGAGAAGAGATTCAGAGCAGCCCTGCACAGAAGGACTTAGGGGTGTTGGTTGATGGGAAACTGAACATGAGCCGGCAGTGTGCGCTCACGGCCCAGAAAGCCAACTGTGTCCTGGGCTGCATCAAAAGAAGAGTGACCAGCAGGTCGAAGGAGGTGATCCTGCCCCTCTACTCTGCTCTCGTGAGACCTCACTTGGAGTACTGTGCGCAGTTCTGGTGTCCTCAACATAAAGAGGACATGGAGCTGTTGGAGCAAGTCCAGAGGAGGGCCACAAGGATGATAAGGGGGCTGGAGCACCTCCTGTATGAAGACAGGCTGAGGAAGTTGGGGCTGTTCAGCCTGGAGAAGAGAAGGCCGTGTGGAGACGTCACAGCAGCCTTCCAGTATCTGAAGGGGGCCTACAAGGATGCTGGAGAGGGACTCTTCATCAGGGACATTAGTGATAGGACAAGGGGTAACGGGTTCAAACTTCAGCAGGGGAAGTTCAGGTTGTATATAAGGAAGAAGTTCTTTACTGTGAGGGTGGTGAGGCACTGGAACAGGTTGCCCAAGGAAGTTGTGAATTCTCCATCCCTGGCAGTGTTCAAGGCCAGGTTGGACAGAGCCTTGAGTGACATGGTTTAGTGTGATGTGTCCCTGCCCATGGCAGGGGGGTTGGAACTAGATGATCTTAAGGTCCTTTCCAACCCTAACTATTCTATGATTCTATGGATTCTGTCTTCTTTACTGGATATGGCAGACCACCACAGTAAGTGTTTATTACCTTTCAGTTAATTTGCTTTTCCTGTCTCCCTTGCCTTTCAGTAATTTTTTTCATAGCTCTAAATATTAATCAACAAGTCAGTTTAATTACTTAGTGAAAGCTGCTCTGTTGTTCAGAAATCTTCATGAATATAACCTTGGCATTTCTATACTTGAATAATGCAGTAGTTTTACTAAAGAGTTGGTGCCATTAAACCAGGTCATATGATTTGCATATTCATCTATGCTCTCAGTCTTGTGTCATTTTAACCTAAATAATCAGTTTATTAGGGAAAACAAACTTGAGAATATGGTTTCACGTCACTTCTTTTAGTTTGACTGTGGGCTGCTGCTGACAGAGTTTGTCCTGCTCTTTTCCCTACCTGAGTTTGGGTTCCTTTTTGTTTCTTTGACTTGGTGATAGTGATTGTGCAATCAGATAAATGAGCTGTACCCATGGGAGAAAATTATTTTTGATGGGTAGGTTTCCTGTCATCTCTCTGCATGACTATTAGATCCGTCTCAAGAGAAGCAGTCACTGCAAAGTGATTCCTTTCAGTGATGACCCAAGTTAAGGATAACATGAAACTGCACCCTATTTTGAAAAAGTGACAACCAGTTCAAGCATGTTTGAATGAATTTAATTGGAGAAAATTCTAAATGTATTTAATCAATTTGGTTTCTTTACTAGTATAACAAAGACAAGTACAATACCCCATTAGTTGATAGAGAATGTATATTTACAGTTACTTAACTTTCATTTTGTTTACATGCTGGTTTTATGTATAGCAGTCAGGATTGTGGGGAAAAACACTACACTGGGAAATGAAATGCCTGGAGACTGTTGACAACTGTAGACCTTTGGTGTACAGATATCTTGCCTTTTTTCTAATGTTTTGGGTTTCTTTTCACCTCCTGTTCATCGCAGGGTGGTCTTGCATACCAAAATATTAACAGATGACAGAGGAAAAACAGATGAGAACAAAAAGGTATTTTTTATTACCTAACAACAGCATGTAATATCTTCTAGCACCTAGGAATTGAATGCTACCCCTCTGGTTCTGTGACTCATGGCTTTTGTTTTGCAAAGCTAAGTGTACAGTGTCACATGATTCTGTATATTAAAAGTGGTAAAACTCTCGTGTGTCAGCCTAGATGATGTCTGGGGCTCAAGAAGAGAAAGTCTGAATCAAGCAAGGGACTACTGCTACTCTGAACTCTTTGCTGAAAAGATTCTCATTCATCTCTGCATATTAAGGGCAGATTGTACTTTGTTTAGTTAACCTGAATTAATTTTGTAAAGTAGCCTGCATTTTGAGGTAAACAAAATAGATGTTAAATTTAACTCAGTATTCTTACAGGATCACGCTTGAGGTCAAACTGAAATTTTATTTTTAAATTGTAATTTTTATTTTACTCTGCAGATTTATGTTAAATTTATGACTGCACTGTAAAAGTTAGCAAGGGAAACTGGAGACTTTAGTAGCTGATGATTGGGGCTTTTTGAAGCAGGGAAAATTTGAGATGTACTTTAAGGCCCCATGGTAATAATAAAAATATTTGCTTAAGTCAAGAGATCTGAATATGTTTCAGGGGTTCAAGTACTGCGTATTCAGAATGGTTCCTCTCTGGGTAACAGAAATTGGAATTATAATGATTAAATTATCAACAAATAGCTAATTGCATATTTACACAAATCCTAAGAATACTTGCGTCTTAGATATGAAAGTTAATGCTCTGTAGAATGACTACTCTCTGCTAAGAGAACTTTGTAAGTTTTGGATATAAATGTGTGCATAGTCTCTACAGTAGAATCACTAGTAATCTAAGGAATAGATTGGCAAGCTGTCTGCTTTTTCTTCCCTTTTCTAGCTGTGTATGATTGCATGCGAGCAGACCAGAAAAAATTTGGTAAGGCAGCATGGGCAGCAGCAGTGGAACGTATGGAAAAGCTTCAGTATGAAGTTTCTAAGGAGACTTTGCAGTTGATGCGTGCTAAAGAAATCTGTTTAGAGCAGAAGAAACATGCACTGAAGGAGGAGGTAATTTTTAATACCAATAAATAGAAAACTAAAACACGCAGGAAAAAACCCAAACCTTGAAGGATGTTGATGGACAGCAGGGGGGACACATGACACAGGATGGGATGGGAGGGGGATGGACACAAACAAACAACAACAATCAACAGACTTGAAAGTCATTATTTTTCAGCTTTTAATAATAAGAGTCTCTATTTTAATGTTTACCACATTCTACCATGTTAGGCAAATGGAGTTGCAGTGTAGGTGTGGTGTTTTTTGTGCCACCTGTTTATGTTTTTTGTTCACCTTTTCCTGGTTAGTCAACCAGGAAGACAGTTTTTACTGTTAATATTTACATCTATCCACTGAGATGAATAAAATGAAGAGAAGGGATAGGAACAGAGATCTGCTGTTATGTAATCTCTCCACTTTAGCTGTCAGAGGCATGATCACCTTTTTGAAGTAGTTCTGACATTCCAGATGGAAGGTGTCTGAACATTAGTAAATATCCAGATGACTAGCCTGTTGTACTGCACTTTTTGTCTCTGCTTACCCTAATTATTAAGACAGTCTTCCAGACAGGGTTGTGCTAGCTACAGCTTTCCCGAGGAAAGAGTGCATGCATTAAACTGTGTCTTGGCAGAAAAAAAGCAAATTTATTGGATTTTGACACCTCCTCAAAAGCAAAAATGCTACAAATTCTCTTTTAAAATTTGCTGTCATATGGATATTCTGTGCTAAGAGCTTTCTGTCATACTAATGTTAATTTACATTTTAGCCAATCAGTTGTTTATTTTTTAAAGCTCTTTTCAAATCTTTCAGCAAAATATGACTGAACTGTTATGAAAAAGTTATGCAGAAAACTCATTACTTCAACACTGTATAGATTGGTAGGTTTCCAAGCCCAATAGACTATTTGCCTATTGTAGGAGCTTTTGTAGAAGTTTCCTGGTTTTAGCTGGGATAATTTAATTTTCTTCCTAGTAGCTGGTGCAGTGCTGTGTTTTGGCTTTAGTTTAAGAACAGTGCTGATAACACACTGATGTTTTAGTTGTTGCTAAGTAGCACTTACCCTGATCAAGGACTTTTCAGTCTTTCATGTTCTGCCAAGTGAGGAGGGGCACAAGAAGCCGGGAGGAAGCAGAGACAGGACGCCTGACCCAAAGCAGCCAAAGGGATATTCCATACCACAGCACGTCATGCTCAGTGGGTGGTGAGCAATTGGGGGCGGGGGGGGGGGGTGGGGGGTGGAAGAGGGGGTTTGAGTGAGCAGCTGTGTGGTACTTAGTTGCCAGCTGGGTTTAAACCACAACAATCCTTTTTGGCACCCAACGTGGGGCATGAAGGGTTGAGATAACAATGGACCTTACCATAGTGTGTCAAAACGAATTTGTTACAAGCATTCATTGTATTGGTTTAATAGTTGCTGGTCACAATGTTCATTTGCTTGCTTTCAGAGTTGTTGTGCTTGGTCTCAGAGTTGCATTATGTGATACCTTACTTGCAGCCTGCATTCGCTGTTTTGGTGTTTCTCATCTTTGGGGCCTGGGCTAAGGTTGTACTTTATAATACTGGCTTGTGATATGATAGAATTGCTGGTCATGGAACTAATCTGGTATGTGTACTCAGCATTGCCATCACCTCTATACTTTGGGAGCCATGTAATGGGAGCTATTAATAATTATACCTTTTTCCTTTTCTCCTCGGAGGGCCAACCTATGAAGGAGACACCCTCCACCATCTTCCCCTTCCCCACCAGGCTATTTACAGCAGCATTTGAGAATTTTGAAAATATTGAATATACTTGGGATGTTGAAACCAGCCTGGCCCTATTGCTAGGAATCAGCATGTTGCTGCATGTGTTTCAGGTCTTGTTTCAGGTTAAACAACTATTTACAAATACCACCAAGAGATCTTCTCTGAGGCTGGATAGTGATGAGTGGCAGGGGGTGTGGGATAGTATGGGCAAGTACCTAGGCCAGTGGGCAAGTACCTAGGCCAGTGGGTACCTCTAGTGTTCTGGAACTTCACCCCTGAACAAATGCAAAATCCAGAAAAACCAGTAAATCGTTTAGAAAAAGTATGCTGTCGTCCTGGCAATTCCAGAGAGGCACAAATCACTGCAACATGCTGGGGCCTGGCCCATCCCTACTGAGCCCTGTTCAACACTACTCAGTACCCTCAAGGGGAAAAGAAGGTCTCTGGATCTGATGGCAAAGCAACAGACACTGTGGCTGCTCCAGCCCTCATAACAAGCACTGCAGCTGAACCGAAGAACCAATCTGTGCCCCTATACAAAGAACCTATCAGTCCCCCTATAAAGAAGAAGAAATGAACACAAAAGATAGCTCGTGTAGTGAAACAGAATGAAGCAGAACCATCACAAGAAACAGAGGAAGAGGCAGAACCAGAGGAAGCTGTGGGATAATTACTGAATATGATTTAGAAATTAAACTTATATTTAAAAATGTAGCATTGCTCACACATAAAGGAAAAACGGACTTTCAGGGTAAGATGCAGCTGCACGTGGTATGCCAGGAATTCACTCCACAGCGGTTCCCGTGGCAACATTGCTTGACAGAGGATGGAGCAGAGTGGAGATTCTGCAGCCAAACTCTGTCCCAACACCAGCAGAGATGGGAACTAGGTGGTACTTAAAACTGATAAGCTGCATACTTGCTGCCCTGAGCCAACAGTCTGTCATCTTTTGACAAAATGCTGTCCTTTGTGTGAACTTTGCTTCATTATAATGCATTTTAATACGAAAACACACCTCCACCTCCAATGCTACCCGCCTCCAAAGTGAGACCACCCCTCTTTGAGCATGCTCTATGAATTTTTTGTGGCATATACCTTTAAAAGCGAAGCGAGGAAAATTTACACCAATAACAATAAAGGTATGTATGACTAGAGTCACTCAAGCTCCACCTTGAAAGTGAAAAATAGTATAAAAATGACCCAAAAAGTGGGGGGCTTTAGGGAAGACATCATCGTGGACGAGCCGAGGAAGACCCCATCAGCTGACTACTCTCGACTCCTGGGACCGGTCGACGGGCTGGACCTTTCTTCCCCCCCATAGGGACGCCTTTGGGTAAGACTTGCACTGTATCCAGTGCTTCCCCGGGAAAATTAGGAATCTCTATATAGAGTTACTTTTTACTTTTATACTTTAAAGCCAGGCTGTATTATTCATAACTTTGTTGCGTGGTTGTATACTTTATTATTTGCACATGCTTTTGCAGACAGTGTATTTATCACCGGCAATCCACAAGAACCTGTATCATCTGTTGCTTTAATAAACTGCACTGTTTAAGTAGCTAATCGTAAATCTCTCATTGAACGCGACCAGCTCCCTCAGTGTGGCCGTGCTAGTTTGTGATCACGATTAGACTGAAGGTGCAGTGCACTATTAGTGCATCTGGAATCGTGATTATTCAATATATTGAATGCGACCGGACTGATAGTGGCAAATTGGGCATCACTCAGAATCTAAGCCTAGCCGCACCCAGCCCCTCTAATATATGAGGACCAGCTGGAAAGCAAGGGGGTTTATTTTCTGCCAAATTATTTTACCCTTTCACGCAACAGAAAATTGGCGTAGTCGGCAGGATTGCCATGGATAAACTGCTGCAAAAATATGATTGTGCCCCTTCCCTGGCTGGGAAGGAGTGGGCCCAAAAATTTTGGAAAGATGAAGAGAAAGTGGTAGAACGTATTGAACAATGTCAGGCTTTACAAAAGATCAGAGTGGGAAAAGCTAAAAATGTTATTTGTGCAGTGTTAGGTGCCTGTTTATCTTGTGCGCAACAAGCAGCTAAAAATGCCCCTGCTCCTAATCTGATTTCTGCTGTAGAATATACAACTCTGAAATCAGAAAATGAGCTGCTGAAGTCATCATTAGCTTTTCATAAGGAGACAGGAGAAAAACTAGGAGCTCGAAATGATGAACTTGCGAGCGAAAATGAAAAATTAGAAACTCGAAATAATCAACTCGCAAGTGAAAATGAAAAATTAAAAACTCAAAATGATCAGCTTGCGAGCAAAAATGAAAAACTAGAAGCTCGAAATGATGAACTTATATCACAAGCTGATCGATTCGGGGTTGAAAATAAGATCTTAGGATCCCGAGTTGATCGATTAATGAATCAAAATTATCAACTTAAATTACTACTGGAAAAGGTGAATGGGCTGTTGGATAAAATGCAACCTTCTGCTCCGGTCCAGCAGATTCGTAGGTTAATGCGTTGCCCAGCTCAGACAGAAGATTTTTGGTCTGACAGTGATGATGATGAGGTGGAAGGGACCCTTGCTTTTCAGTCGATTCCCTTATGACCTCTGATTAAAACTGAGACTGCTGTTGATAGTGATGAGGAGGTCCACACTATTGTGCATACCACTCCATGGTCACCAACAGAATTACTGAAATTAAAGGAAAAATACTCAAGACGGGCAGGAGAGTCTGAGACGGAGTATCTATGGTGAGTCTCCCTTCAGGGAGGAGATATGGTCATGTTAAATGAGGAAGAAGCAGGAGGTTTTTGGGGGCCCGGAGTATTTTTAACTTCCTTGCCAGGGAATCATCATTATTCCCTAACTGCTCGAGTTGCATACTGGGCAGGTGGTATGGACCCACGGGAGAGAGGGGAACCACTATCGATCCAAACCACAAGCTACACTGATCTAGCTGAGGCAGTACAGAAAGCAGCTTGCATACAAGCAATGTATAATAGAGATGAGTTGCAGAAATCCCCAATGTCAGCACCTATTGATCCGGATTAATTAAATCCTCTCATTTGGGGTTTCCCTAATTGCCTTAAAACATTCGTTGTCAATATTCAGGACCACATACGAGGTCAAGGTCATAGGAGAGGCCAACAGGCTTATGCACTAACCTGGAACGAATTTGTACAAGAAGTAGACAAATACGGATGCCAAATGGGCTGGGTCAGTTCATTCAGAGAAAAAACCCCCGATCACACCCGAAGGGTTCTCCAAGTCTACACTCAAAATTCTAAATCTGACCAAACTCATACTCAAAATTTTAAATCTGATCGTTTTTCTATCCAAAGCTCTAAATCTGATGGGAGGTTTAAACCTAACAAGGAACGGAATGAATTGTGGCGTAGGGCCCTGAGTCTGGGTATGCCTCGACAATTCCTACACGGTTTCTCTACAGAGGATCTCCGTATATTGGTCCGATCTCTATCTAGAAAGAATAACCCAGTAGGGGGAAAGTGTTTAACTGGAGAATCCCCGACCCATGAGGAAGGCGTGCCCTCTGCACCAGAATGCAACCTGATCGATCTGTCAGAATCCCAGCAAAAAAACTTGCATCCCCGGGGAGGGCAGTGAGCCACCCTGCCCGGCGGGTGTTAGCAGTACAATGGCTCTCTAATAAAAACTCTGAACCTATTATTGCCATTCCAGTTGGACCCCGAAAAATATTAGTAAACTTTCTTGTTGATACTGGAGCCCAAATGTCAGTGATCACTAATGAGATGGCACAAACCCTGGGTATAAAACCTACCCAACGCCGAGTTAAATTCACAGGAATTGATGGCGTGATAAAGGAATGTCCCACTGCAAAAATAACCCTCTGGTTGCCAGAGGAACAGAGACTGACCCGGGCAGAAGTATTAGTGGGTGCCGCATATACCAACCTTCTAGGATTTGACATATTGTGTGGACGAACGTGGAAACTCCCAGATGGAACTATGTGGAGTTTTGCAGGACATGAAAAGGAATCAGGCACAATGAGGTTAAGTCTGCTAGAAACATCCATACCCTTACCTGCATCTAAAGTTACCAATGTCAGGCAATACCCATTGCCTGCAGCAGCACTTACAGGGGTTGACGGGGTGGTGACAGAATTGGAGAAAAGAGGCATCATTAAAAGAACTCACTCACCCTATAATTCGCTGGTGTGGCCAGTAAAGAAACCCACCGGGCAGTGGCGTTTCACAGTAGATTATCGACAGTTAAATGCCAATACTGCACCCCTAACTGCGGCAGTTCCAAATATTGCTGAAATTGTGACAATGATACAGGGAGCTGCCCATTCTTGGATGGCTGCCTTAGATGTTAAAGATATGTTTTTCATGATTCCCCTCCTTGAGCAGGACAAAGCGCAATTTGCATTCACGTGGAAAGGGATCCAATATACTTTTAACCGACTTCCACAAGGATATAAACATTCCCCCACCATTGCTCACAATGCTTTGGCTAAAGTCTTAGCAGAAATTCCTGTTCCACCTGGCAACACTGTATACCAATACATTGATGACATCCTAATAGCGGGAGAAAACCAAGAAAGTGTAAAAGACACAATGGAAAACATTCGGGGAACATTACTCGAACTGGGCTTAGAAATCCCAGACTCAAAGTGTCAGGGACCTGCACAAGAGGCCAAATTTCTGGGTGTCTGGTGGGCTAAAGGAGCTGCTTCTATCCCTCAGGACACCCTAGAAAACCTAGAACATGGACAAAATCCATCCAGCGTAAAGGAATTACAGCAAGTTTTGGGAGCTCTAGGTTACTGGCGTAAACATATTCCTGGCTTCTCCATTATTGCCCGTCCCCTTTATAGTTTGCTCAAAAAGGGAAAAGAGTGGGAATGGACCGAACAACACACCAATGCACTGGAATTACTAATAAAAGAGCTAAGATTATTCCAACAGCTTGGTCCTATCCACCCAACTGACCCTATCCATGTAGAATGGGGGTTCAGTGAACATGGCTTTCACTGCGACTTATGGCAAAAGGGGCCAGAAGGACCAGAAAGACCACTGGAGTTTAGCTCTCACTCTTTCAATGATACCGAAAGGAGGTATTCGGATCCTGAGAAAAGCTACTATCCCTAGTGCGAGCGGTGAAATGAGCAGAACAAATAAGAAGAGAACAGAGTGTAATCATTCGGAGGCCTTTTCGCCTCCTAGATGTGGTCCGTAAAGGAACGGCACCACCAGCTGGCATTGCCCAAAAACCTACAGTTCGTAAGTGATATGCTTATTTAGAGGGCATTAATGAAATTATGCCAATCTCTGAAGGCAATGTTAAAGTATCCAAACTGCAAAAGGACATAGATGGCACTCTGTTATTCCAATCTCCACCGAATAAACCATCTCCGATTCGAGAAGCACCCTCTCTGAAGGAAGGTAGTGATCTTACTGGAGTGTGGTTTACAGATGCCTCATCTTATCGAGAGAATAATGTGGAAATACAAAGCTGTAGCACTGGAGGTAGCAACAGGGGAAAGAATAACTGAAACAGGTGAAGGAAGTGCACAAGTGGGGGAGCTTAGAGCAGTCCTACTAGCTGCACAACACGGGGCTAGTCACGTTTACACCGATTCATATGCTGTTTTCAAAGGAGCCACCGAATGGGTGGGTCATTGGGCAGCAAATGACTGGCAGGTGAACAGGGTCCCAGTTTGGGAAACCGATAGCTGGAAACAACTGTTGGAGATAGGGGAACAAAAAGTACTACATATTGGTTGGGTAAAAGGACATGACCGTTCAAACTCAATCACTGCTCAGTTTAACCAGCAGGTAGACAGCCTCACGCGACTGAGGCAAATTGATATTTCAAATGATGATCAGAAATGGGAATGCTTACTCGAATGGTTACATGTTAAACGTGGCCATACCGGACGGGCTGATTTATATCGGGAAGGTTTAGCCCAAGGATGGCCTGTATCGGTTAAGCTGTGTGAACAGGTAGTGACTGCCTGCTCACAATGTCGCTTACGACTCGATAAAGACCATCCGAGTAAAGCCCCTCCTTTACATATTCGGGACAGGAAAACATTGTGGCATTCCTGGCAAATTGACTATATTGGACCATTGAGACCATCAGGTGGAAAGAAATATGTCTTGGTGGGAGTAGAAATCATCTCTGGACTCACTGTGGCCACTGACTTTACATCAGCCACAGGAGAAAACACAGTAAAGGGCCTTAAGGAGTGGTTTAGCACACTTCCCCTTCCAGAGGAAATCCAAAGTGACAACGGGTCACATTTTACAGCCACAATAGTACAAGACTGGGCCAAAGAAGAAGGGATTTGGTGGGTATTCCACACCCCCTACTATCCCCAGGCTAATGGCATTGTGGAACGCACCAATGGATTGGTTAAGCGTTTTGCAAAAACTCATGAATCTGGGTGGCATTTGCAATTGAATGATGCCATCTATCAATTAAATAACAGATGGAGTGGAGATGGCTGTCCCAAAATGAAAGCTTTTTGTGCATCTGCTAATGTAATCTCCCCAAAGGTTCATACCAAGCCAGAAGAACACCTTACGGGACTTCACACCGGACAACCGGTACTGGTGAAGATGCCCCAGATTGGAACAGTACCAATGGTACTAGTTACACCCAAAAATCCCTATGCATGGGAAGCCAAAGACTGTTCAGGAAAGGTACACCGGATTAGCACCCGGTGGATCTCACCTTCTTTTTAACCCCATCGGTCAAATAAGACCGAGCATGTTTCTCTTCCCTTTTTGTGTTCATAGGAACCCTAGATCAACTGCACGTGGACGGACGGATTGGCCTACGCTAACCTTGAGTGCATCCAGGGAATCTTGTCACTCATCTTAGCCGTAATATTATTTCTGTTGTACATGATTGTTTGCAAACCCAGGTTTTAAGATAATGAACCAACGAATTGCATCAACGACATTATGTCTTATCTTAACAATGCAGGTCCTTCTCGCTATAGACTTGCAATGGCCCTGGTCTCAAGCTCACATAAAATACGCAGGGAGCATGGGATTAAATTCTAACAAAGGCTTAAATCTGTCAATGGTGGTGATGCACGGGACGGAGGTGTACTTGGAAAACAAGTGGGGCTGGGATAGCACAAACAGACTTCCACAGTTGCTGGGGTCAGTGGGAGAACGAATAAAGGTAGGATGCAGGGTTATCAATGGATCCACTCACCAACGAGTAACTCAAATCTCTGTAACTGAAATAAAAACTGAGGAGAAACAAATAAAAACCTGTGCTGAGGAACGATGGGACTGTTGGTCCAATTTTACTTTGGTCCAACCAGTCTTTGTGGTCTGCCTCTGGGCACAAAACAGCATAGGGTTATCCTTTAAATTCAAGATTAACACCATGACAACAGCCTCTGTGCCAAATGTAGAAGACACAGAACCCACACCCCAACCAATTTTTGAGAGTATATTTACTCGGCCTCCTATTAGTCTAACTCCTTACATTTTCAATATCGGTCCTTATGTCATCAAAAATACTGGTCAACAACAAATATTGTTTAACCCATCATATTCCCTCAAGCGAGTGGAACTATCAATGCAGATTAACATCTCTGTGATCAAACCCACCTGCTCACCATTCCTGGGTACATCTCATGCAGAATGGTCAGCATGGTTAAATGGACGAAACCTCACCCCCTCAAGACGACCAAAGAGAGATGTGACCGGTATCTTAGGAACTGGACTAGGAGTCTTAAATAGCATAGACGCTGAAGTACTTGCCAATAAACTAGTCACAACGACCAGTGATCTAAACAAATTGAAATACCCTTTGCAGTCCTCTCTTCTAGCTTTGGGAAATCACCAATGGCTTTTATCGAATATATTACCTCAATGGGAAGAAACGAGTGAAAAAGACCACCAACTGATCATAAATGCACTTGGTGTAGCCCAAGACAATGTTTCTCTAGCTCTCAGTTGTATCCAAGCCCAACTGTGGATGCAATCAATGACAGCTGCAATTATAAGGGAAGGTGAAGAAGGCACCTTGCCCACTGAAATTCGGAAAATAATATGGGATAATGCAATTGAATTTGAGAGGAAATTTCAGTCTTGGTGGTACCTGGTTAACTTCACTTACGATCCCACTGAGAGTAAAGTCACTGCTTTTGTCTTAACGATACGCAATGCTTTGGTATACACTATATACCCAATCATTGCGCTGGGGTTGAATCACCACGGGACTATACTCTATCCAATAGAACATAGAGTATGGGCACAATATGAAAATAAATGGCAAACTGTCAATGTTGATGCATGCACGACACGAAGCCAACAAGGATTTATTTGTGAGAGTAATACTATTAAAGCGCAAGACATTTGTCTTGACACTGAACAAAATGTTTGTCATTTTGAAATACATCCCCATGAAATTCAAAAATCTGTGCTTATATATGTTGGAAAAGGATGTGCTTGTATGTGAACTCTTTGTAATTCTGTACTGATAGACGACATTGTTATAGATATTAATAACCACTCGAACCTTTGTGTTTGTAACTTTACTAACATTATTGGATGTGACTTTAATTATTCAGCTCCTGTCACATCTCACCAATTGCTGCAATCTGACTATACACTGACTAATGATCTACTACTCGCTCCTATCAGAATGAACCTTAAGTTAGTGAAAAAGCTGCTACACCATGATGACTTGAAGCAGTTGTTGATCCAGGCCAAAGAGAGTGGACAAAAGACTCTAATTACCATCCACCATGATGCGGAAGAAGTCCATCAAGTGCTAGAAAGAGTCAAGAAAGACAGAAGACATGAATGATGGGACACTCTTTTTGGGTGGTCACCAACCGCCACAGGGATTCTCAACAGGATGCTCCACCCTGTTGTGATCTTGCTAATGCTCACTATATTATGTTTTGCTTTGACAATTGCTTTATATGTTAGGCTTTGGATTATGATGAAACGCTTAACTCATTTGATATCCCCACAAGATATATATGGACTCGGCAACCCTCACTCAAAGACTATATGGGATATTCCCAATTCCCTCTAAGTATCGTGAAGCTTGAGTGACTATAGTCACGGGGTGGAATATGTGGGATAATTACTGAATATGATTTAGAAATTAAACTTATATTTAAAAATGTAGCATTGCTCACACATAAAGGAAAAACGGACTTTCAGGGTAAGATGCAGCTGCACGTGGTATGCCAGGAATTCACTCCACAGCGGTTCCCGTGGCAACATTGCTTGACAGAGGATGGAGCAGAGTGGAGATTCTGCAGCCAAACTCTGTCCCAACACCAGCAGAGATGGGAACTAGGTGGTACTTAAAACTGATAAGCTGCATACTTGCTGCCCTGAGCCAACAGTCTGTCATCTTTTGACAAAATGCTGTCCTTTGTGTGAACTTTGCTTCATTATAATGCATTTTAATACGAAAACACACCTCCACCTCCAATGCTACCCGCCTCCAAAGTGAGACCACCCCTCTTTGAGCATGCTCTTTGAATTTTTTGTGGCATATACCTTTAAAAGCGAAGCGAGGAAATTTACACCAATAACAATAAAGGTATGTATGACTAGAGTCACTCAAGCTCCACCTTGAAAGTGAAAAATAGTATAAAAATGACCCCAAAAAGTGGGGGGCTTTAGGGAAGACATCATCGTGGACGAGCCGAGGAAGACCCCATCAGCTGACTACTCTCGACTCCTGGGACCGGTCGACGGGCTGGACCTTTCTTCCCCCCCATAGGGACGCCTTTGGGTAAGACTTGCACTGTATCCAGTGCTTCCCCGGGAAAATTAGGAATCTCTATATAGAGTTACTTTTTACTTTTATACTTTAAAGCCAGGCTGTATTATTCATAACTTTGTTGCGTGGTTGTATACTTTATTATTTGCACATGCTTTTGCAGACAGTGTATTTATCACCGGCAATCCACAAGAACCTGTATCATCTGTTGCTTTAATAAACTGCACTGTTTAAGTAGCTAATCGTAAATCTCTCATTGAACGCGACCAGCTCCCTCAGTGTGGCCGTGCTAGTTTGTGATCACGATTAGACTGAAGGTGCAGTGCACTATTAGTGCATCTGGAATCGTGATTATTCAATATATTGAATGCGACCGGACTGATAGTGGCAAATTGGGCATCACTCAGAATCTAAGCCTAGCCGCACCCAGCCCCTCTAATATATGAGGACCAGCTGGAAAGCAAGGGGGTTTATTTTCTGCCAAATTATTTTACCCTTTCACGCAACAGAAGCCTCTTGATCCCTGTCCCTGAGTGAGCTGCGAGATATATGAAAAAATTTCGGCCATCGTCCGGGTGAGCATATTATCATCTGGCTGCTCTGATGCTGGGGTAATGGAGCTAGTAGCCTGGACTTAGAGGGTAGGGAAGCCAAGCAGCTGGGATCACTTTCTAGGGAAGCAGGCATTGGCAAGGCGATTGGAGCACAAGCCCTCAGCCTCTGGAGACTACTTCTATCAGCTGTGAGGGAAAGCTATCCCTTCAAGGAAGATGTTGTATGCAGCCCAGGGAAGTGGATGACAATAGAGACAGGTATCCAGTACCTGAGGGAATTAGCTGCACTAGAGATGGTTTATTTTGATCTGAACAATGCGCAGTTACCCACAGATCCAGAGTCCAGTGTCCACAAGTCATGTGGTGGAAATTGGTACGAAGTGTGCCATCATCGTATGCCAACTCATTGGCAGTAATGAACTGGAAAGATGAAGAGGCACCAAGGGTGCATGAATTAGCTTGCCAGCTCTGGCAATATGAAGAAAATCTGTCTTCCTTCCTATGGACTTAGTAGTAGTATTGTACTTTAATTATTAAACTGTTCTTATCTCAACCTGCAGTTTTTACCATCTCTGTCTGGTGAGGGGGAAAGGGGGTGGGGTGTGTGAGAGAGTTGCTGCATTGTACTTGGTGCTGGCTGGATTTAAACCACAACAAGAAGACAGCTTTATTTGCAAGAGAGTACATGCAAGACCCAGGGCAGAAAAGTAAAAAGTTTGCTTCATTTCAGTGCTCTTACTATTTAGAAAGCCAAGAGTTGTCTGGAAACCTGAGTTTATCAGGCTGCTGCCAGCCTTGGCTAAGAGTTGATGAGATAACCCAGCAGGACCAATTGGAAATATTATATTTAATATGTTCAGATGTTTAGGGCAGCCATGCATTGCTAACACATTTTTCTCTCAGTGAAGTCCTCCCATGTATTTTTGTTGAATGAGATTTCAGTATGGCAAATGAATGATTGTTTCTATTGATGTGCAGAAGCATTAGGGGTTAGATAGAGAAAGGAGATTTGTTGCAGTATAGTGAGGATGGAGGGCTCTGGACTGAGAGATTGGGGCTTTTGGGGAAGGAGGAATGAGGAACAACTGATGGGTGTGCATGGGCATGGTGCTTTGGGATAGTGTGTTACAAGGTATAGACATCTCTGGATCAAAACATGGTTGATGAGGAGATATCAGGACCAACTTCTGTTCTGAAATGTCATAGACCTAAGTATGCAGAGTTGGATGTCACAAGAGTGACTGTGAATCCCATATTGGACAAGAAGGGAGTCATGGTTTAAGCCCAGCCGGTAACTCAGAACCACGCAGCTGCTTGCTCACTCCCCCACTTCTTCCTCCCCACACTGCTGGTGGAATGGGGAGGAGAATCGAAAGAATGTAACTCCCATGGGTTGAGATAAGAACAGTCCAGTAACTAAGGTACAATAGAAAATTACTACTGCTACCACCAATAATAATAATGGTAAGGGAAATAACAAGGGGAGAGGATACAATTGATCACCACCCGCCGACCGATACCCAGCCCGACCCGAGCAGCGATCTGGGCCTTCTGGGTAACTCCCCCCAGTTTATATACTGGGCATGACGTGCTGTGGTATGGAATACCCCTTTGGCTAGTTTGGGTCAGGTGTCCTGTCTCTGCTTCCTCCCAGCTTCCCCTCCTCCCTGGCAGAGCATGAGACTGAGAAAGTCCTTGACCGGAGTAAACATCACCCAGCAACAACTAAAAACATCGGTGTTATCAGTGTTGTTCCCAGGCTGAAAGTCAAAAACACAGCACTGCACCAGCTACTAAGAAGGAGAAAAATGACTGCTATAGCTGAACCCAGGACAGGGAAATAACAAGGGGAGAGGATATAAAACTAAAAGGGGAAAAGGAAAAGAAAACAATAAACACAAGTGATGCACAATACAATTGCTCACCACCCGCTGACTGATACCCAGCCTGACCCGAGCTGCGATTTGGGCCTTCCAGGTAACTCCCCCCATTTTATATACTGGGTATGACGTGCTGTGGTATGGAATACCCCTTTGGCTAGTTTGAGTGAGATGTCCTGTCTGCTTCATGTGCCTCTCCTCACTGGCAGAGTATGAGACTGAAAAAGTCCTTGATCAGAGTAAACATTACTTAGCAACAACTAAAAACATCAGTGTGTTATCAGCACTGTTCCCAGACTAAAGTTGAAAACACAGCACTGCACCAGCTACTAAGAAGGAGAAAAATGACTGCTACACCTGAACCCAGGACAAAGGGTTGCAGTTTTATCATAAAGAAAATATTTGGGGATTACATTAAGAGATGGAAGGAAGAGATGACAGGGGAAAAAATTATTAAGTTATATAATTTCTCCTTTAAGCTTGAGAAGTGAAGTCCTTCCTACTAATCGCTTAATTGGTTGGAGCAATAGTTCTCTTCCACAAGTTGCTAGATGTGAGAGCCTGACTTTTATCAGTAGTTAAAGTGCACCTTTTTTCCATTAAAATTCTTTAGAAAATCTTTAAATTATTTTCTGTTAATTTTGAGGATGAGCTTCCGTATTCACATTTTAAGACCCTAGCTTTTTTTCAGAATTTTATTCCCTTTCTGAGATTTCTCAGACAGCAACAGTGATGAATTAAAATGAATATTTGAATTGGAGAACAGTCAGGATTCACATGAGGTGGATTGAAACATGACTTTGAATTCTATTTGAACAATAACAGATTACTTAAAAGACTGGATAATAGAAAATTTAATAATAGCTGTTAATATGTATCACTAGGGAAGAGTATTATAATTTTTATTTTTTTTTACTGAGAATTAGTTTGTAAATGACAGCACATGAGAATGGCCATAGTTGTCTTATAACTTGGTAAAATGTGTCGCTCAGCCAACTGGACCATGATAGAGGCATCCAGTACGTGAGGGAATCAGCCATTCTAGACATGATCTATCGTAGACTGGATGCCAGGAATGCACCCAGAGATCCAGATAAACTCAAATGTACACAACCCATGTGGTGGAATCTTACACGGAGTGCGCCATCATCGTATGCCCACTCATTGGCATCAATGACCTGGAGTGAGGCAGCACTACCAACAGTGGATGAAGCGAGTCATCAACTCCGAGAGTTCGAAGACAGTCTCACCCCTTCCATCATATCAACTGTGGAAAAACTCCTGACCCAGGAGTTCAAACAATTGAGAGATGATCTATCCAATCTATCCAGCTCCCCACGTGTACCAACCCATGTCTCAACTATTAACAGAAGGCGCCCTAATGCCCAAGAGAGAAGACATAGGAGGTACACACCAGGGGCCACCCTTTGGTTTTACCTGCAGGATCAAAAGAGGACATAAGTGGACAATCTTATGATCCCTATTAGAGGGGCCTTGCCTCCAACCAGGTGGAGGAGAGGGACAATTGGGTTTACTGGACCATGTGGATGAGATGGCCTGGCACATCAGTCCCACAGGAGTATATGGCTCTAGTAGATACCGGACATACCGGTGCACAGCATACCCTGATGCCATCAAGGTATCAAGGGGTAGAACCCATTTGTATTTCTGGAGTGACAAGAGGATCCCAAGAGTTGACTGTACTGGAGGCTGAAATCAGCCTGACTGGGAAGGTGTGGCAAAAACACCCCATTGTGACTGGTCCAGGGGCTCCATGCATCCTTGGCATACACTATCTCAGGAGAGGGTACTTCAAAGACCCAAAAGGGTACTGATGAGGTTTTGGTATTGCTGCCTTGGAGACAGAGGAAATTAAGCAGCTGTCCACCTTACCCGGTCTCTCAGAGGATCCTTCTGTTGTGGGGTTGCCAAAGGTCAAAGAAGAACAAGTGCCAATCGCGACCACAACAGTGCACCAGCAGCAATATCACACCAACCAAGACTCCCTGATTCCCATCCATAAGCTGATCCATAGACTGGAGAGCCAAGGAGTGATCAGCAGGACTCGCTCACCCTTTAATAGCCCCATATGGCCAGTGCAAAAATCTAATGGAGAGTGAAGACTAAGAGTAGACTATCACGGCCTGAATGAAGTCACACCACCATGGAGTGCTGCTGTACCGGACATGCTAGAACTTCAATATGAACTGGAGTCAAAGGCAGCCAAGTGGGATGCCACAATTGATATTGCTAATGCGTTTTTCTCAATTCCTTTAGCAGTAGAGTGCAAGCCACAGTTGGCTTTTACTTGGAGGGGCGTCCAGTACACTTGGAAACCACTGCCCCGGGGGTGGAAAACACAGCCCTAGCATCTGCCATGGACTGATCCAGACTGCACTGGAACAGGGGCAAGCCCCAGAACTCCTGAAATACATTGATGACATCATCGTGTGGGGTGATACAGCAGAAGAAGTTTTTGAGAAAGGGAGGAAAATAGTCCAAATCCTGCTGAAGGCCGGTTTTGCCATAAAAGGGAATAAGGTCAAGGGACCTGCACAGGAGATTCAATTTTTGGGAATAAAATGGCAAAATGGACATCACCAGATCCCCACAGATGTGATCAACAAGATAACAGCAATGTCTCCACCACCTAATAAGAAAGAAACACAAACTTTCTTACGTGTTTTAGGCTTTGAACAACAAGCCTTTGAACATATTAAAGGAGAGAGAGTTCATGCAGTACCCTTGGACCAGGCTGGGATGGGCCAGATGTGAAAAATGTGCTCTACACCGCAGCTGTGGAGAATGTTCCTACCTGGAGCCTCTCACAGAAAGCTCCAGAGGAGACTCGAGGTCGACCCCTTGGCTTTTGGAGTTGGAGATACAGAGGATCTGAGGCCAGCTATACTCCCACTGAAAAAGAGATACTGGCAGCCTATGAAGGGGTTTGAGCTGCTTCAGAAGTGATTGGCACTGAAGCACAGGTCTTCCTGACACCCAGGTTGCCTGTGTTGGGTTGGATATTCAAAGGCGGGGTCTCCTCTACACATCATGTAACTGATGCTACGTGAATTAATTGGGCCGCACTAATTCCACAACGAGCTCAAATAGGAAATCCCAGTCGTCCAGGAATTCTAGAAGTCATCATGGACTGGCCAGAGGGCAAAGATTTTGGGATGTCACCAGAAGAGGAGGTGATGCATGCTGAAGAGGCCCCACCATATAATAAACTGTCAGAGAGTGAAAAGCAATATGCCTTGTTTACTGATGGGTCCTGCCCTATTGTGGGAAAGCATCAGAGATGGAAGGCAGCTGTGTGGAGTCCCCTGTGACAAGTTGCAGAAACTGCTGAAGGAGAGGGTGAATCTAGTCAACTTGCAGAGGTGAAAGCCATCCAGCTGGCCTTGGACATTGCTGAATGAGAAAAATGGCCAGTACTTTATCTCTATACTGACTCATGGATGGTGGCAAATGCCCTGTGGGGGTGGTTGCAGCAATGGAAGCAGAGCAACTGGCAACGTAGAGGTAAACCATCTGGGCTGCTGCACTGTGGCAAGATATCGCTGCTCGGGTGCAGAACCTGGTGGTGAAGGTACACCACGTAGATGTCCATGTACCCAGGAGTCTGGCCACTGAGGAGTATCAGAATAATCAAAAGGTGAATAAAGCTGCTAAGATTGAAGTGGCTCAGATGGACTTAGATTGGCAACATAAGGGTGAATTGTTTTTAGCCCGGTGGGCCCATGACACCTCAGGCCATCAAGGCAGAGACACAACATATAGATGAGCTCATGATCGAGGGGTGGACTTAACAATGGACACTATTGCCCAGGTTATTCTTGAATGTGAAACGTGCTGCAATTAAGCAAGCCAAGCGGTTAAAGCCTCTCTGGTATGGAGGACGATGGCTGAAGTACAAGTATGGGGAGGCCTGGCAGATTGACTATATCTCACTCCCACCAACCCGCCAAGGCAAGTGCTATGTGCTTACCATGGTGGAAGCAACCACCGGATGGCTGGAAATATATGCTGTGCCTCACGCCACTGCCCGGAACACTATCCTGGGCCTTGAGAAACAAGTCTTGTGGCGACACGCACCCCAGAGAGAATTGAGTCAGACAATGGGACTCATTTCCAGAACAACCTCATAGACACTTGGTCCAAAGAGCATGGCATTGAGTGGGTATATCACATCCCCTATCAGGCACCAGCCTGTGGGAAAATCAAACGATACAATGGGCTGTTAAAAACTACACTGAGAGCAATGGGTGGTGGGACTTTCAAACACTGGGATACACATTTACCAAAAGCCACCTGGTTGGTCAACACTAGGGGATCTGCCAACAGGGCTGGCCCAGCCCAATCAGAACTTTTACGTACTGTAGAGGGGGATAAAGTTCCTGTGGTGCACATAAAGAATTTGTTGGGGAAGACAGTCTGGATTATTCCTGCTTCAGGTAAAGGCAAACCCACTCATGGGGTTGCTTTTGCTCAGGGACCTGGATATACTTGGTGGGTAATGCGGGAAGGTGGGGAAGTCCGGTGTGTACCTCAAGGGGATTTAATTTTGGGGGAAAACAGCCAATGAACTCCATTATATGCTGCTGTTTGCTAAGACTTCTATAGCCCATCAGCTAGATGCCCTTCTCCGCCACTCTGCTCTTTGAAAAGAAGATATGCTTTGTCATGATTATCAGCAGAGAATAAAGTCATGGGAAAAGCTGGCAGCAGCAGCGCGAGTCTCCCTATACTCTCCGTTGACTGATCCTGACTTTCCTCCGATCATCACCCCAACAAAGAATGAACTTTGTTGAGACCAGACGAGCTTAGCAGTGACCAGACGAATTCAGGCATGTCGTCAGTAGGCAACAATCCAACACTACACACCATCCCTCCTGCCCTGAAAGACTATTACAAGAGATGGAGCCTGACGTCATGGACTGAATGAATTCAGCAATTTTATAGGGATGGTCCATGGACCAAGGAATGATATCAAAAAGATATGAAGAGACAAAATGGGATGATGTATTGAAAAATCTGGGACCTAAGCATGACTTGAATAGTATGGAATAAGGGGTGGATACTGTCCTGGGTTCAGCTGTAACAGTTATTTTTTCTCCTTCCTAGTAGCTGGTGCAGTGCTGTGTTTTCAGCTTTAGTCTGAGAACAATGCTGATAACACACCAGTGTTTTAGTTGTTCCTAAGTAATGCTTACCCTGATCAAGGACTTACAGTCTGTTGTGCTCTGCCAGTGAGGATGGGCATGGGAAGCCTGGAGGAAGCAGAGACAGGACACCTGACCCAAAGTAGCCAAAGGGGTATTCCATACCACAGCATGTCAGTGCTCAATATGTAAACTGGAGGGAATTACCTGGAAGGCCTAGATTGCTGCTTGGGTCAGGCTGGGTATTGGTCAGCAGGTGGTGAGCATTTGTGTTGTGCATTACTTGTTTTTACTGTTGGTTTGGTTTTTTTTCCCCCTTCCCTTTTTAGTTTTATATTCTCTCCCTTATCATTATTATTTGTGGTAGTAGTAGTGGTTTTGTATTATACTTCAGTTATTGGACTGTTCTTATCTCAACCCCTGGGATTTACATTCTTTCAATTCTCCTCCCCATTCCGCTGGCAGCGCAGCGGGGAAGAAGTAGGGGAATGATTGATCAGCTGTGTAGTTCTGAGTTACCAGCTGTGCTTAAACCTCGACAGGTTTTTTTTTTTGTTGATTGGGGTTTTTTGGTTGGGGTGTTTTTTGTTTGTTTTTTCTACACAGTGAAAAAATCCATTGAAAATGCCAAAACCTACGATACCTTGCCTGGCAAATGAACATTATCACTCTCATATGAGAAGCTGAAAGGTTCCAGAGAACAGTCCTTTTGGCTTGAAAACTAGCCTCTAATTCATTCCAAATATGCTATCATTATGTCACTTACTGTTTTGGTCACATTTAGTAACTTAATATGGATGCAGATTGGCATAACAAGGCATTTTCCTGTCACACTGGGCTGAAACATAAATTATACGTTATTGATTGTAAGATTTATGATATTCACTTAAAGACTTATTGATTCTTTCAGGTTATTATTTGATATATAAAAGATGCATTCAATAAGTATGCAATATAGTATAAGAAATTTTAAAAATAGAAATTGCAAGAATTAAATCACAAGCCTTCTGCCAATCTCTACTGAAAATATTAACTGTAGTTTTCTAGATGCTGTTAGTAAATCAGCTTTTAGAGTTTTTGCATTGAAGATAATACTAATTTTATTATGTATTTTTAGAGAACCAAGTGTAATGGATAGGAACCTAGCTGGGAGTTGATTCCCTCTCATGACTGAGAACCATAACAAAGGATGTTGTTTGCCACAGTGTATTTGGCAGAGTATATATGTTTATGTTCATCGTGACTGTTTGTCAAAATGAGGCAGGAAAACATAGGTGTGCAGCTGTTCTATGACCTTCATACTTGGCCACACTGGGGCGTCTGGCCAATGCTCTCAGAGTGGACAATGGTGAGATCATGAGAAACTGCATGGTCCCACGAGTAAACAATCAGAGATCTGGCATAAAGCCAGTTGTTTTGATAAGTGTATGAAAGCAGGACCCTCTGGTGGCCATGAGAGAAGCCTCACCTACAGGTGGATGCACTGCATAGGAATTTTCCCAATTCACCTGAGACTCCTGGCATCGGCTGCAACAGGGCTTCCCAGCTGGAAGTGTGGGCCTGGATGATGATTCAGTGGTAATCGGTGATGCATTTCTTCTTAATCTCTGTTCTTTCTATGCAGTAATGATCTAATGCATTGCTAACTTTCTTCAGTACTTATATACTTATATCTCTGATTTGCCTTATTGTACTTATTCACTATATATAGAGAGAGATATTTACCTGATTCACATTAGTGTGCTTGCTTTTAATGTGCTTATTGGCTTTAGTGTGCTTGTTTAACAAACTCTGCATATTATACAGCTAGTGTGTGGTCACTTTGTGGCGTACCCTGTCTGTCAGCAAAACACCAAGTGTTAGTGTAAGAGTGGTAGGGATGTTTCACATTACTCACTATATGACTTGTCACTTTGACAGTCACAGAGTAATCCAGTGTCATGAATTTGGTTTTTTATTGCCATGCAGAAAAAATGTCAAGTATTAAAAATGTCTGAAAATATGTGGCTGATCAAAACCTTCTTCTCTTTGTGTTCAATTTTAACATGTTATATTTAGTATACCACACTGTATCTAGCTGTAATCATAAAGTCTGTGGGTTTGTTCTCTTTATGATCCTGGAGTTGTGTGTTTATTTTTTCCTCTTTTCATTTAGATGCAGAGTCTGAAAGGTGGTACAGAAGCCATAGTCCATTTGGACCCGTTAGAAGCTGATTATTATGATATACAGCTTCAGTTATATGAAGTGCAGTTTGAGATCTTGAAATGTGAAGAGCTGCTGGTGACAACACAACTTGAAAGCATGAGAAGGCTGATGTCAGGTGCTTTTTATGCATTTTAATTGACATAATCTGTAAAAGATAATTCTCTTCCTTGAACAGTTTCTTTACCGTGTGAAGAGCTGGATCTTCTAGCATAAGTACTGTTAAATTAAAATTTACACCTCTTCATAAGGTGTACACATACAGAAGTTTTGGTCTGGTTCTCATTGTCTCTGTTTGGAAATAAGCATATAAGATACTGTGTAAGGTTTGGAAAACTAAATTTAGGGAGGAGGAAATTTTAGTTACTGGACTTGTCTCCTTAAAAAAATTTGCATTGGCATTATTCATTTCTTTGATTTGTTTTCAAAAGGTATTCCTGCAAATCAGAGTCCTTCATCTAAACTTTGAAGCTTTTGCCATGTCACTGATTTAGAACAGTGATGCAAACCTTATGTTTTGAGAACCTACCATAACCTGTGTACTTACAAACTATGGAAATGGTACAGGTAAATCATACAGTATTTTGAATCCAGTTCTGTCCTTTTGGACTTCTTTATACTTAATTTTTTATTCACACAAGCTCTGTTTTATTGTTTAGTGCATAGGGCTTGCATAGCAAAATTTGCTATGGATAGAAAAGTCACTTAAGAGGAATTTGAAACTGGGTTGTATTGTGAGTTGCCTCTGGAAAAAAACACAGGTATCACTGATTCTTCTCACTGTTGTGTGAATCTCCTCCTCCCAGGCCTGTGATGGCAACAACATTAACTGCATGTACTGAGGATAAGGATTGGAAACTCCGCAAATGACTTGAAAGAAATGTGGCAGCTTTGCCTCTGTGGAGAGCTAGTTAGTGCTTTAGATATAGATAATTGTTTGTCATTGGGAAATCAGACATTTAATTTTGGTACTGAGGACACTGTATGGTTTTCTTACCTGCAGACCAAAGGAAATCCCTTGACCAGGAGGCTGAGAAGAAATGTGTATTAAGATCCTTTCTCTTTGATGTAGTGATAGTAAAACCTAAGGGGCCTTGGAGAATTAGCTTACTGTAAAAACATGACTTGTCATTAATGTTTTCTCCAGAAATCTCAGAAGAAAACCCCAGCCTGACTGAAAGTAAACCCCCTCAGTCAGCTGAACAAACAACCCTCTCCCCCATGACAACAAAATAGTTCACTGTTCTGGCTTCCTTTGTTTTTTTTAAATTTGTTAATTTAAATTAAACTATTCTTTAATATAAAATCTAAAAGGTTGTGTTGGTTTTTTTTCATCAGACAGCTGTCTATGTTAGAAGGAATTGCTGTTTTTTAAAAACTCTGTTATATATCCCATAAAACAGAAAATGAAAAATACAATTCCCAAATTGTATTTTGTTCAGGGGATGAAATTACTTCTTCAGAATTACTCAGACAGGGGGAATAGAACAATCTTGTGAAGATTGTGACACTGAATTGGCTACATCTCTTCAAGACTGTTCTGTACCTAATCCAAGTTAAAGCATCTCCAAAATATAGTGATCTTTTAATACATGTTGTTTCCTATGGAGTCAATTAGAAAAGAATGGTCTGTTGTATCTTCTGTTATGCTTCCTTTTCAAAGTGTAATTATAGTCAGTAAAGTAACAGCCTTTTAATTGAGCACATCTGTATGATTTGAAATACATGTGTCTTAGTGACTTCTAGAGGCTGTTGCTGCTATTCTTTTTACTCTGACTGTATTGGCTCTGCAGAGATATTTTGGAGAGTTTTGGATTCTGTTCTGATTTGAGGGACATCGTCAGAGCTACTAATGAAGTCCCGACTGAGCATTTTTGAGGGCACAATTGGATTTGACTGCCAGTTTGAATTTGCAAGGTCATAAGCAAGAAGTAAAACATTTTCTTTTGCAAATTCAGCACATTGTAAAAATAACAATTGATAATAGATTGTCATATAAACAACAGTAGTAGCTTTTTACTGTCATTAACCAAATACCTGCATTGTAATTCACAAAATGTGAATTTCTTAGGTCAGAATTTTAAAAAGGGTCTTATCCATACAAACTATCCATACATCCTTGTAAGATGGTTTTTGTTTTGTTTTGGTTTTTTTTTTGTGGTGGATGTATTGTTATCAACAGAGAATGTGATAGTTGGTTCCTGCTTTAGTTGGGGGTGGGTTGAATAAGTGCAAATGATGTGGATCGTATCTAAAGAGGAATCATTCTAATTTTTTTATTGTAAGTGATGGAGTTGTCAGAAGCTTAAGCACTTACCAAATTTATAGGCATTTGAAAAGCTCAAAAGCTGTTTGTAGAAAACTCTTGGAATGTTTGATGAGGTTGCAATAGAATTGCCAAAGTTATTTTCAAACAGTAAAACATAATTTAACATATTTTAGAACTGACAGATTTGACTCATTTGCAGCTGAGCTATTGGGGTTTCACTTATAAATTCTTATATTTACCTCTGCATGAAAGTGTTCTAAAACAAAATTTGCATGTATATTCTTCCATTTTATAAGTGTGTAGCAAAATATAGTTGTTAGCCATGAGTTTTGTTTTTACTCACTGATGTCTCAAATTAGGTTCTAATGACTTGCCTGTTTTATGAATGGATGGAATTTTATGTGGTGTTTTTTTTTTTAAACTGAGCACTAAAGTAAAGATTCAAGTAGGTCTGATTCTATTAGGTTTTATTTTAGGGTTAATATAGTGATGTTCTTTCTTTTCTGGTTCTGCCATATCCTGTGCTGAGCTAAAATTAGCATGACAATCAGAATTTTGATTGCAGCAGAGACCTTACACACAAATAACACTAAGTGATAACAGCTTTTAAAATGGACAGTATTCCGAAGAAAGCACTGCCCCTCTCCCCAAATAATCTAGTTGCAAAAGTAGGAGGAAGTTAGTGTCTTCCTGAATGGTATTTGATGAAGGTGAAATGAGAAGGTTTGGTGATGCTGCAGAGTAGATGACAATCAACAGTCATGCCAGCTGTATCTACCTGTTTCAGCCACCAGTAATGCATATCCCTCTTGGTATATTACAAAAATATCCTACTTGGTATGCCAGTGTGTCCTGTTTTCAGCTGAGATAGAGTTAATTTTCTTCCTAGTAGCTGGTACAGTGCTGTGTTTTGGCTTTAGTCTGAGAATAATGCTGATAACACACCGATGTTTTAGTTGTTGCTAAGTAGTGCTTACCCTGATCAAGGATTTTTCAGTCTCTCATGCTCTGCCAGTGAGGAGGGGCACAAGAAGCCAGGAGGGAGCATAGCCAGGACACCTGACCCGAACTACCCAAAGGGATATTCCATACCATAGAATGTCATGCTCAGTATAGAAACTGGGGGAGTCGGCCAGGAGTCACCAATCACTGCTCGGGTCAGTGGGTAGTGAGCAATTGTATTGTGCATCACTTGTTTTTCTTGGGTTTTATTCCTCTCTCTCCCTCCCCTTTTCATTATTGTTATTATGACATTTTACTTTTTTTCCCCCACCTATTAAACTGTTCTTATCTCAACCCATGGGCTTTACTTTTTCCTGATTCTCCTTCACACACTGGGGGGTGGGTATGTGAGTGAGTGAGTGGGCAGCTGTGTGCTACTTAGTTGCCAGCTGGGGTTAAACCATGACACAGTGAAATAAGGAACAAGAGGTCTTTGCTGCCACTTCATCCCAACATTCTGCAAGGATTTATAATCATCACTTTTTCTTTCTTGGCAAGAGATGAGAAGGTAGCATTCAGAAATTAGCTCAATGTTATACTGAATGCTTCAGTCAGGAGGTTAAAAATTATGAGTGTTGATAGAACTATTAATGACCTCCTTTTCAGGCCTGTAATGCTTTGAAGGATTGCCTCGAAGTTACCCTCTCACTGCAGCCTCTGAGCTCTGGGAGGTCAAAAACCTCCTGAAAAGATTGTTGGTGTTTTGTTGTCTAATTCCCCTTTCATGAAATTAATAGTAGGTTGTGGCAGAAGAATCTCATGCCAAAGACTTGAGAGAGTCTGTATTCTGAACTTTGTAGTGAAGACCAGAGGATATTGCTGCATGTTGTGGGTCCCTTGTATTAGTTAAGAGACCCAAAGAGATGTGTGGGCATTGTGATCAATTTTAGACTACAGACACAAGTGTACATTTACAGTTGCATTTGTTCTTTAATGCTCTGAGCTTAACTGGATACCAGGCTGTGTTTCATTGGTATTGATTTCTCTTCATATAAACTTTAAAGCTGTACAGTGCTTTGTTCATCAGTGCTTTTCCTCTGACCTTTTGATTTTGTTCTTCCTCTGAAAGGACTATAGCATTCTTCTACATTAAATCTTGCAACTCATTGGGGTAGGTTGTTGAACAAAACAAAATGTTAACGAAATACAAACTATTGATTTGACTTTTTCATTGCTGACATTTTTAAAACAGAGAAGAGAGATGAAGTAGTATATTATGACACTTACGAAAGTATGGAAGCCATGCTTGAAAAAGAGGATATGGCAACATCTGTATACTTGCAAAAAGAGGAGTTGCAAAAGTTACAACAAAAAATCTGCCAGCTGGAAGCAAGGCATGGACGCATTTCAGCCAAGAAAGCCTACCTCAGAAATAAGAAGGTATTACTAAATTGCAAATTTCTAGCATAATTAACAGCTTCAATAAAACTTCAAAAGATTTCATTTAAGCTACAACTTCTAAGTCTCTTGGAATTTTTGTGGATTACATTTACTACTTACTAAAAGTTGTTTTGCAGAGTACCAAGTACAATAGCATGTATTATTAAATTGATATATTTAAGATTCAGTTTACCTTTTAGTTTTGAAGGAACCTTTAATCACATAGAAGTCAACAAATAAACTTGTTTCTATTAACTAATCATAATACTTTCATGTGGAAAGCACGTGCTAGAATGCATGTTTTCACAGAGAGTAGTATTTGCAGAAGAGAATCAAGGGTGTTTTCTTACTGAGTTCTATTTTCATTCTCTCACCTCATCCTTTTAAACTTATGTCATGTGTCACTGATTCTATATATTCAGGAAATATACACAAAATCCAGTATATATTCTTAATTTAGGGCCACTTTGTGTTACATGGTTGGGATGTTGTACAAAAAATTGTTTTAATATAGCTAATATTTTGAAATTGTGTATCAAATGTAGGTAAACGTGTTCATTCCTTTTTTCCAGAATGAGATAGCTTAATGAGTAGAATAAATCAAAGTTTTGAGAGCAATTTCATACTTGTTAAAAAATAGGTTTTCACCCCATGCTATATACTGTTAAGGCTATGTAGAAGTCTCAGTTGAGACCTCATCCTAAATTAGGATCAGGGGTTGGGATGGTTATATGTTCCTAGTCATGTCACTTGATAAGGGAGATGACACCTTTATATAAACAGTTCTAGTGGGTTGAGGGTAAAACATTCAGATCTTTCCTCTCCTTCATGAGTAATATATCTGTTTCTATACCTAAATCTGAAGCAAAACAGTAGTTGGAAAATCTTAAATTTTTGGATTTTATATTTCTTCAGTCACTGTCTTTGATTAACACAATATGAAGAAGACTGTAAATAAATTATTATAAAAGAAATGTCTCTTGTTAGCCAGTTATGGAAAGTAGTTTGCTCAGAGTCACTGAGTTTGTTTGACCTTGCCACTTTTGTACTGTGATTGTAGAATAAACTTTTCAAGCAGCTGTTACTCGTATGTATTCTTTTGACAGTTAAAAGTAATAGGTTTGGGTTTGTTTGTCTTGGGTTTGTTTCCATTTTATAGTTTTATTGTAAGTTAAATTAGCTTGTCTGAGATAGGCTTTGTATTTTTTTTTTTTCTAATTCTTAGTGCTGTTTGCTAAATGTGACATTATACAATGTAAATTGATATTTGAATTTTTTATTTTATAGATAACATTTTATGTCTCTACAGGAGATCTGTATTGCAAAGCATAATGAAAAGAGCCAGCAACATCACCAGAGTGAGGAGGAATACAAAATGTACCATACTGTTCAGATAGTAAGTTGGAATTTTCTGCTGTTGAGTTAAGCCTTTAGTTAATAGCTTGCATTCCTCATTATACATTAATTAGCAGAGCATTTGGAGTGATAGCTGTTTTAAAAAGATGGTGTGTATCCTTGACCTTTGGATCATGGATTTCTGTATCATATTATGCTGGTAAAGGGGAGTATATAGCTCTGTTAGGATGACATTAAACCCAAGCAAATAAACCAGTTTACTAATAGTAGGTTCACAGTCTAAGCGATTACTGCTAAGGTTAGGCTGCATGCAGTTTATCATGTGCACACAGATGATTCTGGACATCTCTGAGTACAGTGTCAGATATGTTGAAATGGGTAAAGAAACCATACACATTGTCGTGGTTTGAGCCCAGCCGGTAACTCAGAACCACGCAGCCGCTTGCTCACTCCCCCCCTTCTTCCTCCCCCTGCTCCCGGAGGGATGGGGAGGAGAATCGGAAGAATGTAACTCCCACGGGTTGAGATAAGAGCAGTCCCGCAACTAAGGTATAATACAAAACCACTACTGCTACCACCAATGATAATAATGATTAGTGAAATAACAAGGGGAGAGGATACAATTGCTCACCACCTGCCGACAGATACCCAGCCCGACCCAAGCAGTGATCTGGGCCTTCCGGGTAACTCCCCCCGTTTTATATACTGGGCATGACGTGCTGTGGTATGGAATACCCCTTTGGCTAGTTTGGGTCAGGTGTCCTGTCTCTGTTTCCTCCTGGCTTCCCCTCCTCCCTGGCAAAGCATGAGACTGAGAAAGTCCTTAGTCGGAATAAACATTACTTAGCAACAACTAAAAACATTGATGTTATCAGCGTTGTTCCCAGGCTGAAAGTTAAAAAACACAGCACTGCACCAGCTACTAAGAAGGAGAAAAATGACTGCTATAGCTGAACCCAGGACAGTATCCACCCCTTATTCCATACCATTCACGTCATGCTCAGATCCCACATCTCTCAACACACCATCACCCCTGTCCCATATATACACATATATATACACCCGCACACAGAGAAAGATATCATTCCCCAGTCCATGGACCAATCCCTGTAAAACTGCTGAACTCATCCAGTCCATGATGTCAGGCTCCATCTCTTGTAACAGTCTTTCAGGGCAGGAGGGACGGTGTGTAGTGTTGGGTTGTTGCCTGCTGATGATACCGCCAAACTCGTCTGGTCACTGCTGAGCTCGTCTGGTTTCCTCAAAATTCATTCTTTGTTGAGGTGATGATCGGAGGGAAGTCAGGGTCAGTTGCTGGAGACCTGAAGATATCTAGCTGGTGGGCTATAAAAGTGTTATAGAGCAGGCAACAGCATACAATTGAGTTCATTGGCTGTTTTCCCCCAAAATCAAATCCCCTTGAGGTACACATCGGACTTCCCCATCTTCCCGCATTACCCACCAAGTATATCCAGGTCCCTGAGCAACAGCAACCCCACGAGTGGGTTTGCCTTTACCTGAAGCAGGAATAACCCAGACTGTCTTCCCCAACAAATTCTTTATGTGCGCCACAGGAACTTTATCCCCCTCTACAGTACGTAAAAGTTCTGATGGGGCTGGGCCAGCCCTGTTGGCAGATCCCCTACTGTTGACCAACCAGGTGGCTTTTGGTAAATGTGTATCCCAGTGTTTGAAAGTCCCACCACCCATTGCTCTCAGTGGAGTTTTTAACAGCCCATTGTTCCGTTCGATTTTCCCAGAGGCTAGTGCATGGTAGGGGATGTGATATACCCACTCAATGCCATGCTCTTTGGCCCAAGTGTCTATGAGGTTGTTCCGGAAATGAGTCCCATTGTCTGACTCAATTCTCTCTGGGGTGCCGTGTCACCACAAGACTTGTTTCTCAAGGCCCAGGATAGTGTTCCGGGCAGTGGCATGGGGCACAGCATATGTTTCCAGCCATCCGGTGGTTGCTTCCACCATGGTAAGCACATGGCACTTGCCTTGGTGGGTTGGTGGGAGTGTGATATAGTCAATCTGCCAGGCCTCCCCATACTTGTGCTTCAGCCATCGTCCTCCATACCAGAGAGGCTTTAACCACTGGGCTTGCTTAATTGCAGCACATGTTTCACATTAATGAATAACCTGGGCAATAGTGTCCATCGTTAAGTCTACCCCTCAATCACGAGCCCATCTATATGTTGCATCTCTGCCTTGATGGCCTGAGGTGTCATGGGCCCACAGGGCTAAAAATAATTCACCCTTATGTTGCCAATCTAAGTCCATCTGAGCCACTTGAATCTTAGCAGCTTTATCCACTTGCTGGTTATTCTGGTGTTCCTCAGTGGCCCGACTCTTGGGTACATGAGCATCTACGAGGTGTACCTTCACCACCAGGTTCTGCACCAGAGCAGAGATATCTTGCCACAATGCAGCAGCCCAGATGGGTTTACTTCTGTGTTGCCAGTTGCTCTGCTTCCATTGCTGCAACCACCCCCACAGGGCATTTGCCACCATCCATGAGTCAGTATAGAGATAAAGTACTGGCCATTTTTCTCGTTCAGCAATGTCCAAGGCCAGCTGGATGGCTTTCACCTCTGCAAACTGACTCTATTCACCCTCTCCTTCAGCAGTTTCTGCAACTTGTCCCAGGGGACTCCACACAGCTGCCTTCCATCTCTGATGCTTTCCCACAATGGGGCAGGACCCATCAGTAAACAAGGCATATCGCTTTTCACTCTCTGACAGTTCATTATATGGTGGGGCCTCTTCAGCACGCGTCACCTCCTCTTCTGGTGACATCCCAAAATCTTTGCCCTCTGGCCAGTCCATGATGACTTCTAGAATTCCTGGAGGACTGGGATTTCCCATTCGAGCTCGTTGTGTAATTAGTGCGGCCCACTTACTCCATGTAGCATCAGTTGCATGATGTGTAGAGGAGACCCTGCCTTTGAACATCCAGCCCAGCACAGGCAACCGGGGTGCCAGGAGGAGCTGCGCTTCAGTTCCAATCACTTCTGAGGCAGCTCGAACCCCTTCATAGGCTGCCAGTATCTCTTTTTCAGTGGGAGTGTAGCTGGCCTCAGATCCTTTATATCCCCGACTCCAAAAGCCGAGGGGTTGACCTCGAGTCTCCCCTGGAGCTTTCTGCCAGAGGCTCCAGGTAGGACCATTCTCCCCGGCTGTACTATAGAGAACATTTTTCACATCTGGCCCAGCCCGGACTGGTCCAAGGGCTACTGCATGAATTATTTCTCGTTTAATTTGTTCAAAGGCTTGTTCTTGCTCAGGGCCCCATTTGAAATCATTCTTCTTCCGGGTCACGTGGTAGAGAGGGCTTACAATCAGACTGGAATTTGGGATGTGCATTCTCCAGAACCCCACAACACCTAAGAAAGCTTGTGTTTCTTTCTTGTTAGTTGGTGGAGACATTGCTGTTATCTTGTTGATCACATCTGTGGGGATCTGGCGGCGTCCATCTTGCCATTTTATTCCCAAAAATTGAATCTCCTGTGCAGGTCCCTTGACCTTATTCCGTTTTATGGCAAAACCGGCCTTCAGCAGGATTTGGATTATCTTCCTCCCTTTCTCAAAAACTTCTTCCGCTGTATCAATCACCCCACACGATGATGTCATCAATGTATTGCAGGTGTTCTGGAGCTTGCCCCTGTTCCAGTGCAGTCTGGATCAGTCCATGGCAGATGGTAGGGCTGTGTTTCCACCCCTGGGGCAGTCGGTTCCAAGTGTACTGGACGCCCCTCCAAGTGAAAGCAAACTGTGGCCTGCATTCTGCTGCCAAAGGGATTGAGAAAAATGCATTGGCAATGTCAATTGTGGCATCCCACTTGGCTGCCTTTGACTCCAGTTCATATTGAAGTTCTAACATGTCCGGTACGGCAGCACTCAATGGTGGTGTGACTTCGTTCAGGCCACGATAGTCTACTGTTAATCTCCACTCTCCATTAGACTTTTGCACTGGCCATATGGGGCTATTAAAGGGTGAGCGGGTCCTGCTGATCACTCCTTGGCTCTCCAGTCTGCGGATCAGCTTATGAATGGGAATCAAGGAGTCTCGGTTGGTGCGATATTGCCACTGGTGCACTGTTGTGGTCACAATTGGCACTTGTTGTTCTTCGACCTTCAGCAACCCCACAACAGAAGGATCCTCTGAGAGACCGGGTAAGGTGGACAGCTGCTTAATTTCCTCTGTCTCCAAGGCAGCGATACCAAAAGCCCATCTATACCCTTTTGGGTCTTTGAAGAACCCTCTCCTGAGATAGTCTATGCCAAGGATGCATGGAGCCCCTGGACCAGTCACAATGGGGTGCTTTTGCCACTTCCTCCCAGTCAGGCTGATTTCAGCCTCCAGTATAGTTAACGCTTGGGATCCTCGTGTCACTCCAGAAATATAAATGGGTTTCACCCCTTGATACTTTGATGGCATCAGAGTACACTGTGCACCAGCATCTACTAGAGCCTTATACTTCTGTGGGACTGATGTGCCAGGCCATCTGATCCACACAGTCCAGTAAACCCGATTATCCTTCTCCTCCACCTGGCTGGAGGCAGGGCCCCTCTAATAGTGATCATAAAATTCTCCACTTCTGTCTTGTAGAAAGGGATTAGTATTCCTTATCACAGGAGCGGGAGTAAAATCAGCTCTTTCAGTCCATCTGGGAAACTGCTCGCCAGAGACTGGAGCAGCAGCTTTCCTGGGAGGATCATCCTTGACCATTGTTCTCCTCTTCCGTTCACGCACCCGTTGCTCCAGAGCTGAAGTAGGTTTTCCATCCCACTTTCTCATGTCTTCTCTGTGATCCTGCAGGTAAAACCATAGGGTGGCCCGTGGCGTGTACCTCCTATATTTTCTCTCTCGAGCAGTAGGGCGCCTTCTGTTAATAGCTGAGACATGGGTTGGTACGCGTGGGGAGCTGGATAGATCTGATAAATCGTCTCTCACTTGTTTGAACTCCTGGGACAGTTTTTCCACAGCTGAAATGATGGAAGGGGTGAGATTGTCTTCGAACTCTCGGAGTTGACGAATCAGGCAATCCACTGTTGGTGATATTCCGTCATTCCAGGTCATTGATGCCAATGTGTGGGCATATGATGATGGCGCACTCCGTGTAAGTTTCCACCACATGGGTCGTGTACATTCGACTTCATCTGGATCTACGGATGTGTTCCTGGCATCCGGCCTACGATATATCATCTCTATAATGGCTGATTCCCTCAGGGACTGGATGCCTTTCTCTATCGTGGTCCAGTTGGCTGAGCGACTCCTAATATCGTCTTTGTAGGGAAACCTTTCCTTCACAGCTGCCAGGAGCCGCCTCCAGAGACTGAGGGCTCGCTTCTCTCTTGCAATCGCTTTGTCAGTTCCTCCTTCCTTAGCAAGTGATCCCAGCTGCTTGGCTTCCTTACCTTCTAGTTCGTGACCGTCGGCCCCATTGTCCCAGCATCGGAGCAACCAGGTGACAGTGTGCTCCCCTGGAAGACGGGTGAAATCTTTTCGCATATTCCGCAGTTCGGTTGAGGTCCGGGGTCGAGAAGTGACCTCTTCTTCTTCTTCCTCTTCCTCTGATCCACGTAGTAGTAACTCTTGTTCAGATGCCGTTCCGTGTAGTAATGGCATTGGGTCTTCATCTTTCTTCGCTTCGCGGGTTGCTCTTTGTGCCTCTCATCTGCTTTAGCTTACAGCGGCAGCAGACATTGTCACAAACTGGACATTTGGTTTAGCTGCAGTGTTTGTCACTGTGGTTGGAGTGGCTGCAGTGTCTGCCACTAGGATTGCAGTGGTTGCAATGTCTATTGCTGGGGTTGGTGCAGCTGTTGTGCTTGGGGGTTGAGTAACACCAACAGCTGCATTGTCTATTGCTGTCAGGGTTTGAGTAGCTACTGTACTTGTCACTGGGGTTGGTGTAGCTGCGGTGCTTGGAGTAGCTATATTGTCTGTTGCTGTCGGGGTTTGAGTAGCTACTGTGCTTGTCACTGGGGTTGGTGTAGCTGCGGTGCTTGGAGTAGCTGCATTGTCTGTTGCTGTCGGGGTTTGAGTAGCTGTTGTGCTTGTCACTGGGGTTGGTGTAGCTGAGGTGCTTGGAGTAGCCACATTGTCTATTGCTGTCGGGGTTTGAGTAGCTGTTGTGCTTGTCACTGGGGTTGGTGTAGCTGCTGTATTTGAAGTTGGAGTAGTTGCATTGTCTGTTGTGGTCAGGGTCTGAGTAGCTGCTGTGCTTGTAGTTGGCATAGCTGCGTTGTCTGTTGCTTTGCCATCAGATCCAGAGACATTTTTTTCCCTTTGAAGATGCTGGATAGTGTTGAGCAGGGCTCTGTAGGCGTAGGCAAAGCCCCAGCACGTTGCCATGATTTGTCCCTCTCTGGTATAACCAGGACGACAGCACACCTCGTTTAAGTGTTTTACTAGTTTTTCCGGATGTTGCACTTGTTCAGTGGTGAAGTTCCAAAGCACTGGAGGGGCCCACTGGCCTAGATACTTGCCCATACTATCCCACACACCCTGCCACTCATAACTGTCCAGCCTCAGGGAAAATCTCTTGGTGGTCCTCCTATATCGTCGTCTAATCCTAGACCAGATTCGAACCTGATACTGCTGAATTTTTGAGATTAAACGAAATAGGATGTTCCTACGACGGGATGGCCGTGGGTAAAACACACTCCGTATGTGTGCCAACATGCTGATCCCCAGCACAATCAGCAGGCAGGTTTCAAGGGTACTCAAAGGCCACCTAAAACCTTCAGAACTCTCAACTGCTGTTGCAAATAGGCTGGTGGGGGAACGGGGGGTGAAAGAGAATGCTTCCTTCGTAAGTTTACCCCCCGAGGAGAAAAAAAAAGATATGCAATTGCTAAAATATTTCATTATATACCTCCCAATGTACAGAGGTGATGGCCACGCTGGAAGCACAAACCAGACCAGTTTCATGATCAATGAGTCTATTGTATTACAAGTCATTACCATGAAGTACAGGGAAACAAGAACCTTAGCCCAGGCCCCCCAGCCGATAAACGCTAAAACAGCAAATAGTGGCTGTAAGTAAGGTACAACATGCTGAAACTCTGAGGTCAAGTGCAACAAGTCTGAGAGCCAAATAATCACCATTGTGATGAGTAGTAACAATGAATGCTTATCACAAATATGATTAAACACACTCTGGTCAGATCTGTCGTTATCTCAACCTTTTGTGCCCCACGTTGGGCACCAAAAAGAACTGTTGTGGTTTGAGCCCAGCCGGTAACTCAGAACCACACAGCCGCTCGCTCACTCCCCCCCTTCCCCCCCCCCTCCCCGGAGGGATGGGGAGGAGAATCGGAAGAATGTAACTCCCAGGGGTTGAGATAAGAGCAGTCCCGCAACTAAGGTATAATGCAAAACCACTACTGCTACCACCAGTGATTATAATGATTAGTGAAATAACAAGGGGAGAGGATACAATTGCTCATCACCCGCCGACCGATACCAAGCCCGACCCGAGCAGTGATCTGGGCCTTCCGGGTAACTCCCCCCGGTTTATATACTGGGCATGACGTGCTGTGGTATGGAATACCCCTTTGGCTAGTTTGGGTCAGGTGTCCTGTCTCTGCTTCCTCCCGGCTTCCCCTCCTCCCTGGCAAAGCATGAGACTGAGAAAGTCCTTGGTTGGAATAAACATTACTTAGCAACAACTAAAAACATCAGTGTTATCAGCATTGTTCCCAGGCTGAAAGTTAAAAAACACAGCACTGCACCAGCTACTAAGAAGGAGAAAAATGACTGCTATGGCTGAACCCAGGACATTTTGCAAAAGAAATTGGTGAAAAAAACCAACTCTTCTTCTGTTACCTGTTTAAACATGCAAAGTCTGTCCAGTGTTTTCTGTCGTTCCTGACTAACCCAGGAGCTCTTTCTTTCATCTTCATGTTGTAGTTGATCTCGCTTCTGAGAAAATATATGGAAAACATGTAAATATTACATCCAATGCTATGGCTAGCATAAAACCCCCCAAACAACAACAACAACAACATAAAAACCAACCAACCAAACAAAGACCACAAACAAAAAAACCCCAACCCCCCAAACTGAATTAAAATATCTCTTCTACTAATTGTTAGGAATTAACTAACAATCTACTTCTCAAATGAACACATTTCTGACCTTCAAAACGTTGTCTTCACCTTGCACTTATAAAATAATAAAAATATGCATTTCATATTTTATAATCTTTAAGAAATGCAAAGTTCAATAAAGAAAGATTTCAATCTGGAACTGGAGCACTTGAAGACTGGAACTTTTTACCTTGCAAGATGATAAATAATGAGACATGTAAAAGTATATTATACTGAAAAGAAATCCCATAAATTTAAAATTGTATGTTAGCCAGATAGCAAACTAGTATCCATTTTCTCTCATTCCAAAAGCAAAATGACAGTTCAAATTGCAAGGTTGCACATTTAAAACAAGTCACATAAATTTTGTATAGTGCAAGAAATCACAGAACTTGGTGCCACAAAGTTTTGAAGCCAATATTGAGCAAATTAAGTAAACATTTTCACTCCAATTTACACTAATAAACTAAAGTTTTGTATTTAACTAACTTAAGCAGTCATTATTTAATCCAGCTTGATTTTCTGTAATTGTTAAATAAAGGTTTGAAGCTCTCCCTTGCAGTTAAGACAGTTGTTATATTTCTTGTCTGGGGATGTTACCTCAGTGAAAACACACATTTGGACCCAACACCTTTAAACAGTTATCCTTTTTCACAAAACTTTGGTACAGTTACTATATCTTTAAACAAAACACTATGCTTCAGTCAAATTTATTGAAAGTGGACATTAGTTATCAGATGACAAAAGTCACTGTACATATAACTTCAGAAGTGGTTTCGGCTGGGATAGAGTTAATTTTCTTCCTAGTAGCTGGTACAGTGCTGTATCTTGGATTTATAACTTCAGAAGTTATCATGAAAAGTGATAGAACAGTTACAGGTTAGGACACACTTTGAATACTGTGTTCAGTTCTGGGACCCTCACTACAAGAGAGATATTGAGTTGCTGGAGTGGGTACAGAGAAGGGCAACAAAGCTGGTGAAGGGCCTGGACCACATGTCTCATGAGGAACTTCTGAGGGAACTGGGGTTGTTTAGTCTGGAGAAGGGAAGGCTCAGGGGGGACCTTATTGCTCTCTACAACTACCTGAAAGGAGGTTGTAGTGAGGTGGGGGTTGGTCTCTTCTCCCAAGTAGCAAGTGATAGGACAAGAGGTAATGGCCTCAAGCTGTGCCAGGGGAGGTTTAGATTGGGTATTAGGAAAAATTTCTTCACTGAAAGCATAGTCAGGTATTGGAACAAGCTTCCCAGGGAAGTGGTGGAATCACCGTCCCTGGAAGTGTTCAAAAACTGTGTAGATGGGGCCCTTGGTGACATGGTTTAGTGGTGGACTTGGAAGTCCTGGGGTAACAGTTGGACCTGATGATCTTAAAGGTCTTTTCCAACCTGCATGATTCTATGATTCTATATGTACAGTGCATATTCTTATTTGGTTTCAGGTTTAGACACCTTTGAGATTAACTTTTCAAAATTCTTCATGAAAACCGGTGGCTGAAAACTTATTTTATAATAATAGCAGAAATTTTCAGTCAAATTATTAACAGAAAAGAAAGAAAAAAAAAATTCAGCATAAGGTTCTTTTATAAAGTGCAAGCAGACAACTCCATGAAGTAAATAATCAAAAAGAGTCCTGTAGTGCTACAGAAAAAAACATCCTTCAGCTTTGTCAACTTATTTTTAAGAGAGTGATAAACAGACTGCAATCCACATAACAAATTCCCTTGCCTTATTGTAAGAACGGAGGGGGGGGGAATCAATTTTTCTAACTTCCTAAAAGAGTATACCAACATGTGCAGTCTTTCACAAGTAGCTCCCAAGACCAAACCCAGTATTTGAATATTCCTTAAGATAAAGTCTAACTATCACTAGATAAAATCTAACACAACGGTCAGACTATCTATCTAGCCTATTCTCTGTGATAAGACTGTGCAGAGAATCATAGAGCACACAGCTGGAACTACATACTTTACACAACACAATTCAAGTGATTTCTTTTGTAGAGAAAAGGAAAATAATGAACAAGCTTATTAAGATTCAGGAATAAATGTGTGTCCTGGGTTCAGCTATAGCAGTCATTTTTTCTCCTTCTTAGTAGCTGGTGCAGTGCTGTGTTTTTTAACTTTCAGCCTGGGAACAACGCTGATAACACTGATGTTTTTAGTTGTTGCTAAGTAATGTTTATTCCAACCAAGGACTTTCTTGGTCTCATGCTTTGCCAGGGAGGAGGGGAAGCCAGGAGGAAGCAGAGACAGGACACCTGACCCAAACTAGCCAAAGGGGTATTCCATACCACAGCATGTCATGCCCAGTATATAAAACGGGGGGAATTACCTGGAAGGCCCAGATCACTGCTCGGGTCGGGCTGGGTATCGGTCGGCAGGTGGTGAGCAATTGTATCCTCTCCCCTTGTTATTTCACTAATCATTATTATCATTGGTGGTAGCAGTAGTGGTTTTGTATTATACCTTAGTTGCAGGACTGCTCTTATCTCAACCCGTGGGAGTTACATTCTTCCGATTCTCCTCCCCATCCCTCCGGGAGCGGGGGGAGGAAGGGGGGGAGTGAGCGAGCGGCTGTGTGGTTCTGAGTTACCGGCTGGGCTCAAACCACGACACAAAAGAAATTTTCCCTCATTCTAGGACTATGCTATACCATTAGCTATTCTCCATGCCCGTGGCAGGGGGGTTGGAACTAGATGATCTTAAGGTCCTTTCCAACCCTAACTATTCTATGATTCTATGATTGTATAGTTAACTGTTCTTTGGAAAATTGGCATTGGTGATAGCAAATTTCTCTGGCCATTGTGTTCCCACTGTCGTAATAAGCTTCTTTTTGCTGTCACATCTATACATTGTGACAAGACACATCGTAGCAAACTTTCTGTAAAGAAGTATATTCTAAATGGTATTTCCCACAAAGACTATTATCATCTGACATACCCCCACTACCACTGATTGCAATAACATCTGCCAATACCTGCCCCTTCCTATTACAATATAAGTATCAGAAAATGGATAAAGATGGAATGAAGGGGAGAGAATAAGGAGAGGGATGAAAATACAAGAAAACAAGTGAAGACTTTTTTGTTTTGTTTTGCTGAATGCATTAAAAAAATATATAAATATGAGAAGTTTCTTTACAGGAAAGCTGTCTTACTTAGCAATACACTTTTCATATCCTTATTGTTTGCAAGACTTTTAAATTGCATAGCTTCTGTAAATTAAAGCACATTTTCTTATTTTAACCAGCACCCATTAATGAACTGACTTTATGTATGAGCATGTTTATATTGATATGACCTCTGTTGCTTCAGGCCTGCCACAATTGTCTAAAATGTTTTAGACCTGCATTTCAGAAGCTTTTTTTACTTTTACATAGAAATAGTTATGGATGAAGCTAATTTAAAAAGACAGATATTGAAGCAGCAAATTTAAAAACTAAATTAAAAACACTTTGGAAATTCTCAAAAAGTTTGATATGTTTTGACCAGTATGATTCACATCTAAGTCCAGCATATTAGGTCAGAGAGGACTTTGCTTCAGAGTGTGCTACTGACCAGTTTTAGAAGAGGGATGCAAGAGGGAATTTTGAATTTTAGTTTTCAGAAAAAAGTTTCAAATATACGATCTGGTTCTTTGTGAAATCCTAACTTTAACACATGTATATCCCTGACTAGACCAATCGCATGTAAATTATATCTTAACCAAGAATGAAAAATAAGAAAATGGAACATTTTTGCATAAAGGTGAGGATATATTTGCTTTGGTTTTATGCCCATAAATAATGAATGAAAATAGTAGATGAATTTTACTTGTCAGAAAGGCAAACCCTAATGACAAGTACTTAGTATCTGAAATAGTGTGTTGCATGTACTTATCTAATTGTAACTAACTACTTCACTTTAGTGGTACCCTGGGCAAGTAATGCTTAAATCAACCAAACTACAACTGGCTCATGCAAGAAGAAAATGTGCTACCAGTTCAGTGTTCTGTGTAGATCAGCCTTATTCTTTGCCAGCAACCATACAAACCCAAGAGAAAAGTGAAGAGGTGGAATTGGAAAATGCAGTTCAGCCTTTGCAAGTGCAGGAACCCACAAGCTTAGAACAACTTCAAGATATCTCATTACTTCCCAATGGCATTACCTCTGAACTGCCTCATGTCAGTATTTCTCCACTCACCAGTAATGAGTTTCAGCCAGAGACAGTTACCATAGTACCACTTCCACCCCCTTTGCCTCCACCACCTCCACCTCTGCTTCCACCTTTGCCCTCCAAGGAAGATGACACCAAATCCTTAGAGAAAAGTGACAGCTTTGTTAAACATCAGAGTGAGGAGAAGGGAGTCCAGCACTCTTCCAGTGTCCCAATAGCGCATCTGTTTGACAGCACTCAGCTAGTCAGTGCCAAGAAGAAGCTTAAGAAGACCAGTGATCTAGAGGGTTTACACAGGAGGAGAGGTAAAGTTTTAATTTCTGTGTATTTAATTGTAATGCACATCAATTCCTCTTTTAAATTGCTATTTAGAGAAGTGTATGCTGTGATTTATTTATAATTGTTAAGTTGTTAAATCCTTTTCAGTTGACAAATGTTGACAACTCAAATGTTAGGACCTGTATGACAGCGGATGATATACTTGTTCAGTTAGACAGAAAACACTTGTGAAACTGATCCTATGATATACCGCGTTAGACTAGCTGGAAAATGGATTTAAATGTTGCCTAAAAGAATCTTTTTCCTATCTTGTTTACAGCAAGCACTGCAAATATTATATGCTTCACTTGAGGGTGCAGTGGTTTTTTTTAATAACAGAATTTCACATAATTTATGACCTAGTAAAATGACCTAGTAAAAATCTTGGGACATAGGAAACCTTGAGACTGCTTTCTTCAAGGTTTCTTCAAATTTTCATACAAAAATCCACAAACTCTTAAGTGCCCTTGAGAGCTGATTAAGAATATATATACATTTAAGTACAATTGAGAATTAAATCTATTATCTTTCAGCAATGCATGTTAATAAATAATTAAAAGAACAAAAACTTATTTGGAAACTGAGGCAAGTGAATGGAGTACAGGACTGAGCTGGGAGATGTTACAATTTCACTGTGATTCTGTGCTACTTGGTTTTAACTGTTTATCCCTTATCTCATATATAAAATGGGGAGAATGGCAGCCACATTTGACCAAAATAATCTTTATGTTTTGATGAAACATACTATATTAGAGCAAAGCTTTTATTTGAAAATCAGAGATGGGATTTTCAAAAGAGATCAGCTGAACTGATTTACTGGAAATCACTGAGAAAAAAAGTATTTCATGTGAGCCTTAGTTCACACTACTGTAATATGGTTGTAATAACCTTTTATTAGAAGTTCTATATGGCTTTATCAGTTACAACTATGGAAAACATCCCTGAATTGACGTTTTTCCCTCATCCAAATAAAATCAAAATTAGAACTGTTTTCATCTATCAGGGAGAAACTAAGAGTGTTTCTTCTAGAATTGTCCTTAAATGACTGAAAAACCTTGAAGCAACTGAATAGTTACAGAACTTTAAGCTCTTACGACTATTGCAAGTCGCAGGTACAGTGTCTTAAGTTCATTATCAATTTTGATGCTGCCGTGCTCCATGATTGTTTTTCTGTAGTCCTATTGTTTATTTTTCTGATACCCATTTTATTTTTCAATTTGATATAAAACATATATTGTTTGTGCAATTTGATTATACATCATAAAATGACAAATATAAAATCAAATTATATCCTCCCTCTTAAGAGTATAGTTAATATCTGCAGCAGCACTACCTGCTGCTCTGTATTCCCTGAGATGTTCCAAGTCTCTAAGTGACTTCAGAAATTTGTGTCTCTGACAGATGAGTATTTTACAATCCTTGCTTCCTCCTTCAAGTGTGCAGTCCTATTCTCCTCTTTCATTTCTCTCTTTTCCTCATGTCTATTTAAACTGTCTGGGCCATTAGTTTGATTGACAAAGTCTACTCAAAAATCCAAAACAGGTTTTTTAAATATGCAAAAAACCCTGGAGATTGATATCCATCTGTTGATTGATATGTGCTGCACGTTGTATGTGCTAATGCGTGGGAGCTATTCGAGTTGTGCTTTTATTACATTGCATTTTCTGACATAGAGATCTCACCTACTTGTAGCTCTTCAAAGAGCCAAAGCGTGATTTTTATTTCTGCAGAGAACTAGTTTCAAATTGGCGATAAAGGAAGGATTTGTGATAAAGAATTAACTCTTACTTCTCTGTTTTCATTAATTACAAAGGAAGGCATGCTGTGACTAGGTGTTGATACATGAATCCAGAGGAGCAGGGAAATTAATGCTGTTGCAATTGACTGTACTGCTGCTTCCTTCACTGGCATGTAGTAATAGTAATACAGTAGGTAAAATCAGACACAAAATGCAAGTGTGGAGAATGTATTCTCTGTGCTTGCATTTCTGTGAGTGCACAGACCGATATTTGAGATGCATACTCATTACCTGAGTTTCAAAGTCAAGAAATATAATGTAATATACACTTTCATTATGCTGGATTCATTGAAGCTGTCTTGATTTTCTTGAGTGCAAACAGGAAAGCCTTCTTGTGCAAAAAGTTCTGCTACCTGACTGATAGGAGGTTACTTGGTTTCAGAAATTATAATTGTCTGTATAATCCAGTTTTGACTTGGTAATGGGGAAGATAAATTTGGAGGCTAAAACAATAATAGAGCTATAGAATGAGAAAATTAAAATTACTACAGTCTCCTTTATACTTATGGTATGGGAGTATCACATTAATTGCATGTGGCTACTTTTTCATCTGTGGGAAATACAAAACCAGACTGAATTAATTTAGTAAAAATAATACTGAAGGTCTTTTGATTTTTCTGCAGTGAGTTCCCCAATGGATGAAGTGGTGGCTTCCTTGAAGCATGGCAGCTTTCACTTAAGAAAAGTTGAGCAGAGAAGTCTCCCTCCTTTTCCCAATGAAGATGATAGCAATAACATCTTGGCACAGATCAGGAGAGGGGTGAAACTGAAGAAAGTGCAGAAAGATGTTTTGAGAGAATCCTTTACAGTTCTTCCTAATACTGACCCTCTGACAAGGAGCATCCATGAAGCATTGCGATGAATTAAGGAAGCATCACCTGAATCAGAGGATGAAGAGGAGAGTTTGCCTTGTGCAGACTGGGAAAATTAACCTGTAATTAACCTACACTAAAAAAATAAATAAAATTCTTCAACACTTTTTTTATAGCAATCGCTGCTAAGCCTCAGGTTATGCACTCTAGGAGACTTAGTACAAATGGGACTAAACTGTCTGATGTCCAGCATGGTAAAACATGCACATATTAATTTAGTATTGCTGACTTTTCAAACGAATGTAAAGTTTATAGTAAGGAAAAGCTTTTTCAGGCAACATCTTAGCCTCTTATTGATCCACATTTCTTAAGCTTACCTACAAGGATATTATGGGAGACAGTGTCAAAAGCCTTAGAATCATAGAATCATAGAATCATAGAATCGTAAGGGTTGGAAACGACCTTAAGATCATCTAGTTCCAACCCCCCTGCCATAGGCAGGGACACCTTGCCCTAAACCACGTGGTTCAAGGCTCTGTCCAACCTGGCCTTGAAAACTGCCAGGGATGGAGAATTCACAAATTCCTTGGGCAACCCGTTCCAGTGCCTCACCACCCTCACAGTAAAGAACTTCTTCCTTATATCTAATCTAAACTTCCCCTGTTTAAGTTTGAACCCATTACCCCTTGTCCTACCACTACAGTCCCTAAGGAAGAGTCCCTCCCCAGCATCCTTATAGACCCCCTTCAGATACTGGAAGGCTGCTATGAGGTCACCACGCAGCCTTCTCTTCTCCAGGCTGAACAGCCCCAACTCTCTCAGCCTGTCTTCATATGGGAGGTGCTCCAGCCCTCTTATCATCCTCGTGGCCCTCCTCTGGACTCGCTCCAACAGCTCCATGTCCTTTTTATGTTGGGGACACCAGAACTGTACGCAGTACTCCAAGTGAGGTCTCACAAGAGCAGAGTAGAGGGGCAGGATCACCTCCTTGGACCTGCTGGTCACGCTTCTTTTGATGCAGCCCAGGATACGGTTGGCTTTCTGGGCTGCAAGCGCACACTGCTGACTCATGTTAAGCTTCTGGTCAACCAACACCCCCAAGTCCTTCTCTGCAGGGCTGCTCTGAATCTCTTCTCTGCCCAGCCTGTAGCAGTGCCTGGGATTGCCCCGACCCAGGTGTAGGACCTTGCACTTGGCTTGGTTGAACCTCATAAGGTTGGCATCGGCCCACCTCACAAGCGTGTCAAGGTCCCTCTGGATGGCATCCCTTCCCTCCAGCGTATCAACCGAACCACACAGCTTGGTGTCGTCAGCAAACTTGCTGAGGGCGCACTCAATCCCACTGTCCATGTTGCCGACAAAGATGTTGAACAGGACCGGTCCCAACACCGATCCCTGAGGGACACCACTCATTACATATTTCCAACTGGACATCGAGCCATTTACCACAACTCTTTGCGTGCGGCCATCGAGCCAGTTCTTTATCCACCGAGTGGTCCACCTATCAAATTGATGTCTCTCCAATTTAGAGACAAGGATGTTGTGCGGGACAGTGTCGAACGCTTTGCACAAGTCCAGGTAGATGACATCAACTGCTCTGCCGCTGTCCATCAGTTCCGTGGCTCCATCATAGGAGGCCACCAGATTGGTCAGGCAGGATTTCCCCTTAGTGAAGCCATGTTGGCTGTCACCAACCACCTCGTTGTTTTTCACGTGCCTTAGCATGTTTTCCAGGAGAAACTGTTCCAAGATTTTGCCGGGCACAGAGGTGAGACTGACTGGTCTGTAGTTCCCCGGGTCTTCCACCTTCCCCTTCTTGAAAATGGGGGTTATATTACCCTTCTTCCAGTCATCGGGAACTTCACCTGACTGCCAGGATTTTTCGAATATGATGGACAGTGGCTTAGCAACTTCATTCACCAGCTCCTTCAGGACCCGTGGATGGATTTCATCAGGTCCCATGGACTTGTGCATGTTCAGGTTCTCAAGATGGTCTCGAACCTGATCCTCTCCTATAGTGGGCCTAAGGTCTTCGTTCTCACAGTCCCTGCATTTGCTTTCCAAGACTTGGGTTGTGTGGTCAGAGCATTTGCTGGTGAAGACTGAGGCAAAGAAGTCATTAAGAACCTCAGCCTTCTCCAAATCCATGGCAGCCAGTTCTCCTGATAGCTTCTGGAGAGGGCCTACATTGTCCCTAGTCTGTCTTTTATTTGCTACCTATCTATAGAATCCTTTCCTGTTATCTTTTACATCCCTTGCCAAACTTAATTCTAACTGGGCCTTAGCTTTCCTAACCTGGTCCCTAGCTTCCCGGGCAATGCTCCTATATTCTTCCCAGGCCGCCTGTCCTCGCTTCCACCTTCTATAAGCTTTTTTTTTCCCTCTAAGTTTCCTCAGCAGCTCCTTGTCCATCCATGGAGGTCTCCTGGCCCTCCTGCTGCACTTTCTTCTAGTCGGGATGCAACACTCTTGAGCACGTAGCAGGTGATCCTTGAATACCAACCAGCAGTCTTGGGCTCCCCTGCCCTCTAGGACTGTATCCCATGAAACCTTACTAAGGAGGTTCCTGAAGAGGCCAAAGTCTGATTTCTTGAAGTCCAGGGCAGTGAGCTTGCTGCACGCTCTTCTCACTGTCCTGAGGATCTCAAACTCAACCATCTCGTGATCACTAGAGCCAAGGCTGCCCTGGAGCGTTACATTTCCAACCAGTCCCTCCCTGTTGGTGAGCACGAGGTCCAGCATGGCACCTCTCCTCATCGGCTCCTCTATTGCTTGAAAGAGGAAGTTGTCTTCCACACAATCAAGGAACCTCCTGGATTGCTTGTGCCGGGCCGTACCGTCCCTCCAACAGATGTCAGGATGGTTGAAGTCCCCCATGAGGACCAGGGCCTGCGAGCGTGAGGCTGCTCCTATCTGTCTGTAGAGCGCTTCATCCACAGAGTCCTCTTGATCAGGCGGCCTGTAACAGATCCCCACTGTAATGTCCCCTGTTGCTGTTTTCCCTTTGATCCTGACCCACAAACACTCTGTTACCTCATCACCCGTCCCCAGACAGAGTTCCATACTCTCTAGCCTATCACTGACATAGATAGCTACACCCCCTCCCCGTCTGCCTGGCCTGTCTTTTCTAAACAGCCTGTAACCTTCCATTCCAACATTCCAGTCATAGGAGCCATCCCACCATGTTTCTGTGATACCAATGACATCATATCCCTGTAGCCTTGCACACATCTCTAATTCCTCTTGCTTGTTCCCCATACTACGGGCGTTTGTATAGAGGCACCTTAGCCGAGCTCCAAATGAAGCCGACTCAATGGCTGGGGCAGCTGGAACATCTCTACATCACTCCAAGCACTTATTACAGGTGCTGGCAACTGACCAGGAATGTTGGGATGGATCAATGCTCCCCTCCCCCAACACATCTAGTTTAAAGCTTTCCTGACCAGCCTGGCAAGCCTCCTACCAAAACAGCTCTTCCCCTTCTTTGTCAGACCAGCTCCACCAGCCTCCAGTAGATCTGGCCTCCCAAATGGAGCCCCATGTTCTAAATAGCCAAACCCCTGACTATGGCGCCAGCATTCTAACCATTTATTAACCTACCAAATGTGCCTAGCTTTTTTAAGGTCCTCCCCTTTGCCCTGGAGAATCGATGAAAAAACTATCTGAGCTCCAGAGCCCCTAACCACCTCTCCCAGGGCTCTGTAGTCCTTCTTAATGTTCTCCAGGCTACTGCTATCTATATCTCTAGCACCCACATGGACCACTAGGAGGGGGTAATAGTCAGCAGGACTTACTACATCAGGCAGCCTCTCAGCAACATCCCTGATCCGAGCCCCTGGCAGGCAACACACCTCCCTCGAGACTGGATCAGGCCGGCAGATGAGTGCCTCTGTGCCTTTCAAAGTAGAGTCCCCTACTACTATGACCCTCCTCTTTTTCCTGGAGGCACCAGTAGCGATCCTCTTTACTGGTGCATCAGCAGGATGCTCATTAGGTGTGGTGGGTGCTTTCTCATTAGCCCCCTGCAGAACCGCGAAGCGGTTCTGGGTGGGGACATCAGATTTAGGAGGAAGCCTCTTGTTGTTAATTGTCCTCTTCCTCCTTTTTTTGTTTTTCTTGTGACTAATTCCCAGCTTCCTGGGTTGCTGCCCTCCTTCTTTCCTATATGAGCAGTGCTAGACGTTTGCAGCCCCTGTGCAGTTTGGGCCTGGAGCAAGCAGCCCAGCTTCCTCTCAGCTTCCCTGGCATCTTTTAGCTCTCCAACAGCCTCCCGCAGCTCAGCCACCTGCTGCAGGAGGACCTCCACCAGGGCGCACTGAGTGCAGCCCTGCCCATTGTGCACCCTCGCCTCAAGAGACCAGTCGAGGCACTTTCTACACTCCGAGGTCTGCTCCGCAGCCTCCCCTCTCATCATCTCTGTCTGGGTGCCTACGCTGGCCACCGCCGGGGCAGAGCTCCCAGGGCGGGCCCTGGTCCTGAGGCGAGTGCTCACCATCCCGCTCGCTGCCCGCTCGCCCTGCCTGCGCGAACTGCCACGCAAACTGCCCAAAAACTGCACAAAACTTGCTGAAGTCAAGGTAGATAAGGAAAATAAATGTTGCATTTATTTCTTCATGAACTAGTCATTGGCCACACTAATGATTTAATACTGTTTAATTATGGTAAGTTCCTTCTATAATAAATATACTGTTAGTTTTGGAGTTGAAAATCCAGGAGTAGAGGTGTACTTAACTCTTACTGAAACTCAAAGTGAGAATAATTTTACTTGGATCTAACTTTTTCTGTTATTTGCATACTGAAAACTCCCATTACCACAGCCCTTCAGAAATCGAGTGATAACTATAAAACAGATGACATGCCTTGGTCATACTTAGCTTTCTCAGTGAAGTTATTATCTTTTCATTTCCTAGATAACTGAGCAAATTTAAATTTTGTGATTTGACTTTATGGTTTTGGTAAACCTGGCTTATTCTTTTGGGATCTTGTTTGCATTATTTAGCAAGAATACTCTTTAAAACTATGGATCATTAAAAAGAAAAAGTTATCCAAGAGTGACTTTGATTTTTTTTTTTAATCTAGTTGGTGGACCCCCTAAATGTTTTACACTGGAAATGTATCGTCTTAGTCTTATGCATACATTGCTGTACAATATAAATACATGTGGGTTTTCTCTGCTATCTTTTGCAGCCCTTTAGAAGCAGTTTGGAGTGCAGGTTGAAAATTGCTACCATGCAGTCAGTACATGTAGTGCACCAGTTGTATCCTTTTTAATAGTCTGCGGTTATAGCATTTTCTCTTTTTAAGGATACACTCCTGTCAAATGGTGAGGTCCCAGGAAATCACTTGGACCTAAAGTAGGATGCAGTGCCAAAGTTCTGAGTGTGTGGTCCTTGCAGTTTTTCACACACCTGGGACTTGCTTTCTTTTACCAATACCATATTTTATTAAGAAAACAGTCTTGTTTTTTCATGAGAGACTGTTTAACAGATAGTACAGATTTCATTTGAAAATGGTTGTACAAAATAGCTAACAGCTCAGAAGGGAAAAACGGGCCACTGCTATGGAAGCGTGGGAAATAATCTGAGAGAACAGAGAGAATGAAACAAAGCCCTCATGAAATTCAGCTGAATAAATACGTTTCACATCGATGAGTGTACTTGTTTGAACATATAGACTGGTTACCCAGTAGTTATTTCACAAGAATAAAATCTAATAAAAGCCTGTTGTAGAAATTGCAGAATATTATTCTTCATTAAAAGGTTATTGGCTTAATACCATGCTTTATTAAAAAGATTGATCGACTGTTTTAAATTAAGCTCTGCACATCCAAAAAAATATTGCATAGAGATTTTTAGGTTGAAAAGTTATACAAAAGTATAGTGGCACATATGTTGCAAACTATGCTTAATACATCTACATGCTTATAGGCCAAATGTAATGTATTGTGGGAGAGGATGGAAACTATTTGATTATTGCCAGAGAGAAGTAACTGCTTGGCTGGAGAAGAAAGAGTTAAAGAAGCAGCAAAGTACACTGTGTGATTAAGCAGAGCAACCCAGCTGGACAGGAGCAGGAGAACAGAAAGATAAGGAACTGGTTATTTTGGGACTGTTTGTGAAATGACGAAGAATGTTGAAAAAACAAAACTGTAAACCAGGAACTAAACATGATGTGATAAAATAGCTTGGTATAAGAGTTAGAGCAATAGGCTAAAGATAGCTTTTGCTAGAATGGTATAAAAGCTATAGCAATAGGCAATAAAGTGATTCACTGCATGAAGATGCTCTGAGTCCATGCCTTTTATATGCCACAATGTATTATTTGCTTTAGGAATGAAGTCTAAATCTGATATAATGATGAAGTGCCAAAAACCGTCTTAATGTATGTTCAGCAGTAGTGTTAAAATGCACATTGAAGTGATTTCCTTAATTGTTGAAGTTTCAAGACAAACTGATAGTAACTAATTCCTGCCAATGATCTAGTAATCTCTTGTGTTACCTGCTTTATGAGTTAACTTGTACAAAAAGTTACGATTAACTTTTTTTAAGAGCAGTTCCTTCCTTATGGACACTTTAACCCATGTACAAAAATATTGAGAAATTCTGTGTAGCTGAAGTACAGCTGAAGAAGTATAAATATGTTGTTGCTTCTTTATGAAAACACAGAAGATTATTGGTTATCAAAAGCAGAAGTTTAGCTTGAATTGAAATTGACCAGAGATGTCAAAAACTATAAGAAAGGGTTCTTCAGGTATATAAACAAGCAGAAACAGGAGGAAATATCAGCTTGCTGTTAAACAGGAGAGGTGAATTAGTCACCAACAACACTGAAAAGGCAGAGGTTCTTAACCTTTTCTTCACCTCTGTCTTTACCAACACTGTTGAGCCCCAGGCCATGGGAACAAAAATCCAGGTTGATGCAGACATAGATCCACTGTCAGTGAAAGCAGAGTTGGTATGTGAACTATTACAGGAGCTTGACCCCTACAAATCAAAGGGCCCTGAGAATATCCACCCGAGAGTGTTAAGAGATCTGTTTGACGTTGTGAGGCTGCTCTCTGTAATCTCTGAGAAGTTGTGGAGATTGGAGGATGTCCCAGAAGTCTGGAAGAAGGCAAATTTCACCCCCATCTACAAGAAGGGCTCAAAGGAGGATCCAGGAAATTGTAGGACCTTACTTCAGTCCCTGAGAAAGTTAAGGAGTAAATCCTCCTGGGGCTATCACAAGTCAAATGAAGTACATGATTGGGAAAAGCCAGCATAGATTCACCAGGGGCAAATTGTGCTTGACAAGCCTGATCGTCTGCTACGACAAAGTAACCTGTTTGGTTGATGTGGGGTGAGTGGTGGACATTGTCAACCTGGATTTCTCCAAAGCTTTTGATATGGTTTCCCACAGCCTCCTCCTAGAGAAACCGATGCATTATTGTCTAGACAAATGGTCTGTGTGGTGGGTGGGGAACTGGCTGGCAGGCTGCACCCAGAGGGTGGTGGTGAATAGCTCCTTTTCAAACTGGTGACCTGTCATAAGTGGGGTCCCCAAGGAATCGATATTGAGCACAACACTGTTCAATATCTTCATGAGTGATCTGGATGACAGGATCAAGTGTACCCTGACAAAGTTTGCTGATGATACCAAATGGAGTGTGGAAGTGGACACTTTGGAAGGGAAAGCCACCCTACACAATGGTCTGGATAGGCTGGAAAAGTGAGCTAACAAGAACTTCATGAAGATTGAGAAGGAAAAGTGTAAGGTCTTGTACCTGGGAAAACACAAGAACAGTGCTGATAACACACTGATGTTTTTCGTTCTTGCTAAGTAATGCTTACTCTGATCAAGGACATTTTCAGTCTCATGCTCTGCTAGTGAGGAGGCGCATGGGAAGATGGGAGGAAGCAGAGACAGGACACCTGACCCCAAGTAGACTATATCACACTCCCACCGACCTGCCAAGGCAAGCGCCATGTGCTTACCATGGTGGAAGCAACCACCGGATGGCTGGAAACATATGCTGTGCCCCACGCCACAGCCCGGAACACTATCCTGGGCCTTGAGAAACAAGTCTCGTGGTGACACGGCACCTCAGAGAGAATTGAGTCAGACAATGGGACTCATTTCCAGAACAACCTCATAGACACTTGGGCCAAAGAGCATGGCATCGAGAGGGTATATCACATCCCCTATCAGGCACCAGCCTCTGGGAAAATCAAATGGTACAACTGTCTTTTAAAAACTCCACTGAGAGCAATGGGTGGTGGGACTTTCAAACACTGGGATACACATTTACCAAAAGCCACCTGGTTGGTCAACAGTAGGGGATCTGCCAACAGGGCTGGCCCAGCCCAGTCAGAACTTTTACATACTGTAGAGGGGGATAAAGTTCCTGTGGTGCACATAAAGAATTTGTTGGGGAAGACAGTCTGGGTTATTCCTGCTTCAGGTAAAGGCAAACCCACTCATGAGGTTGCTTTTGCTCAGGGACCTGGATATACTTGGTGGGTAATGAGGGAAGGTGGGGAAGTCCGGTGTGTACCTCAAGTGGATTTAATTTTGGGGGAAAACAGCCAATGAACTCAATTGTATGCTGTTGCCTGCTCTATAACACTTCTATAGCCCTTCAGCTAGATGGCCATCTCTGACACTCTGGTTTTTGAAAAGAAGATATGTGCTGTCATGATCATCAGCAGAGAATAAAGTCATGGGAAAAGCCAGCATCAGCAGCACTGTCCTCAGGTCACCATCGACTGACCCTGACTTCCCTCCGATCATCACCCCAACAAAGAATGAACTTTGATGAATCCAGACGAACTCAGCAGTGACCAGATGAGTTCGGCGGTGTCATCAGCAGGCAACAATTAACACTACACACAGTCTCTCCTGCCCTGAAAGACTGTTACAAGAGATGGAGCCTGCCATCATGGAGTGAATGAATTCAGCAAACTATAGGGATGGTACGTGGACTAAAGAATGATATCTGTCTCTTTGTGTGTATGTATACATATATGAGACAAAAAGTGATAATATATTGAAAAATGTGGGATCTGAACATGACGTGAATGGCACAAGAAGCCAGGAGGAAGCAGAGACAGGACACCTGACCCAAAATAGCCAAAGGGGTATTCCATACAACAGCAAAGCTTTATATTCTTCTTTGAAATTGTTGCTTCAATTAAGCGTTGAATTGGGGAAGAAAGGGTCTATAAATTATTTTTTTTAACTTCCAGCCGACTTATGAGCCAAATCATAGAATCATTTAGGTTGGAAAAGACTTTTAAGATTGTCAAGTCCAACTGCAAATCATCTGCCCTATGCATTATTCTCAAAAGAACTGAAAACACAGCACTGCACCAGCTACTAAGCAGGAGGAAAATAACTGTCACGGCCAAACCCAGGACAACCCACTTCTTGAAAGAATGTATATTTAAAAGCTGAAGTTTGGCAAAGAACAGAAAAGCATTTTAGAAAACTCTATACTGAAAATTCATAGCACGAGCACTAACTTAATATATTTTTTTAAAGAATTGTTTCATATTTAAATTAATCCCTTATAGAAAAAATAACTTTCATCAAAGGGTTTGTTTGGGTTTTTTTTCCCCCAGAATTCATTTGGAATAGAGCTGACCGAATTTCATAAACTGTGTAGCTGTGTAGGACCAAGGACTAGTAGCTTTTGATTTTCACATGAAGTAAAAAGCTTGATCTAATCCAAAAGATCTATGCTCTCTTACTAGTATGATAGTCTGGAGTGTGTCATTTTTGTCAGATGAATTAAGATTGCCGATAATTTCTCCCTTATTTAGAGATAGGATTTACAAGTAAACCTAGTTAAGGTAGTGATTCCTTTGGAGAATGCTGTGGCCTGGGTTCTCCGGTGGAGAACTGACAAATTCTGCCACACTCATGTGACACAGGGGCCAAAAAATTATGCCTGAGGGGCTTCCATAGTGCCCGATACACTTCTTCCTAGATAGATAGGCACCCAAGATGGGTCAGATGAAGTGCCATCTGAGGATACTTACTTCTCTTACCTTTCAAACATCTAAACCTGGGGAAGATGGATTTCATCCACTAAGCTGTCTTTACCAGGTCCTTCCTTAAATTGTACCTCCTGACAACATTATGATCCTGTGCTTCCTGTTTTCTATGGAAGCAACACTGGCATTGCTGTCACCCTACCATGGCTCCCTGGTGGGCTGTTTCATTCACTTGGCCCGCTCTCCAGGTGAAAGTTCTTATCCAGATAGCATAAGTCCCCAGAAGACTAGAATAAAAGCTCACTCATAAAGTCAAGTCCAAAGTTGCTTTACTGTAAGCCATTTCAGAATGTGCCTGAATGCACCTGCAGAAGTTGTGTTATTGAAAATAATTGTATCATGTTGATTATTTTCTGTTGCATTATGGTAGGCACACCCCTTGCAGTGGAAATTAAATAGCACTGACCTACTCCCTGCAGACATGGGTAAAGGTTAGGGGCAGGTACACATAAACACAGAAGTGGAATATTTTGTCTGTCAAAAATATGAAGTACTTCATATATTCTCTTTTTGAGGGAAGAGTTAGCCTGAAGAATAAAATGGGGAATACAGTTAACCAGAGATCAACATTTCCTGTAATTTTACATCAGCTTTATGCTTTAGGGAAGCTTTCTGTACCTAAAGTGTCACATCTTTTGAGTTCTTTTAATGTCACTGTAGATGCCACTGACATTTTGTAGTACAGGCAGAAAGAAGTTTGTGTTTATCAGTGTTTTGATCATATAATGGGGGCTCTGCTGAGATGATTTCAAGTTGCTGAATAGCACTTTGGTGAGATGTGCGCAACTGGCAATTCATAAGCAGCATCAAAGTATTTCACAGTGGCACCAAACAGCTATCAAATTTTGTCAGTAATGAAGTAGAATAATGTAACATTACTAGTGGTCCATTCACTGTGAACAACTTTGGTTGTAGGGTTCTTGCCTTTGCAGATTTTACTCTGTGGCACTGCGATATAATGATGTTCTGTCTTCCTGTCACAAAATGCAAAAGGTTCCATCTCAAAATTAGTGGAAACTGTTCTTCTGGGAGACTGCAACCACAGTGGAAATTAGAAAATAATTTTATTTAAACAACATAACATCTCAGACAAAAACCCAAAACAAACCAAAACCCTAAAACTGAATTGCACTTCATGCTTGTAATAAGTTATCTAACTCTGTAGTTTGCTAAAGGAAAAAAAAAGAGGGGGGCAGGGCCTTCACTATGGTAAGAATAGGTATAGAAATAAGATATGGGTTCATTCTCTGAAGCCAAATGCTTTTTTATGTAGTCAATACATTCAAATTAAATTTGCCTCAATTTTAAGAGGCTAGTTAAAATAGTTTCCTAAATATACAAATTTTGATCTGATCACTGTGTACGACTGAGAATTAACATGTTCGCTTTATTTAGGAAATACAGTGAAATTTATAACTGATGTAATTACATGACAACACTGATTGTGTAGCACCTTCTTTCTGTACTCTCTAGAGATTTTAGCATTCTTGTTTAATTCTACTTCAGCACTTTAGGAATCATTTGTGCTGGGCTTAATGTTCAGCACAGAGGGAGGCTCAGGTAAGCTGGATTTTAAATGTCTTCACATCATGCTGCTTGTCCTACTTTTTTTCTAGTCTAGGTACCTTATCAGGGAAAGTGTAATAGAGCTCGCAATGTGAGAAAAAAAAAGCTCTCTAAAAGTGTCAGGGCACACAGGCATAGTCTCGATGTCCTAGGTTCAGCTGTAACATTTATTTTTCTCCTTCTTAGTAGCTGGTGCAGTGCTGCGTTTCGGCTTTAATCTGAGAACAATGCTGATAACACACTAGCATTTTAGTTGTTGCTAAGCAATGCTTACTCTGATCAGTTTCTTATGCTCTGCCAGTGAAGAGGGGCACGGGAAGCTGGGAGGAAGCAGAGACAGGACACCTGACCCAAACTAGCCAAAGGGGTATTCCATACCACAGCACGTCATGCCCAATATATAAACTGGGGGGAGTTACCCGGAAGGGCAGATCACTGCTCAGGTCAGGCTGGGTATCGGTCGGCGGGTGGTGAGCAATTGTATTGTGCATTGCTTGTGTTTATTGTTGGTTTTTTCCTTTCCCTTTTTAGTTTTATATTCTCTCCCCTTGTTTTTTCCTTTATCATTAGTAGTAGTAGTAGTTTTGTATTATACCTTAGTTATTGGACTGTTCTTATCTCAACCCGTGGGGTTTACATTCTTTCAATTCTCCTTATCCTCCCCATCCTGCCCGGGGGAGGTGTGTGTGTGTGTGTGTGAACAAATGGCTGTGTGGTTCTGAGTTACCAGCTGGGCTTAAACCATGACATCCTTTTCACGAGGAAAGGATGGAATGTTGTCTGTGAAATCACAACTAGTAAAACTCACGTACAATTTCATACTCTCGGCATCTCTGTTGGGTTTGTGATGAGTTCTGTAAACTGGAGGTGAGAGAAGTGGGGAGCAAAGCTTTATATTCTTCTTTGAAATTGTTGCTTCAATTGTTGAACTGGGAAAAAAGGGTCTATAAATTATTATTTTTTTTAACTTCCAGCCGACTTATGAGCCAAATCATAGAATCATTTAGGTTGGAAAAGACTTTTAAGATTGTCAAGTCCAACTGCAAATCATCTGCCCTATGCATCATTCTCAAAAGAAGCTGAAGGAAACCACCAGTGAATTAAGGGAAGGTGCTGTGTTTGGGGTTTTTTTCCTCAAAGAAAAACTGGTGATTTTTACAATAGGGGAGAAAGAAACTTACATAGGGACTGCTTTCTCTGAGTGTTAACCTGCAGTTCATAGAAAAAGCACCAGTATCAGAGACTTCCTTTGTATCAAATTTCTTTTTTATTCCATTCATTTAATCTCCTTTTAGTAAAATTGATTCTAGGATCAACATAGTGCAAGAAATTTAGTCTTTTCTTGAATTCAGATTTGGTTTAAACAAGGCAAATTTATAACTTCCATTCGCTTAAAAGGCTGAGATAGATAGATAGATAGAAACAAACATGAGTGGCAGTATCCACTGATAAATGTTGCAACTCACTAGCAAGTTGTTCTATTCAAACCTATGCAGTCAATATATGGTTTACTGTGATCACATAGTTCATGCGACTTGCTGCTTGTTTTTCAAAGTACTTCTGACAGCTCCATAGATGGTTTAGTTTGGGCTATTGACTCTAAGTAAGTGTATGGCTATCACAGGAGACAAATTAAACTTAATTAAATTTGCCACGCTCTCACGTAGCTTCTTTTCCCTTAATGGAATAAAATTACTTTGTTGTCAGCATGTAAACTGACAGTTCATCTCCTAGAGTAACTGTGCAATTAATACATGTTGTATTAACTGGGATAAGCAAACTGGCAACTGTAATGCAAAAATGAATTGCACCAGTAGTTATTATTTGATATTGTAAGATAACCTAATCCACTAGCTGGGCGGAGGCCGAATAGTCATCATTCAGAACCTTTATGCAACTGCCTAATCGCATATGAGCATTTCTGTAGGGCATTCCATAGCATGTCTTTCTATTCCTGATAGTGGAGTTGCGAGGGCCTGCAGCTGTAGTGATTGTTCTGCTAAATTCAGTGTTTGCTGTGAAAGTAAGACAGGAATCAGCATTAAGAGGTCTTAGAGACTAAGATAACCTGTGGTATCACTGACAGAAGGTTCGACTAAGATCTAAAATAAGTACTTGAAAATCTTTCACATTTGACGCTGTCTGTCTTCAGCAGAGGCACAATGCACCCCAGTTTAAGCCTTGACAGTACCTAGAAATGCAGACAGAGGCTTGTGCAGAGGATCTCCACTCCTTACATGTGGTGCATGTCAGATTTACAGGGTTGGGAGAGGTCCCTTTAGCCACCTCACTGCTCTATATGTGGCTGTAGTTGCTCAGAGTGTAGCTCTGGCTGTCTTTACTCCGTAGTTGCAATGCTGAGGATCTCAACTGAGCTCCGTAGAATCAGCCTGTAGCTGCAACGGCCTCATGGGTCACATCTATATGGTGAAATAAAACAGTCCTTGGCACCAAGGCTTATGGTCTGAACCATATCTACATGTTATAGAATTGACACTGGATCTCTTCTGGGCCTATGCAGTGTCCTTGCAGCTGTAAGACACAGTTACTCTTTTATATGGAGTACTTTTCCAGTTCCAAATGCCTGCAGTGATTTGAGGGCTGCCTTGCCACCCACCAGAGCAGTATTCTCCTTGCACAAAAGCAAGGATGTGCATTGCATGCCCAGAAGTGTTTCAGATGGGCACGGGAGGGTTGCAGATTGCATAAAGCCTGGTAGAGTGATTTTGGAAGACTATAGAGATGGAAGGGCACTAAACCTGACTATGTGCAAACTGTGCTCGGGGTCTGTCTGGCAGCTGGTGTGGACCTGAGCAGTTTGAGGAGTACAGACTCCCTAGTCTGTATGGCCTTCAGAAGCTCAGGGCTTTTTGGCCCTGTTTTACTTAGTGGCGATGTGGTCACTGGGAAAAGAGTTGTTCCTTGTCCTTACTACCACAGCATGTTTGAAGTTGAGAGAACTGTGGGGCAGACAAATACTCTCTTCTCTTACATTGCTGACGGTGTGGGTTGTATCAATGTACACGTAAATTGTTGTTATAGGTAGGATTTTTGAAAGGAACAGAGGGGTTTGTCTAGCCAGGGGCCTCAGCAAAATTAAACCATACTAATTCAAAGTGTGAATTTACAGTTAAACTGCTTTAAATTCTTGTGTGTACAAATGAGTTCCAGAATGAAAGTGACTGTAATTAAGATCATTTTAGTGTCAGGGTCACCGTGTCCTGGTATCTGACTTGCTGATAACCACATCATCTAATTGCTTTCATGAAGCGATTAAGTGCCATAGGACCCCAAGTCAATTTTACTTTCTTCGCAGCCAAATACCTAGTCATTTTAGAAAGCGGGATGTAAGATCCTAAATAACTTAGGTTGCTTTTGAAAATGTAGTTTTGTAGGAATATTTGAAGTATTTGGTACCATAGCAACACCAAGGAATTATGCCTAGTGTTCAACAGTAATTTAATGCACTAAAAAACTCATTGGGTATGGGTTGTGAAAAATATGAGATACATTACAGGTGTGAGAAAAAACTACTTCCGGTGATGCTGATAAAGAAGCAAGGGAATTTTTCTTTTTATTTTTTAATTTTCAGAGTATGTGATAAAACATTAGGTCTACAAGGTTTTAATTAGTGCAAAAAAAAAAAAAGCTAGAAATTAATTAGTTATGTCTGCTCTTGTTAAGGGATAGAAGTTATAAGACAGAGATATCTATTTTGCTATTATGGCCTTCATGAAGAGATAACCTAGTATCTCCTTATTATATGAAATAAATGACTAAGACAAAAATGAGATCTTTTTAAAAGGATAAAATTAAAATAAAAGTTGGGCCTCTTCAGAGGAATGAGGGATTTTCTTAAGTGCTAATGTGATGATTCAGGTTAAATACAAGTCTTTTGCATTGTGATACAGTATAAAAAAGACATGCATAAAACTGTTGTTAACTCTGCAAGTTTAATGAGAAGCAGAGTTTAAATGTTACCTATGTAAACACATCCAATGTATACTAGCTGACAATACAAGAAGCTTGGAAGCTACATTGTTTCTTGTGGAGAAGAGTAACTCTTCTCTTTGTTGCCCACTTTAAATTGGGTCAAGATTGGGATTTAAATCCCTGATTGATAAGGACTGCAGCTGAAGCATTAGTTTTGTGCTAATACCAAATCTTCTGCATCCCATGGAGTGACTTTCAAGACCTCTGTTCTGCTGACAGGTAGGGTGCACAACAAAACGACCATACACTAGCTGTATAACACGCACAGTTTATTAAACAAGCACACTAAAGCGAATAAGCACACTAAAGCAAACAAGCACACTAACGCGAATCAGGTATACATCTCTATATATAGTAAATAAGTACAATAAAGCAAATCAGATATACGTGTATATATAGAGAGAGAGTAAAGTACAGAGGAAAATTAGCAATGCATCAAATCATTACTGCATAGAGAGAACAGAGATTAAGAAGAAATACATCAGCAATTACCACCGAATTATCATCCAGGCCCACGCTTCAAGCTGGGAAGCCCCATTGCAGGCGATGCCAGGAGTCTCAGGTAACTGGGAAAATTCCTACACGGTGCGTCCGCTCATACGTGAGGCTTCAGATTTGGCTACAAGAGGGTCCTGTTTTTATACCCTTAGAAAAGCAACCGGCTTTATGCCTTTATGCCAGATCTGTAATTGTTTATTCATGGAGCTTTGCAGTTTCTTATGATATCAATGTTGTCCATGCCGAGAGCATTGGCCAGGCTACCCTGGTGCGGCCAAGTATGAAGGTCATAGAACAGCTGCACCCTTATGTTTTCCTGCCTCTTTCTGACAAACAGTCACGATAAACATATATACTCTGCCGAATACACTGTGACAAAAACCATACTTTGTAATGTCTCTCAGTCATAACAGGAAATCAACTCTCAGCTAGGTTCCCATCCATTATGACCTCTCCTATTTCTATTGATTTTTAGTATTTCAGTAAGCAGTGAACAAAACCATACTTAGGCATTTTCTTCTCTAGCATTGTATCTTTATAGAATCGTCATAGAATCATACAATGGTTTGCGTTGGAAGGGACCTTAAAAGGCATTGAGTTCCAACCCCCCTCCCATGGGCAGAGACACCTTCCACTAGGCCAGGTTGCTCAAAGCCCCATCCAACCTGGCCTTGAACACTTCCAGGGATGGGGCATCCACAACTTCTCTGGGCAACCTGTTCCTGTGTCTCACTACCCTCACAGTAAAGAACCTCTTCCTTGTATCTAATCTAAATCGACTCGCTTTCAGTTTAAAGTCATTCACCCTTGTCCTATCACTACATACTCTTGTAAAAAGTAACTCTCCCATATTCTTGTAGGTATATACACTTTAGGTATTGGAAGGCTGCAATAAGGTCTCCCCTGAGCCTTCTCTTCTCCAGGCTGAACAAGCCCAACTCTTTCACCCTGTCTTCATAAGAAAGGTGCTCCAGCCCTCTGATCATCTTTGCGGCCCTCCTCTGGACGTGCTGGAGCAGGTCTACGTCCCTCTTGTGTTGATGTCCCCAGAGCTGGACTCAGTACACCAGGTGTGGTCTGATGAGAGTGGAGTAGAGGGGGAGAATCACCTTCCTCGACCTGCTGGTCATAGAATCATAGAATCATAGAATAGCTAGGGTTGGAAAGGACCTTAAGATCATCTAGTCCCAACCCCCCTGCCATGGGCAGGGACACCACACACTAAACCATGTCACCCAAGACTCTGTCCAGCCTGGCCTTGAACACCGCCAGGGATGGAGCATTTATCACTTCTTTGGGCAACCTTTTCCAGTGCCTCACCACCCTCACAGTAAAGAACTTCTTCCTTATATCTAACCTAGACTTTCCCTGTTTAAGTTTGAACCCGTTACCCCTTGTCTTATCACTATGGTCCCTAATGAAGAGTCCCTCTGTGGCATTCTTGTAGACCCCCTTCAGATATTGGAAGGCTGCTATGAGGTCTCCACGCAGCCTTCTCTTCTCCAGGCTGAACAGCCCCAACTCTCTCAGCCTGTCTTCATACGGGAGGTGCTCCAGCCCCTGTATCATCCTCGTGGCCCTCCTCTGGACTCGCTCCAACGGCTCCATGTCCTTTTTATGCTGGGGACTCCAGAACTGTGCACAGTACTCCAAGTGGGGTCTCACGAGAGCGGAGTAGAGGGGCAGGATCACCTCCTTCGACCTGCTGGTCACGCTTCTTTTGATGCAGCCCAGGATACGGTTGGCTTTCTGGGCTGTGAGCACACACTGCCGGCTCATGCTCACGCTTCTTTTGATGCAGCGCACACTGCTGGGTCATATCGAGCTTCTCCTCCATCAGCACAGCAGAGTAGAAGGAGAGAATTGCCTCCCTTGACCTGCTGGCCAACTCCTTTTGATGCAGCCCAGCAAACTGTTGGCTTTCTGGGCTGCAAGCGCACACTGCCAGCTAATGTGCAGCTTTTCATCCACCAGTATCCCCAAGTCCTTCTCCTCAGGGCTGCTCTCAATTCAGTCTCTGCCCAGCCTGTACTAGTGCTTGGGACTGCCCCCACCCAGGTGCAGTACCATGCACTTGGACTTGTTGAACTTTATGAGGTCTGCGCTGGCCGACCTCTCAAGTCTGTCAAGGTTCCTCTGGATGGCATCCCTTCCCTCCAGTGTGTCAACCGCTCCACACAGCTTGGTGTCGTCGGCAAACTTGCTGACAGTGCACTCGATCCCACTGTTCATGTCGCTGACAAAGATGTTAAACAGCGCCAGGCCCAATACTGACCTCTGAGGAAAACCACTCGCCACTGGTCTCCACTTGGACATTGAGCCTGTTTGAGTGCAACCATGCAACCAATTCCTTATCCACCAAGTGGTCCATCAATCAAATTCATGCCTCTCCAGTTTAGAGACAAGGATGTCATGCAGGTCAGTGTCAAATGCCTTGCACAAGTCCAGGTAGATGACGTCAGTCACTCCTCCCTTATCCACCATCGCTGTAACCCCATCATAGAAGGCCACCAAATTTGTTCAGGCACGATTTGCCCTTAGTGAAGCCACGTGCGTTGTCGACAATCTCCTCCTTATTGTCCATGTGCCTTAGCATCGTTTCCAGGGGGTTCTGCTCCATGATCTTGCTGGGCATTGAGGTGAGACTGACAGGCCTGTAGTTCCCCGGGTCTTCCTTGTTTCCCTTTTTAAAGATGGGGTTATATTTCCCCTTTTCCAGTCAGTGGGAACTTCACCAGACTGCTACAACTTCTCAAATATGACAGATTAGCCAGTTCCCTCAGGACCCGCGGATGCATCAAATCAGGTTAGACAGGGCCTTGAGCAACCCAATTTAGTGGGAGGTGTCCCTGCCCAGGGGGGTTTGAACTAGATGATCTCAAGGTCCTTTCCAACCCTAACCATTCTATGATTCTATGACTTGTGCACCTTTAGGTTCCTTAGATGATTTCAAACCTGATCTTCTCCTACAGCAGGCAATTCTTCATTCTTCCAGTCCCTGCCTTCACTTTCTGTAAGTAAGTTGGGCAGTGTGTCTGGAGCACTTGCCACTGATGACCATGGAAAAAAAGTCGTTGAGTACATCGGCCTTCTCCATGTCCCAGGTAACCAGGTCTCCTGCTTCCTACTGAAGAGGGCCCACATTTTTCCTTGTCTTCCTTTTATCACCAACATACTTACAGGAGCTTTTCTTGTTGCCCTTGACATCCCTGGCCAGATTTAATTCTCTCAGGGCTTTAGCTTTTCTAATGTGATCCCTGGCTGCTTAGACAATTTCTCTGTATTCCTCCCAGGTAACCTCTCCTTGCTTCCACACTTTGTAGGCATCCTTTTTGTGTTTGAGTTTGTCCAGGAGCTCCTTGTTCATCCATGCAGAGCTATGTTTTAGTTGTTGCTAAGTAGCACTTTTACACTGGTCAAGGACTTTGCAGTCTCTCATGCTCTGCCAGTGAGGAGGGGCACAAGAAGCTGTGAGGGAGAAGAGACAGGACACCTGACCCAAACTAGCCAAAGGGGTATTCCATACCACAGCACGTCATGCTCGGTATATAAACTGGGGGGAGTTACCCGCAAGGCCCTGATCGCTGCTCATGTCAGGCTGGGTATCAGTCGGCGGGTGGTGAGCAATTGTATTGTGCATCACTCATGTTTGTTATTTTTCCCTTCCCCTTGTTGTTTTATATTCTCTCCCCTTGTTATTTCCCTTATCATTATTATTAGTAGTACTGTACTGTACTTTATTTATTAAATGGTTCTTATCTCAACCCATGGGTTTTGCTTTCTTTCAATTCTCCTCCCCAATTGCAATAAAGCAATAATATCTCTATGCTCCTCAATCTTTGGTCTCTTTGCCAATATTACTGAAGAATGGCACATTAACAGTATTATGGTGTTGAAATTCAAGACTTTTGAATTTGTAAGTAGAAATTAAATGTTATTTAATAACAAAAGTATATTTCAGGCATAGAACATTTGCATTAAGACAACTAACCTGTAGTTCCAAAGCACTACATTAGCTCTCTTTAATCAAGTTGGTGACAAATCTTTTTTTACAATATTTCATAAAGTAGTAAGTTAAAAAAGCACTTACTCTCAATACGTATATATTTAAATGATGACTAATCATATATATATTCTAGAATTACATGCTGTTGCTTTTGGTAAGATAATGTGGATTTCATCATCCTTAACATTTTGTTTTACAAAAGTACCCTGTGGAACTGGGATGGTAGAGGATGTTTTCCAGTAATGATATGGCGATGTTAAAAAATCCGTTGATTAATATTTTCTGAATTTAAAGTTTTGATTATTTGAGCACTTGGATTCTCATTTGGTCATTCAGTCATAGGATTTTTGCACAATTTTATTTTTTCCTGGATATTTTGAAAAAAAAAAAAAAAAGAAAGAAGAGATGTGAGGGCTCTGACCATTCTCATTCTGTCTGTGCAGTTCGACAATCAGCAAGCATTGGGAGGCAGAACTGGCCACACTCAAGGGTAATAATGCTAAGCTCACGGCAGCTCTGCTGGAGTCCACTGCCAATGTAAAACAATGGAAGCAACAGCTTGCTGCATATCAGGAAGAAGCAGAACGTCTTCATAAGCGGGTAAGTCATGGCAAATGGCCAGGATCCTTGAGGTTGAAGTACTGGTGACTGTATTCACCCATTTTGAAGTAAAATAAGCTTATGTCGGAGTTTTCATAGAATCATAGAATAGTTAGGGTCGGAAAGAACCATCCACTTCCAACCCCCCTGCCATGGGCAGGTTTTAGGTTAATCTTCGAGACAGAGATGAATAATGACTTTAAAGCACACAGAGTTCCTCAGTTGGGAAATTCTTTTGTAACAGTTCCTTTTCTGCAGATGGTTTTGTTGCAGGAAGTTGTCTAACCTGTGATACTTAGGACATGTCTGCCAGATTTCATTCATTTGCTGCCAGCTGCATCACATCTGTTTCAGGACCTTCTCCATAGCATTGCACTTTAGTCCCTCTTGCATTTAAGCCCATAGAAACTTGACATCAGATCTGTAAGTTAAAGGACCCCTGTTGCACTTTCCACATTTACTAAAGAAAGACCAACAGCTTCCTTTCATCCTTGCACCTAAAAAAACCTGAATGTAGAATCAAGCTCATTATACACAATTAGAGATCTGCCTCTGCTTTCATATAGGAAGGGCAGGGCCCCGTTCCCTTCACTGTAAATTTTGTTTGCAGAGGTCATTTGGCAAACCAGAAATTAGAGCACAGTGGTGGCAGAAATGCTAGTGTTTGAGAGAGGAATAAAGTGTATGCAAGGTTGAAGGCTGCATTATGAAAACAATTATATAATATTTTAATTTCTCTTTTCACATGTAAATATATATTATATAATTTATTCATCTTAATTCATATGAACTTGTCATCATAGTTTAGGACATATTTTGTACAAAGTGAAGGCAAGATTAGCATATATATGGAGGGAAGATGGAGTTGTATTAGTTTTCCTAATATCAGTTAACTTCTTAGAAAAATATCAAGGAGATGAACAAGCCTTATATGCTTTTTTGCATGAAGACTGGTTTCATGAATATGCTGACATAAGGGAAAGGTCAAGCAGCAAACATGTCAGACAATGTGGTTTTACATGCTGTACTCTCTTAAATGAAATAACATATGTCAATTACAGTTATCCAAATCATGCAATTTGTGAAGGGTTATTTCCAGCCTGTGCTAGATCTGTCCAAGTGGAGGCTAGTAGTCCCAGGAACAAGAATCATATTGATCTGAGGAGGAGAAATTCAGCAGGCTGCATCCAACCTGGAGGTCTGGAAGAACAGCAAGAATTCCCTTGAGCTTGAGGAACCTGTGGAAATGGCAGGTTGTTGGAGCTCTCCTATACCTATTCCGACTCGGAGATGAGGATCCTGAAGTCCCAGCCAAATTAGTTGATAGGGAAGAACGACAGTTTCTGTTAGACTGTAACCGCCTGTGCCATAGCTGACTGGAAAAAATGCATGAAGTACAAATAAAATTAGAGCTCCGGCCACACTGCCCAAGTCGTAAAAGGCAAAGGCAAGGACTGGGAGAATGAAGAACCGCCTGCTGTAGGAGAAGATCAGGTTCGAGATCATCTAAGGAACCTGAAGGTGCACAAGTCCATGGGACCCAATGAGATGCATCCGTGGGTCCTGAGGGAACTGGTGGATGTAGTTGCCAAGCCATTATCTATAGAATCATAGAATCATAGAATAGTAAGGGTTGGAAAGGACCTTAAGATCATCTAGTTCCAACCCCCCCTGCCATGGGCAGAGATGCCTCACACTAGACCATGTCGCCCAAGGCTCTGTCCAGCCTGGCCTTGATCACCGCCAGGGATGGAGAATTCACAACTTCCTTGGGCAACCCATTCCAGTGCCTCACCACCCTCACAGTAAAGAACTTCTTCCTTATATCTAACCTAAACTTCCCCTGTTTAAATTTGAACCCGTTACCTCTTGTCCTATCACTACGGTCCCTAATGAAGAGTCCCTCTGTGGCATCCTTGTAGGCCCCCTTCAGATCCTGGAAGGCTGCTATGAGGTCTCCACGCAGCCTTCTCTTCTCCAGGCTGAACAGCCCCAACTTTCTCATCCTGTCTTCATACGGGAGGTGCTCCAGCCCACGTATCATCCTCGTGGCCCTCCTCTGGACTTGCTCCAATAGCTCCATGTTCTTCTTATGTTGGGGACACCAGAACTGTGCACAGTACTCCAAGTGGGGTCTCGCGAGAGCGGAGTAGAGGGGCAGGATCACCTCCTTTGACCTGCTGGTCACGCATATTTGAGAAGTCGTGGCAGTCCAGTGAAGTTCCCACTGACCGGAAAAGGGGAAATATAATGCCCATTTTTAAAAAGGAAAAAAAGGAATACACAGGGAACTACAGGCCAGTGTCACCTTGGTGCCTGGCAAGATCACGGAGCAGATCCTCCTGGAAAATATGCTAAGGCACGTGGACAATAAGGGAGTGATTGGTGGCAGCCCACATGGCTTCACTAAGGGCAAATTGTGCCTGACAAAGTTGGTGGCATTCAGCACTGGAGCATGAGGAAAATGCAGCGTCCGGAGGTCTCTTTCCTGAAAAGAAGCACCAAGGGAGCCCCAAATCCTTGTCAGGACTTGCCCAGGAGCCAGCAGCTCTGCTGACGCAAGCAGCTGACTCATAGGGGGCAGCACCAGGAGGGACCGCCACCAACCCCTAAACACGTAAACCACTCCCCCTGGGAGCGCAAGTGACCAGGAGAGCAGAGCATCAGTTTGCGCAGGCAGGGCGAGCAGGGAGGGCACTGAAGCCCATCAAGCTTAAGAGGTAAACTCAGCCATTTGTCATCCAGAAGGTGCTCAAGGATGGTATCCTCTCGGCAGAAGGCATAGAAAACAAATTCCTCTCTGCTGAACAAAAAGGATGTGTCGACCCAGACAGAGGTGCCTCAAAAACATGTAGCCATCCAGGCATCTGGCTGTAGTGAGTGCCAGAGCCTGTTGCTGATGCTGGACGTTACCTGTGCAAGATGTGACCAGGCTGATGATTTGCTCTGCGTGGTGGCAGAGATACGGGAAGAAGTGGAAAGGCTTATGTGTATAAGGGAATCTGAGGAGGAGATTGACTGGTGGAGCTGTACTCTACCTTCCTGAGAGAAACAAGCCAGCCACCCAAACCAAAAGAAATTAAGGATCCCCTACTCTCTTGCCACCAGGCAGATGGAGGGGACCTAGGAGACAGGGGAGGTTGGAAGCAGGTTACTCCTCGGAGTGGATGGTGTATTGTCTCCCTAGCTTATGTCATCTTCCCAGGTACCCCTGTACAACAGATATGAGGCCCTGGTACTTGAGGAACAGGAAAATGAGGAAGATAATGAAGTAGATAAGGGATCGTCCAGGTTGGAAGAGTTGCCGCAGGTGAGTCAGACAACCCCTTGTATCATGACCAACTCTAGTAGAAAAAAACAGAGTGGTTGTGTTTGGTGACTCTATGCTGAGAGGAACAGAGGGCCTGGACCCCCCTCCTATTACCCCAGGAGTGCCAAGAAATTAGAAAGGCAAAAGCAGAGCTGGAGCTCAATCTGGTCACTGCTATAAAAGATAATAAAAAAATATTTTTACAAATATATTGGCAATAAAAGGAGGACCAAGGAGAACCTCCATCCTTTAGTGGATACCAGGGGAAACCTAGTGACCAAGGATGAGGAAAAGGCTGAGATACTCAATGCCACCTTTGCCTCAGTCTTTAATAGTCAAACCATCCATCCTCAGGGTACTCGGTCCCCTGAGCTGGATGACAGACATGGGGAGCTGATTGAAGTCCCCATAATCCAGGAAGAAATGGTTAGTGACCTCCTGCTCCACTTTTAGACATACACAAGTATATGGGGCCGGATGGTTTCCACCCAAGAGTGCTGAAGGAGCTGGCAGAGGAGCTTGCCAAGCCACTCCATCATTTATCAGCAGTCCTGGTCTAGTGGGCAGGTCCCCGAGGACTGGAGGTTAGACAACCTGACGCCTTTCTGTAAAAAGGGCAGGAAGGAGGACCCCGGAAACTATAGGCCTGTCAGCCTGACCTCAGTGCCAGGGAAGGTCATGGAGCAGATCATCCTGAGTGCGATCACACAGCACGTGCAGGAAAACCAGGGGATCAGGCCCCGTCAGCATGGATTCATGAAGGGCAGGTCCTGCTTGACCAACCTGATCTCATTCTACGACGAGGTGACCCTCCTGGTTGATGAGGGAAAGGCTGTAGACATTGTCTATTTGGACTCTAGTAAAGCATTTGACACTGTCTCCCACAGCATTCTCCTGGAGAAACTGGCTGCTCATGGCCTGGATAGGTATATTCTTTGCCGGGCTGAAAACTGGCTGGATGGCAGAGCCCAAAGAGTGGTGGTAAATGGTGTCACATCTAGTTGGCAACCAGTCACTAGTGGTGTCCCTCAGGGCTCAGTGTCAGGTCCAGTGTTGTTTAATATCTTCATTGATGATCTGGATGAGGGGATCTATTAATGTCATCCATATTTTGGATTGGTTAAACACAATGGATATATTCTTTTAGAAAATTGAAGTTCCTCCCTTAAGTAAGAGAGTTTACAGCTGCTGATGTATTCACACACAATCTATTAATGTAATCCATATTTTGGATTGGTTAAACACAGTGGATATATTCTTTTAGAAAATTGAAGTTGTTTTTTTTCCTTCATTTCTACTCTGCTTTTTTTTTATTTCTTATGCATGTGATTAGAGGAAAAAATTACATTACAAGTTGCACGGTTTTTTATATAAATTACATAAGGATTATATTCCTCTTCTAAGAACATACTTGACAGTTATGTTAGAAAAGTGCTCAGTTGTCCCTGACTCTGAGGATAGTATTTATATCATCACTGATGATCTGGATGAGGTGACTGAGTGCACCCTCAGTAAATTTGCAGACAACACCAAGTTGGCTGGGAGCGTTGATCTGCTGGAGGATAGAAAGGCATTGCGGAGGGATCTGGACAGGCTGGATCGATGGGCTGTGGCCAACGGTATGAGGTTCAACGAGGCAAAGTGCCGGGTCCTGCATTTGGGCCGCAACAACCTCATGCAATGCTGCAGGCTTTGGGAAGAGCGGCTGGAAAGCTTCCCGGCGGAAAAGGACCTGGGGGTGCTGATTGACAGCTGGCTGAATATGAACCAGCCGTGTGCCCAGGCAGTCAAGAAGGCCAACAGTATCCTAGCGTGTATCAGAAATAGCGTGACCAGCAGGACTAGGGAAGTATTAATCCCCCCGTACTCAGCGCTAGTGAGGTTGCACCTCAAATACTGTGTTTAAATCTGGGCCCCTCACTACAATAAAGACATTGAGGTGCTGGAGCAGATCCAGAAAAGGGCAACAAAGCTGGTGAAGGGCCTGGAGCACAAGTCTTAGGAGGAACGTCTGAGGGAACTGGGGTTGTTTAGTCTGGAGAAGAGAAGGCTCGGGGGGGACCTTATCGCTCTCTACAACTACCTGAAAGGAGGATGGAGCAAGGAAATGGCTGATCTCCTCTCCCAAGTCGCGAGTGATAGGAAAGAGGTAACGGCATCAAGCTGCACCAGGGGAGGTTTAGACTGGATATTAGGAAAAATTTCTTCACCAAAAGGGTGGTCAGGCATTGGAACAGGCTTCTCAGGGAAGTGATGGAATCACTGTCCCTGGAAGCGTTCAAAACCCATGTAGACGAGGCCCTTAGTGACATGATTTAGTGGTGGACTTGGCAGTCTTGGGGTAACAGTTGGACTTGATCATCTTAAAGGTCTTTTCCAACCTAGTTGATTCTATGATGGGGCCACAGCATTGGTGGATAAAGGAAGAGTGACTGATGTCATCTACCCGGAATTGTGTAAGCCATTTGACACTGTCCCGCACGATATCCTAGTCTCTAAACTGGAGAGGCATGGTTGTGATCGATGGACCACTCGGTGGATAAGGAATTGGTTGTATGGTCACACTCAAACAGTTGCAGTCAATGGCTCAATGTCCAAGTGGAGACCAGTGGCGAGTGGTTTTCCTCAGAGGTCAGTATTGGGCCTGGCGCTGTTTAACATCTTTGTCAGCGACATGAACAGTGGGATCGAGTGCACTGTCAGCAAGTTTGCCGACGACACCAAGCTGTGTGGAGCGGTTGACACACTGGAGGGAAGGGATGCCATCCAGAGGAACCTTGACAGACTTGAGAGGTCGGCCAGCGCAGACCTCATAAAGTTCAACAAGTCCAAGTGCATGGTACTGCACCTGGGTGGGGGCAGTCCCAAGCACTAGTACAGGCTGGGCAGAGACTGAATTGAGAGCAGCCCTGAGGAGAAGGACTTGGGGATACTGGTGGATGAAAAGCTGCACATTAGCTGGCAGTGTGCGCTTGCAGCCCAGAAAGCCAACAGTTTGCTGGGCTGCATCAAAAGGAGTTGGCCAGCAGGTTGAGGGAGGTGAGTCTCCTCCCCCTCTACTCCATTTTACTGAGATCCAACCTAGAGTTCTGCATCCACCTCTCGGGCCCCTATCAGAAGAGGGATGTGGACCTGCTTGAGTGAGTCCAGAGGAGGCCCATGAAGATGCTCAGAGGGCTGGAGCACCTCTCCTAAGAGGGCAGTCTGAGAGAGTTGGGCTTGTTCAGCCTGGAGAAGACAAGGCTCAGGGGAGATCTTATAACAGCCTTCCGGTACCTACAGGAAATCTGGAGAGGGACTTTTACAAGGGCATGTAATGACAGGACAACGGGCGGTGGCTTAAAGCTGACAGATGGGAGATTTAGTTTAGACATTAGGAAAAAATTCTTTTCTATGTGGGTGGTGAGGCACTGGAACAGGTTGCCCAGAGACAAGGAGGACTTTTTAGAAGTTGTGGATTCCCCATCCCTGGAAGTTTTCAAGGCCAGGTTGGATGGGGCTTTGAGCAACCTGGTCTAGTGGAAGGTGTCCCTGCCCATGGGAGGGGGGTTGGAACTCGATGATCTTTAAGGTCCCTTCTAACCCAAACCATTCTATGATTCTGTGATAAAAGTGGTGCTTTTCACAAAGTGCTTTCATTTCATTTCAAGAAATTGGCAGTTGCTGACAAAATAGCTTTGCTTCAGAAATTTTCCAGTCAAGAACAAATTTGCCATGTGTTTCTATAGAGAGAGTTTTTTCACTTTGTCATCAAAGTTACCTTCTCCTCTGGAAGGGTGGAAATTCTAACCTGTGCTCCAGGTTTGTGAATATATGATGATAGTCATTGTTGATACAATTATTTAAATCATATCCTTTTATTATAATTAGTATAGTGCAAAAGTTCAAGTGGATTTGATCACCAGATTCTGGATTCACGGTGAAGATCTCATTGCTAAAATGTGGACGTAATGATCTTGCATTCTAAAATGTATTAAAAGCTTTCATTGCAAAGCTGAGACAATACAGCAGATGAATTATTTTCCTGCCTTGGCATGGGAAGACCCAATCAGACAAGACAAGCAAGGCACTGTGGTAGAAGATCCCTTTCTCTTGATGTAAAATCTTATTTAAAATCTGTGATTGGAAAATGCAGTTAATGAATATAGGAATTTTTAGCATGTCACTTTGCTTGTACCTGATACTACAGTTAACAGAAGTAGTAATCAAGTCTTTGTAGCTACATTCATTAATAGCTGATTATTTTTTATAACCGTTGACCAGCAAACGTCCCGCGATTATTTTGTATTACTGAGGAAATGCAAAATCTTATAGCAGGGGATCATGTACACTATTCTCTTTTACATGCCTTTATTAAATGTTTCTGTAATCTGTGATCTTGGGGCTTGTTGATATCTCATAGAATATAGTAATGCTCTGTGCCTATGGCTCTCTGGGCACATCTGTAAATTACAACGGGATAGTTCATCGAGATTACTGCCCTCTGTTGGAATTGCTTTGAGAAAAATATAGACTTGGCTAACTCTAGGCAAAAGCGTGCAAATTATGTTAAAAAATATATATATATCTCTGTTCAGTCTGTTATCCATATGGTGTGATACAAGAGCTCTTCTAACCTGCATGCCGGAGACTGATATTTCAAATTGTAATAGTGCTCCATTCAAAAAGATACTGCGAGTCAGATACTTCTCTTTTACACAGAAATGGTTGAAATGGTGAACCTGGAGACTCTTGGTTATGGTATATGTGGTAGCAAGCAGTGTTAAGTCACTCTATCACGTTATCTTTCTGTTAGTTTTATGTGTTAAGCTCAGTATAGTATAAACACATAGCTGCAATTGATCAAAAAAATGTTCCTCAAATTGGAATCCGTCTCACCTGAGATTGCGTAGAAGATATACATCGAGTCTAAGATGGTCATCTTTTTTTCTTACAATTCAGGGAGAGAAAAAAGCATGAAAAATAAGTGTCCTAGTCTAAGAAAACTGACTAAGGTGTTACATTGAATTTGCTCCTGTAAGTGCTTGTCTTTCCCCATAGGATAATCATCTAGATCGTCCTATAAAATATATGTCTTTGTTTTGGCTGGGATAGAGTTTTCTTCCTAGTAGCTGGTGCAGTGCTGTGTTTCGGCTTTAGTCTGAGAATAATGGTGATAACGCACTGATATTTTAGTTGTTGCTAAGTAGTGCTCACCTGAATCAAGGACTTTTCAGTGTCCCAGCTTCTCTGCCAGTGAGGACGGGCACGAGAAGCTGGGAGGAAGCATAGCCGAGACAGCTGACCTGAACTAGCCAAAGGGGTATTCCATACAACAGCACATCAAGCTCAGTATATAAACTGTGGGGATTTGGCTGGAAGGGGCTGATCACTGCTTGGGGGCGGGCTGGGTATCAGTCAGTGGGTGGTGAGCAACTGTATTATGCATCGCTGCTATTTGTTGGGGTTTTTTCTTGTTCCCCCCCCCCCCCCTTTAGTTTTATATCTCTCTCCTTGTTATTTCCCTTTTCGTTAGTATTATTTTTAGTAGTATTATACTGTACTTTAAACATAGAATCATAGAATAGTAAGGGTTGGAAAGGACCTTAAGATCATCTAGTTCCAACCCCCCTGCCATGGGCAGGGACTCCTTGCCCTAAACCATGTGGTCCAAGGCTCTGTCCAACCTGGCCTTGAACACCGCCAGGGATGGAGCATCCACAACTTCCTTGGGCAACCCATTCAAGTGCTTCACCACCCTCACTGTAAAGAACTTCTTCCTTATATCTAATCTAAACTTCCCCTGTTTAAGTTTGAACCCATTACCCCTTGTCCTACCACTACAGTCCCTAAGGAAGAGTCCCTCCCCAGCATCCTTATAGACCCCCTTCAGATCCTGGAAGACTGCTATGAGGTCTCCACGCAGCCTTCTCTTCTCCAGGCTGAACAGCCCCAACTCTCTCAGCCTGTCTTCATACGGGAGGTGCTCCAGCCCTCTTATCATCCTCGTGGCCCTCCTCTGGACTCGCTCCAACAGCTCCATGTCCTTTTTATGTTGGGGACACCAGAACTGTACGCAGTACTCCAAGTGAGGTCTCACAAGAGCAGAGTAGAGGGGCAGGATCACCTCCTTGGACCTGCTGGTCACGCTTCTTTTGATGCAGCCCAGGATACGGTCGGCTTTCTGGGCTGCAAGCGCACACTGCCGGCTCATGTTAAGCTTCTCGTCAACCAACACCCCCAAGTCCTTCTCTGCAGGGCTGCTCTGAATCTCTTCTCCGCCCACCCTGAAGCAGTGCCTGGGATTGCCCCGACCCAGGTGTAGGACCTTGCACTTGGCTTGGTTGAACCTCATAAGGTTGGCATCGGCCCACCTCACAAGCGTGTCAAGGTCCCTCTGGATGGCATCCCTTCCCTCCAGCGTATCAACCGAACCACACAGCTTGGTGTCGTCGGCAAACCTCCTGAGGGCGCGCCCCATCCCAGTGTCCATGTCGCCGACAAAGATGTTGAACAGGACCGGTCCCAACACCGATCCCTGAGGGACACCACTCGTTACAGGTTTCCAACTGGACATCGAGCCATTTGCCACAACTCTTTGCGTGCGGCCATCGAGCCAGTTTTTTATCCACCGAGTGGTCCGTCTATCAAATCGATGTCTCTCCAATTTAGAGACAAGGATGTCGTGTGGGACAGTGTCAAATGCTTTGCACAAGTCCAGGTAGATGACGTCAACTGCTCTGCCCCTGTCCATCAGTTCCGTGGCTCCATCATAGAAGGCCACCAGATTGGTCAGGCAGGATTTCCCCTTAGTGAAGCCATGTTGGCTGTCACCCACCACCTCTTTGTTTTTCATGTGCTTTAGCATGCTTTCCAGGAGAATCTGCCCCAAGGTTTTGCCAGGCACAGAGGTGAGGCTGACTGGTCTGTAGTTTCCCGGGTCTTCCACCTTCCCCTTCTTGAAAATGGGGGTTCTATTACCCTTCTTCCAGTCATCGGGAACTTCACCAGACTGCCAGGATTTTTCGAATATGATGGACAGCGGCTTAGCAACTTCATTCGCCAGCTCCTTCAGGACCCGTGGATGGATTTCATCAGGTCCCGTGGTCTTGTGCACGTTCAGGTTCTCAAGATGGTCTCGAACCTGATCCTCTCCTACAGTGGGCCTAAGGTCTTCGTTCTCACAGTCCCTGCATTTGCTTTCCAAGATTTGGGGGGTGTGGTCAGAGCATTTGCTGGTGAAGACTGAGGCAAAGAAGTCATTAAGAACCTCAGCCTTCTCCAAATCCATGGTAGCCACTTCTCCTGATAGCTTCCGGAGAGGGCCCACGTTGTCCCTAGTCTGTCTTTTATTTGCTACGTATCTATAGAATCCTTTCCTGTTATCTTTTACATCCCTTGCCAAACTTAATTCTAGCTGGGCCTTAGCTTTCCTAACCCGGACCCTAGCTTCCCGGGCAATGCTCCTATATTCTTCCCAGGCTGCCTGTCCTCGCTTCCACCTTCTATAAGCTTCTTTTTTCCCCTCTAAGTTTCCTCAGCAGCTCCTTGTCCATCCATGGAGGTCTCCTGGCCCTCCTGCTGCACTTTCTTCCAATTGGGGTGCAACACTCCTTAGCACGTAGCAGGTGATCCTTGAATATCGACCAGCAGTCTTGGGCCCCCCTGCCCTCTAGGACTATATCCCATGAAACCTTACTAATTATTAAACTGGTCTTATCTCACCCACATATTTTACTTTTTTTTTTTCAGTTCTCCTCCCCATCCCACTGTGGGAAGCGGGGGGGAGTGAATGAGCGGCTGCATGGTACTTAGTTGCCAGCTGGGGTTAAACCATGACAACATGATTTAGTCAGATGAAAGAAACCCCATCCTTAGTTCACAGAATCACCAAATAATTTAGCATACAAGGGAATTTTGGAGGTTATCTGATGCAATTCCCCACTGAAAGCAGGACCAGCTTTAAAGTTATATCCAACTCCATGGTTGGATCAGGTTACTCAGGGCTGTGAATTAAGTCTCTAAAAACGGTGATCCCTCAGCCTCTCTGGGCAACCTGTTCCCATGTTTGACCACCCTTCTTGTCAAATTATTTTTCCTAATATCTAATTGGAATTTCCTATGCTACGACTCAAATCTGTTGCCAGTTCAGAAGAAAAATAGGTTTTGATCCAAAAGAACCTTTTTTGAGAAAAGTTGAATAGAAATGCTCCTAGAAAAAAAATATTTAATGGAGGAACAAAAGTTTGGAAATTAATTTGCATGTTCGGTTGTAATGCAGTTGCTTTATATTGAAAAGTTGGTTTTCACAGCATCTTCCCACTGTAGAAGAATGTGTGTAGATATGCATGCATTGTAAGGATATGTTCACTTACAAGATCATAGTCTTTTAAAAAATAAGCCAGCCTTCAAAATGAAGAATGGTACTGCCATCACTATCTGCTATATTTGGTTCATTATAATAATATATTATGTGGTTTATATATATTGTAATTTTGGTATTCACCAGGTTTACATACAAGCTTTGGTGTCTGAGTCATCTGTCTGCAAGCTACAGCAGACTCATAGCGTATGTTAAGTGTGGTGTATGTCAGGCAGGAATGGAGATCGGTTAGTACATTGCATTATTCCCATCTTTAGTTTCCTCTTTACATAAATAGTCTTACAAATAGCCTTATTCATAGAATCATAGAATAGTTAAGGTTGCAAAGGACCTTAAGATCATCTAGTTCCAACCCCCCTGCCATGGGCAGGGACTCCTTGCCCTAAACCATGTGGTCCAAGGCTCTGTCCAACCTGGCCTTGAACACCGCCAGGGATGGAGCATCCACAACTTCCTTGGGCAACCCATTCAAGTGCTTCACCACCCTCACTGTAAAGAACTTCTTCCTTATATCTAATCTAAACTTCCCCTGTTTAAGCCGGAACCTGTTACCCCTTGTCCTACCACTATGGTCCCTAATGAAGAGTCCCTCCCCAGCATCCTTATAGGCCCCCTTCAGATATTGGAAGGCTCCTATGAGGTCTCCACGCAGCCTTCTCTTCTCCGGGCTGAACAGCCCCAACTCTCTCAGCTTGTCTTCACATGGGAGGTGCTCCAGCCCACGTATCATCCTCGTGGCCCTCCTCTGGACTCGCTCCAACAGCTCCATGTCCTTTTCATGTTGAGGACACCAGAACTGTACGCAGTGCTCCAAGTGGGGTCTCACGAGAGCGGAGTAGAGGGGCAGGATCACCTCCTTCGACCTGCTGGTCATGCTTCTTTTGATGCAGCCCAGGATACGGTTGGCTTTCTGGGCTGCGAGCACACGCTTGCCGGCTTCATGTAAAGTTTCACATCGACCAACACCCCAAGTCCTTCCGTGCAGGGCTGCTCTGAATCTCTTCTCTGCCCAACCTGTAGCAGCGCCTGGGATTACCCCGACCCAGGTGTAGGACCTTGCACTTGGCTTGGTTGAACCTCATAAGGTTGGCATCGGCCCACCTCACAAGCGTGTCGAGGTCCTTCTGGATGGCATCCCTTCCCTCCAGTGTATCGACCGAACCACACAGCTTGGTGTCGTCGGCAAACCTCCTGAGGGCGCACTCAATCCCACTGTCCATGTCGCCGACAAAGATGCTGAACAAGATTGGTCCCAACATCGATCCCTGAGGGACACCGCTCGTTACAGGTTTACAACTGGACATTGAGCCGTTGACCACAACTCTTTGCATGCGGCCACCCAACCAATTCTTTATCCACCCAGTGGTCCATCCATCAAATCGATGTCTCTCCAATTTAGAGACAAGGATGTTGTGTGGGACAGCGTCGAATGCTTTGCGCAAGTCCAGGTAGATGACGTCAACTGCTCTGCCCCTGTCCATCAGTTCTGTAACCCCATCATAGAAGGCCACCAAATTGGTCAGGCAGGATTTCCCCTTAGTGAAGCCATGATGGCTGTCACCAACCACCTTGTTGTTTTTCATGTGCTTTAGCATGCTTTCCAGGAGAATCTGCCCCAGGGTTTTGCCAGGCACAGAGGTGAGACTGACTGGTCTGTAGTTCCCTGGTTCTTCTATTTTCCCTTTCTTGAAAATGGGGGTTCTATTACCCTTCTTCCAGTCATCAGGAACTTCACCTGACTGCCAGGATTTTTCCAATACGATGGACAGTGGCTTAGCAACTTCATTCGCCAGCTCCTTCGGGACCCGTGGATGGATTTTATCAGGTCCCGTGGACTTGTGCACATTCAGGTTCTTAAGATGGTCTCGAGCCTGATCCTCTCCTACAGTGGGCCTAAGGTCTTCATTCTCACAGTCCCTGCATCTTCCTTCCAAGACCTGGGTGGTGTGGCCAGAGCATTTTCCGGCGAAGACTGACACAAAGAAGTCATTAAGAACCTCAGCCTTCTCCAAATCCAGCGTGGCCAGTTTTCCTGATAGCTTCCGGAGAGGGCCCACGTTGTCCCTAGTCCGTCTTTTATTTGCTACGTACCTATAGAAGCCCTTCCTGTTATCTTTCACATCCCTTGCCAGATTTAATTCTAACTGGGCCTTAGCTTTCCTGACCTGGTCCCTAGCTTCCCGGGCAATGCTCCTATATTCTTCCCAGGCCGCCTGTCCTCGCTTCCACCTTCTGTAAGCTTCTTTTTTCCCTCTAAGTTTCCTCAGCAGCTCCTTGTCCATCCATGGAGGTCTCCTGGCCCTCCTGCCGCTCTTCGTTCTAGTCAGGATGCAACACTCTTGAGCTTGTAGCAGGTGATTCTTGAATATCAACCAGCAGTCTTGGGCCCCCCGGCCCCCTAGGGCTTTATTCCATGGAACTTTACTAAGCAGGTTCCAGAAGAGGCCAAAGTCTGCTCTCTTGAAGTCCAGGGCAGTGAGCTTGCTGCATGCTCTTCTCACTGTCCTGAGGATCTCAAACTCGACCATCTCATGATCACTACAGCCAAGGCTGCCCTGGAGCATTACATTTCCAACCAGCCCCTCCCTGTTGGTGAGCACGAGGTCAAGCATGGCACCTCTCCTTGTCGGCTCCTCTGTTACTTGGACGATGAAGTTGTCTTCCACACAATCGAGGAACCTCCTGGATTGCTTGTGCCGGGCCGTACCGTCCCTCCAACAGATGTCAGGATGGTTGAAGTCCCCAATGAGGACAAGGGCCTGCGAGCGTGAGGCTGCTCCTATCTGTCTATAGAGCGCTTCATCCACAGAGTCCTCTTGATCAGGCGGTCTGTAGCAGATCCCCACCGTAATGTCCCCCATCGCTGTTGTCCCTTTGACCCTGACCCGCAAACTCTCTGTTGACTGATCACCTGTCCCCAGGCAGAGTTCCATACTCTCCAACCTATCACTGACATAAATAGCAACTCCCCCTCCCCGTCTGCCGGGCCTGTCTTTTCTTTATGTATTTATTACATAAAAAGTTTTGTCTTTATATAAAAAAATAATTTTTATTATGACACTGGGCAATAATGCAGAGTAATAACACCAGTGCATAATAAAAGAGCTGCAGTCCTTGAAGATCATTCGTCTGCCGGAAAAGAAACCTGAGATGACAAGAGATGAAGGCAAGTGATCAAGCTTTTGAGTATTCCCGAAAGAATAGAGAGGTAAACTCTTGAATTCTAGCTTGTTATTTTACCAGGATTTCCTAGGAAATAAGTCAAAATTAGCTTATTATTTTCTAGTTCTTTCATTCAATGAATAAATAAGCATGAGGACATCTTATGTAGTCATCAAACCACCTGACAAATAATGGACCCTAGTTTCACTCCTGTTAAAAGAAATCTTAAAGTGGATTTTAAAAAAATACATGAAGATATAGAAATAAAGTAATGGTCATTTTACTGGTATATTTCTGTGATACTTAAAGAAAACAAGAATCTATAAAAGCAGTCCACAAGAAGTGTGGGATGCCATATAAGCTATCTGCTCAGATTACCCAAAAAATTTCTATAGAAAATCTTTTCAGACCCCTTAGCAATCACCTCCACGTTTCCATGAGATGCATTAATAATTGAATAACCAAAACTCAATTTTGAACATGTAGATGTGTGATAAAGTTGCTTGCTGATTCAGAGCCCATATTGTGGGCTTCTTGCTGAGAAGTCAGTGCTTATTGAACAACTTATTAGCACCACTGTGAAACTACTGTGAATAACTGTTTGGTGTTATATGACCAAGGAAGGATATTTTCTAAAAGTGGAAATATGAAATAGGGTGACAGAAAGTGTAGCAACAAGAAATTTATGAATGGAGTTTTGATCCTAAAATTTATTGGCAATGCACCTTTTTTATGTGATACCTATCTCTTGTCATCCTTCCTTAAAGGAAGGATGTCACTCCTACACCTACTGAATAATCCAAACTTATATTTATATTTGGTTTGATTGATTAAAGAAAAAAGTTATCCAAGTATAACTTCCTTCTTTAGATATCGTAATTAGCATGTGGCTAGATAGTAGCTTAGTACCATTTGTTTAATAAAGAAAATAGATGAGCATTTTGCAGGGTAAATATGGTTAGTTTGTCAATTTAATCAAAACCGTGGGATTACCATTTTGCTTGTATTTGCCTATGCATTCAGTTGAAACAAATGTGTGTGCAGATGGACCAATCCTGAGTGCACAGAAAATGGACAACTATATTTTTACATATGCAGTCCTTTCATCTGGAATTGCAAGCGAATTCTTGTTGCACTAGAAACTCTCAAAAAGGCAAAAAAAGGCAGCTTTTGCCTAAATGTGGCCATAATGTTAAAATATCAACCAAATGGTCAAGAGAGGTGTTCTGGGGAGTATTAGGGTTTTCTACAACATAGTAAGACCTGGAAAGACTAATTGTTCTGTGATAGTCGAATTTTTAGAAGATGTGGGAATATAGTGACTTTGGGTTTTATTTTTGAAATTACAATATTGCCTTAAAAAAGAATTTATGTTTTAGAGCAGGCTGTAATTATCTGCATGAGGTCCGTTATCCTTACAATGGAACTAGTTTCTAATAGAAAGCGATCCAGAGCAATATTTTAAAAAATCCTTGAGAAGATAAACCACTGGGGAGGCTGACCACCTTCTTTGCATGGAGTTAGGGGATACCAAAGAGAAAAATATGAGCATTCAATTTCAGGGGATATGTATTTTTCTCTCAGATGTACATGTTTTGCTCCTCCACTATCCATTTCAGCTGTCATAATTTCCGTATTAATTTTGAAATGGTATATGTTGTCAGTCTTGACATTAGAGTATCAGAGCATTTTCTAGGACAGGATTTCTAAAACCCAGAATATACTCTCAGCTCCCTTTCTATGTGTGATTCCTAATATAGAAAATACACATCTAGCCTTTATCAAGATTCAACTCTTAGTTAATACTTGCAGTTTACTAAAAAGGTGGACCCTTTTCAGAGAGAGCACGTGAATCAAGTTATGATAGTTTTATTTTCTGAAATCAAAATGCGAATTTGGCTTTTTTTTTTTTTTTTTTTTTGTGGATGGTGAACTGAAGGCAAGTCCTTTCTGTCTTTTTCTGTTTGCCTTGATTCGTTTTTAGAGCAGATTTGCATTTAGGGCCCAAGATTATTTCATTAGGTTTTTCCCTGGGAATTCGCTTTCACTGAATGTGGGGGTGATACAAAAGTGGCACATACAAGATTATAATTTGGAAAATAAATAAACACATCTTTAGGAAACAACAAGTTAATAGTGTCAGGTATATCTATAAAATAGGCTACAGCTACACCGAAAATATGTTCTAATCTGTCTTTCCTTGCATTTCTGTAGCAGTTGAAGTAATTTCTGCATGAAGTTTAGATGGAAGTTCATGATCTGCTGGCACTGAATTTAAGATGCTGAATAAAAACTATTGTTGTTTGAGATCAGTAGTATACAAATTTATCTCAAGAAAGCAGTTTGGAAAAAATGAATCAACCTGCAGCAAACACAGCTCAGGTTCATTCAATCAATGATTACTCAGGGAGGGTTACCACTCAAAATATTTCTGTCATTGTGTCGTGGTTTTTCCTCACATCCAGCCTGAATCTCCCTTCTTTTAGTTTAAAACCATTACCCCTTGCCTTATCTCAACAGGCCCTGCTAAAAAGTCTCTCCTCATCTTTCTTATAGGCCCCTTTTAAGTACTGAAAAGCCACAGTAAGGTCTCCCCGGAGTCGTCTTTTCTCCAGGCTGAACAACGCCAACTCTCTCAGCCTTTCCTCATAGGAGAGGTGTTCCATGAAGCAGTTGTCTGTTGAGATTTGGTGCAATCTATCTATCTCCTCTCTTGGTTTCTTTGTGCTTTGTTTTGGTTTGTTTTCTTTCAGAGATTCTTCAATCTTCTGAAGCTTTGAGCAGTCACCGTCTTAAGCTCACATCAAGTCTGTAACTCCTCATTGGCCCAAAGCCTCACTCCTCTAGTCTTCCCAGCAGCCCAGTGTGTGCTAGCTGTCCGCTACAATGAAAACTTCTGCCTGGCATCCTCCTCTATTTATAGGCTGTTGACCCTAGATCAAAATTTCCAGAAAACTCTCAAATGGCCTCTGTTGAGAAGTTCTAGGCTCTGCCAGAACAAGTTGCCTTGCTGTCTTATTTCAGCTGATGTATTTTGCACTGAATTATGCAATTAAATAAAAATAATGGCCATATACTAGAACAGTTAGCTCATTAAATAGTCACTAAAAAGCCTCGATTCTCCTCCCCATCCCTCTGGGAGCGGGGAGGGAAAAAGGGGGGGGAGCGAGCGAGCGAGCGGCTGCGTGGTTCTGAGTTACCGGCTGGGCTTAAACCACGACAAAGCCCTTTCAGAATTTTTTTCCCTATGTGCAATCCTTACCTGGACGATAAATGCAAAATAAAGAAGCAGCTAAGAACAATATTTTTTTCTTTTTTGTCCCAAATACGAAGCCACTCTATTGACTTTTTTCGGATATGCAAGTTGGTGCAGTCTTACGATAGCACAATAGAAGAACCTTGTTTAATCAATTATTGTTCAAAGACTGTTTTTTTCAGTCTGAATTCTGTGCTGGAAAAAAGGCTTAATCACAGGTACATTGCTTAGTGTTGCTGTGCAAAGTCTTGAATGACTGATTGAGCCTTGCTCTTAAACACGAAACGCTGAATGAGATGTCCCTGAAAAGAGCATGCGGGAGGGTCAGGCTAAAGCATTTTAACTTCCTTTTATGCCCCCTTCTATGCATAATGCATAAAAATTTATTTGAATGACTTTTGGACCACTGGTCATGAGAGAAAAAAAAAAAAAATCATTTTGAAAAACGGAAATAGAGCAAGTAAATGCTATCCAGATTTTTGCCTAGAGCTTTATCTTCTGTTGCTTCTGTTTTCAATTGCATATTCTTTATATTGCATCATTTTCCAGCCCATTTTACTCTACAGATTTTTTGAAAGGATCACAATACGATTTTTCTTTTTTATAGGTACATTCCAGAAGAGAACATCATGAAGGTATTTGACATCTTTTCAGATCTCTGTAGAATGGGCATTTAAATATGACTGTGATTAAAGTAAACACGTTTTTTTTAATTGAATTGGTTTGGTTTTTTTCCAAGTTTGCTGATTTTCAATGAGCAGTGAACAAAACAGTTGAACAATGCATTATTTTCTTGCATAAGCAGTAAGAGATGGACATATGCCCAGAGTATGGACCGGAGTACGACATCACAGCCCCTTTAGTGTGGGTAAATTGCCCTCTGTTGGCAGGAAGGTCTGTGAGAGCACTCCCTACTATGCTCAAGCAAAATTATCTGTGTTTGCTTAAGCAATTTCAATAGGTGCCTTGAGTTAGCGTGGACCACACCACACTGGGGAGTGTTCACGTGAGCCACACAGCCAACAGGGTGGTAGGAAGTGTTTTCAGCCAGCAACAATCCATGCAGCCGAGAGCTGTAACATTTCATCCACCCCAGTTCAATCCACCAGCCTCCTTGGACTCCAGGCTCACACCGACACGTGCATCCTCACCATGTATACCAGCCCAGAGGAAACCATGTGGAGAGCAATGGTGTCCAAGCCCTTTCTTAGTCACAGGATGGGACACGTGCACCTGCTCCTAGGGCACTAGGTGCTAGGGACAGAGGTGGTTCAGGAACTGGATTTTCTTCTGTCTGTCTGTTGAGGCTCTTTCACTTTGTGTAAATGAGTATTCACTGTGCCAGTACTTGGTAAGAGCCAGTGAGTATTGCCAAGTGCAACAGCTTTAAAAGAGAGATTGACCTTTTTGGAGGTTGCCATGCAATGTTCCAGTCTTTACCAACGGGTAGGAGAGGGTCTGACCCTGCGTTCCCATACAGTCCTAGCCCTGGGTTCACAGAGGCTTCCACCTCTGATTCAAGACTCATTTTGGCAGAAAAGCATGGAAATGTTTTAACAAGTTTGAACTTCAGAAGGGGCGAAGGTGGACGAAGTGGGAGTTCCAGAAAAACTTAGGAATGAACTAGAGCTCTGCATAAAGACGCAGCAGCAGGAATACAGGAAGCTACATATAACCGTGGCAGCTCTGCTAGATGGTGAAAGGTTCTTGACTGGACGAGACCCTGAGCAATCAAATGTGACTTCAAAACTGGCCCTATTTTGAGCAGGAAGCCTCTATCAGATGACCACCAGGGTCCCCTTCCAGCCTAAGTTATTCCGTGCCTCTGTGATTCTTGGTGTATTTAGATGTTAGATCAGACACTGTTTAGATATAGGTCCATCCCAGTCAGTGTGTTGCAATTCTGCTCGTTAGGGGGTTTTTGTGTAATTATAGTGGCGAATACTGTAATAGTCATAATTGGTAGCAGTCAAAAAATCATCTAAATAGATATATTTTTGTGGAATTGAAGCAAATTGAGAAAATTATCCAAGACTTCAGTCGTTACTCTCAGTGGCATATAAAAACTGAGGAAACTGCTATTACTTTTTTTGCCACACGCACCGATATTTCTTTTGGGACAATTCCAGCCAATAAGATAGTTTTTGGGGGGTGAGGGTGGAGTGTTGCGTTACCAAGCTATCTCCTCACCCTCATTCCCCTTACCCTTCCCAAGAATTGTCTATAATCTCAGTTTCTTTCCATTTATAAGCCTGATTTTCAAAAATGTCTAATCATAGTTTTCCGGTAGAAGAAACTAGACTTGTCATAGCTGTTACAGAGGGGAAATTCATACTCTATGACTCATAAAGGAGAAGTTGATAGGGATTTTGTTTTAATTTTCTTGTATTTCATCTTGGCTTTCTTTCAACTTCTCCCTGCACTCAGTAATCTAACTTTTGAGCCTACAAACAGTTCAGCATCTGAAATTACTGGCATCACAGTGGCTTCACTAGCTAGACTACATCAGTGCTGGAGGGCACCAACCTTGATTCCTCAAGATGTTCTTTCATCTAAGAAATAAAATTGTTCTGGAGAATACATGCCCTCTGTCTAGGGGCTACTTCTCTGAGAAAGGTAAATAGAAACCTTAAAGTTTCAGTTGCAGAATTCATAGAATCATAGAACCACAGAACAGTAAGGGCTGGAAAGGACCTTAAGATCATCTAGTTCCAACCCCCCTGCCATGGGCGGGACTCCTTGCCCTAAACCACGTGGTCCAAGGCTCTGTCCAACCTGGCCTTGAACACCGCCAGGGATGGAGCATCCACAACCTCCCTGGGCAGCCCATTCCAGTGCTTCACCACCCTCACTGTAAAGAACTTCTTCCTTATATCTAATCTAAACTTCCCCTGTTTACGTTTGAAGCCATTACCCCTTGTCCTACCACTACAGTCCCTAAGGAAGAGTCCCTCCCCAGCATCCTTATAGACCCCCTTCAGATACTGGAAGGCTCCTATGAGGTCTCCACGCAGCCTTCTCTTCTCCGGGCTGAACAGCCCCAACTCTCTCAGCCTGTCTTCATACGGGAGGTGCTCCAGCCCTCTTATCATCCTCGTGGCCCTCCCTCTGGACTCGCTCCAACAGCTCCATGTCCTTTTTATGTTGGGGACACCAGAACTGTACGCAGTACTCCAAGTGAGGTCTCACAAGAGCAGAGTAGAGGGGCAGGATCACCTCCTTGGACCTGCTGGTCACGCTTCTTTGATGCAGCCCAGGATACGGTTGGCTTTCTGGGCTGTGAGGGCACACTGCCGACTCATGTTAAACTTCTGGTCAACCAACACCCCCAAGTCCTTCTCTGCAGGGCTGCTCTGAATCTCTTCTCCGCCCACCCTGTAGCAGTGCCTGGGATTGCCCCGACCCAGGTGTAGGACCTTGCACTTGGCTTGGTTGAACCTCATAAGGTTGGCATCGGCCCACCTCACAAGCGTGTCAAGGTCCCTCTGGATGGCATCCCTTCCCTCCAGCGTATCAACCGAACCACACAGCTTGGTGTCGTCGGCAAACCTCCTGAGGGCGCACCCCGTCCCAGTGTCCATGTCGCCGACAAAGATGTTGAACAGGACCGGTCCCAACACCGATCCCTGAGGGACACCACTCGTTACAGGTTTCCAACTGGACATCGAGCCATTTGCCACAACTCTTTGCGTAATTGGGTAGTAAAGAAATGTACTTTGTTCAGAGGAGTTTTGGGGCCAGATGTCTTAGTTCCTGTAATTAGATGATGCAGCTCTGCTGACAAAATATAATAAGATTGACAGGCACATATCTTCTACCTGGACTTGGGTGCAAAGCATTCGACAACTGTCCGCGCACAACATCCTTGTCTCTAAACTGGAGAACATCAATTTGATGGATGGACCACTCAGTGGATAAAGAATTGGCTGGATGGCTGCATGCAGAGAGTTGGTCAACGGCTCAATGTCCAAGTGGAGACGGGGCAACGAGTGGTGCCCCGCAGGAAGTCAGTGCGGACAGGCCCTGTTCAACATCTTTGTCGCGACATGGACAGTGGATTGAGTCGCCACTCAGGAGGTTGCGACGACACCAAGCTGTGTGGTCGGTCGATATGCTGGAGGGAAGGATGCCATCCAGAGGACCTCGACACGCTGGAGGTGGCCGATGCCAACCTTATAGGTTCAACCAGCCAAGTGTAAGTCCTACACCTGGGTCGGGCAATCCCAGGCGCTGCTACAGTTGGGCAGAGAGAAGAGATTCAGAGCAGCCCTGGAGAAGACTTGGGTGTTGGTTGACGAGAAGCTTAACATGAGCCGCAGTGTGCACTGCAGCCCAGAAAGCCAACCTATCCTGGGCTGCATCAAAAGAAGCGTGACCAGCAGTCGAAGGAGTGATCCTGCCCCTCTATTCTGCTCTCATGAGACCCCACTTGGAGTACTGTGTTGTGTTTAAGCCACCGGTAACTCAAACCATGCAGCCACTCGCTCACTGCCCGCTCTTCTTCCCCCCCCCTCCAATAGGGATGGGAGGAGAATTGAAAGAATGTAACGCCCATGTTGAAAAGAACAGTCAGTAACTAAGGTGTAATACAAAACCACTACTGCTACCACCAATAATGATCTGGAAACAACAAGGGGACAGAATATAAACCTAAAGGAAAAGGAAAAGAACAATAAACACAGGTGATGCACAATACAATTGCTCACCACCTGCTGACTGATACCCAGCTCGACCCGAGCAGTGATCTGGGCCTGCGGGTAACTCCCCCCATTTTGTATACCGTCTGATGTGCTGTTATGGAATACCCCTTTGCTAGTTGGGTCATGTGTCCTGTCTCTGTTCCTCCCGACTTCTTGTGCCCCTCCTCACTGGCAGACATGAGAGACTGAAAACTCCTTGACTGGGGTAAGCATTGCTTAGCAACACCTAAAAACATTGTGTGTATCAGCATTCTTCTCAGACTTTTGAAAACACAGCACTGCACTAGCTACTAGGAAGAGAGAAAAACTGTTACAGATGAACCAGGACAGTATCCCCCCTTATTCGATACCATCATGTTATGCTCAGATTCCACATTTCAATATACCGTCACTTATTGACTCATTGTTTACACACACACGAAAGAGACAGATCTCATCCTTAGTCCATGGACCATCCTATCAATTTGCTGAAGTCAATTCAGTCCATGATTAATTGCCGAGAGTATCTCCAGAGAGGACGCCTTTAAACCGGAGCGGGGAAGCACAGTGTCCCGGAACCTCATTCGGAGCAGCAAGAGCGACGAGGGAGCCTCAAGTCTCGACAGGACTTCCCAGGAGCCGGCAGCTCAGCTACCGAGCAGCTGACTCACAGGGGGCGGCGCCAGGATGACAGCACCAGCCCTCAGTGGGAAAAACCAATCCCAGGGAGCGCGAGCGACCAGGGCATGCACGTCATCAGGGCGGCACGGCAGTTCGCGCGCCAAGCGAGCGGATGGTGAGCGCTCGCCTCAGGACCAGGCCCGCTGGGACTCTGCCCCGCGGTGGCCAGCGTACACCCAGACAGAGCCGATGAGAGAGAGCTGCGTGCAACCTCGGATGTAGAGAGTGCCTCGACTGGTCTCTTGAGGCGAGGTGCACAATGTGCAGGGCTGCACTCGGTGCGCCCTATGGAAGGCCTCCTGCAGCAGGTGGCTGAGCTGCGGAGCTGTTGGAGAGCTAAAAGATGCCAGAGCTGAAGGAACTGGCTGCTTGCTCCAGGCCCAAACTGCACAGGGCCGCAAACGTCCGGCATTGCTCATATAAAAGAAGGAGGCAGCAACCCAGGAACTGCGAATATACGAGAAAAACAAAAA